>NW_003852513.1:862731-889230 GCF_000181295.1 Otolemur garnettii
AAAAAAAAAAAAAAAAAAAAAACAAGATAATGCATATGGGAAGAAATTTGAAACCTATGAATTCCAGCACAAATATCAAGAATTATTCTCATAGGGTGCTTTGCAGGAAACTTCTCAGCAAAATAATCTCAAGAAGCAACATCATCAAAAGTCTTTGGCATATACCAAAATCGTTTTAACTAGAGACCAACTGGGTATATTGGAAGAATGACACAAGGAAGGAGGGAGATCCGATCTAAAATACCCAAAATACTTTATGGGGCTACACCTTGCTGTGAGTATCTTACCTTTATACTTCTCTCTAGTTTCCTTTTTTGTTTTTTTAAGCTATGAACACGTATTACTTTTGTAACTGGAATGTGTTTTTTTTTTCCCCTCTATTTACATAACCACCTTGCTGAGGACCATCCCCAGAGGCCTGGAGAGGGCACCCCAGCTGCCCACCGAGATAGGAAGTGGGGTGCTGGTCCATGTGTTTCTACTTTGCTTGCCAGTAGGCTGCCCGTGAGGGTTCACCTGTGGTGTGTGTTGGGGTGGCTGAGCGAGCCCCTGCGGGCACCCCATGCCTCGTGGCAGAAAGGCCAGACAGGCAGGCGAGCGAGGCACGGTGGTCAGCAAGCAGCTCGCGTGGATGTGGGCAGGGAAGATGTGAACTGCAGCCAGAGGGAGCATGCTGGAATTTTAAGGCTCGTGTCTTCTAGAAACCAGCATCGGGAAACACAGTGATGACTCCTTTAGCAAACCTAGCTAGGGCTTGGTGAACACTGCCTTGGAGTAGAGAAAAGATTTCTTTTCTAACCCAGCGCATGCTCCGTTACCAGCCTGTGTCTTCTCCAAGGATCAGACTCCTTATGTAAAAACAGAGGGCAGTATTTCACCAGGTGTGTAAAATAAGCGCATATGTACTGTATGCACGTTGCTAACACTCAGAGCTTTAGACAACGCGCTTCTGCAGGAAAAGCTCCTGCTGCTCCCACCGCAGAGCCAAGCAGAGTACCGGCAGCGAGGATGCCGACCAGTGCCGCCAGCTGCAGGCAACGAGCGGGACGGGGGCTTCAGGCCTCCCACTCTGCTCTCCTCACTCCTTCCCACCATGACCCCTTCCTGTCACCACTGAACGTGCCCACCAGAGCATCCACTAACATGCTCCATTACAGCAACACGCAGTTAAGACGTTTCCATGCCAGGAAAACTATCCAGCCCCTTTATGGTGGTGTTCTGTGAAGTGACATCTCCGCCCCCACCAACTGGGCACGTTAAATTGTTGAACGGTCCCTTAAAAGTTTCACATCTTCCTCTTAATTATCTCCTTCCACTTTAAAGGGGGCAAAAACAATATAATTTGCAGTTATAGATTTACATTCTAAATAAATCTATTTCCTCAATTTGATTTTGATATATTCGAACCTCTGTCTTATATACTGTACATGGGGCAAAAATCACATTCCAGTTACAAAAGTAGTATATGTTATGGCTAAAAAACTGGAAACTAGGGAAAAGTATAAAGATCAAAATACTCACAGATGACTTCCAGTATGTTGTATTTTCTTCTGATACCGTCATTTATTGCATACCTGGGATTTTTTTCAGAAGTATAATTTTGTATCCTGGTTTTTTCTGTAACTTTATAGTGAGACCATTTTCATATGAAAGTGTTAAAAATCAGCAGTTCGTGGTAGAAAAAGTGAATGAAAAGGGAGCTCAATCTGCTGAACTCAGCCCCTCTGGCAGTGGGCACATGGGTCCTGACAGATTCAGCATCTGGGCAGGTTCATAAAGATGGTCCACAATGAGTAATTAAGGACTAGAAGCTTCTAAGCAGAGAGAATGAGAATACTTCCCAATTGTTCATCACACAGTGTTCTATCCTAGCCAGCCTCAGAGCAAACTCCCACATGCCCATTTGGGTTGTTTGAGGTTGTGTTTAACTGAATTTGCTGTCCAACGTTTTTTTGTTGGCTGTCCAGATAAGGTTTTTTGTTTATTGCTACACAAACCTCCAAAATTCAGATTTATGGTTTTGGCTTCACATAGTTCCTCATGTGAAACTCAAAGAAAATAAAAAGCTAGAAGATATGGGAGGGAAAATTGATAAGCTTAGGGATTCTCTAGTCAGTGAATAATTCCCTTATTTTCATTGAATTCAAGGTTATATTCACTTTCACAGATCATGATGTTGCTCTTTATATTGGGATTTCAAGGAAGGCTGCACTTAGAAATTAGTAAAATGTCTGAGTCATTCCAAAGTTGTCTTTGATCCAAGATTCACCCACCAGCCTAGCATAACTCCGAGCATTTGTCCTAAATTCGGTGGGTCCTTCATTTAAACACCATTCCTGGAATCCAATCTGTCTTGGGGTTACAGTTCAGAATTTTTACTGCTGTCCACATTACTGTTCAATTACTTAAAATATTGGACCCTTGTTAGAGGTCAGTGATGATTTAAGAATGTATATTTATATAAATGCACACTTGGGTTATAAGGCAGAACTTTCCAAAGGATCACAGCAAATGTAGACTTCAAAAACGAACTTTGGATAATAACCTTGACCCCTGAATTCCAAAGACATTAGCATGACATTAACTACACTGCTATGTGGTTGTAACTTTTGAAACAGAATCAATCTGTTGGGAAATAGAAGTCTCAAGAGAGAAGAATCAAAAAATACCAGATAACTTAGTGAGAAGCATATAATGATGGGTTCTATTAAACCAGTAGAAAGTTTCTTCAGGTGCCAATTACCCTCATGGATCACAGAACTTACTAAGCTGAATTATTTATTAACAGGATAAAATCCTAAATAAAAGGAAAAAGATCTTTAAATGCACTGCCTTGCACAGATTTTAGGCAATGAATCAAGTTCCCAAACAATTTCACATAAAATTGTGAATTGGCCTAAAGTGTATTAGATTATCAAATCACGTGGAATGGGGAGGCAGCACACCCCTTGTAAGTGTGTGTACATTACCGCAGCCCTGCCTGGCTTTGCCAAGTTGGAAAGGGAAGCACATGTTTTCACAGGTAGAATAATTTTCCAGCTTTTAGTTCCAAACTGACACCAAGAAAATTGGTGGAATATCATCAAAGCTTAGATCTTTCTAAATGTGAATACAAATGGTGTGCTCCTTTGAACCCAGAACAAAAGGGACCAGCATCTTCTCAGAGATTAGGGTCTGCAGCCAGAGATGAGGGGAAAGCTTCCAGATTGGCAGTTTCGTGCCTTTGTGCAATCAATATTGTTTCTGAATTGCTCTGACAGGGCTGTGTCCATGGGGGGGGGGCACGTTACAAATACATACACTTGAGGATTTCAGGAAATTACCCAAATGCTCAAATCCTTCCCAGGGGCAATGGTTTTCAATAGGAGTCTACTTGATAAGTCCACACGGTGAATACATTTAAAAAACAATAATCTGGCAGCAGAACGAAACAATAGCACACCAATATTGCCTGTTTATTTTGAAAAGAGGCCTTAATCAGAATGAGTACGAAATCAGGCCATCAGAAAGGAGACAAGACAAAGGAGGCCCAGAACAACTGGAACAGGCGAGGCAGCTTATCCACTCCTCTGACAAGCCATGCAGACTGCAGAAACTACTCAGGGGGGCCTCACAAAGAAGCAGACAAAGCCAGCATGGAAATGGATGATAAGCAGAGATCTGCAGATCTTAAGATGGAGAGCAGAGGAGGCGGCTGCAAAGACAGAGGCCGGAAGCTACAGAAGGCCAGGCTGTAAATAAGGCCCTGATGGTCACCACCCTCTGTGGGCTGGCATTCACCACCAGATGCCCCGTTAGTTTGCCCTCTGCCTTCTGGCAGTTTATGAGCTACTGATGAACAAGGTTGACTTCGATGGCCAAAGTTATGTTAGAGTTTTGAGAGAGAGAGAAAAGATATTGCAGATTCCAAGTTTGGTTTTGCAAAATATCATATCTGAAACTGGAGTAAACATCAAAGGCTAAATTTTCAAAAACAAACTAGGGCCAGCATTTGTGAGAAAGCCCATTCACACCCACACTGTGGCTGGCGCAGGAGATGTGGGCATAACTTGCAGGGAAGTTGCTTCCAAAGTGAGAGCCACTGAAGCCATGGTGCTTCTCTGGCATAATCTTGCAGTCACAGCCCTATCTCCTGTGAGTGCAAGATCACCACTTTTTCAAACTTTTTAAACACCTGAGTCATTTCTTTACCACAAGAGGCAAGTGTTCAAGTGTTCCCACAAGACCAGTGACATTCAAGACGCAAAAAGAAACTATTTTAAAAAAATAAGAATCTGCAAATACTAGAGTTATAAAATATCCTCATGGTATTCTCCATTTCCATGTCTGAAATTTTTTCAGGTCTGCTTAAATAATCCATTTAAGGAGATTTGCTAGCTGATCAGTTTTGTTTTCTTTTCCAACTGTGAATGGATCAAAAAGAAGGTATGAGACCATCAGTAAGAACCAAAGGATATAGAGCAATTCAGGACCAGTACAAACTAAGCCCTCTCTTCCAATTCTCAGTGGACGTGAGAATATTGAAAGTTACATTGTGTTCTCCGAAGAGGAGGGATAATTTCACCAAAGTACTGTGAATGGCACCATTTATTAGCTGGTCAGAAGATTAACGAAAAGGAGAGTGAAGAACTTCTGCTTAAGAAATAAATGTCTCCCTGATATTGGTTCTGTAAGTTGCTCCTTAGTTCTAGAACAAAGAAATGGAGAAAAGAACTGGAAATAATATTGTTTTTCTCCCCATTATGTCTCACTCTTGGCTAAATAGTTGGAGAAATATTCAAGATTTATAGCTTTACTCTGAGTCAATGTCTGCAAAATCATGACTGTGCTGTGGTTTCCTAGATCAGAAGATCACACGAGTGTGTAGAGAAGGGTAATATCCCTAATTCGGCAAGGAGGCAGGGCTTCTCTGAGGATGGGGGTGGGACTCGTGATTGTTGCTTCATGTACACAGAGCAAGAATTGCTCTTTGAAGCACATCCCTAACTTCAAAGTGAAAGGCAATCTTCAAGAAAAGTGTAGTAGATAGTTTCCTAATAACAGCAGAAAATTATTTCCACAGCATTTGGGACTGTAATGACTCCAGTGCCTTCTTCCAGTTCAGCAGGCTCCTTTCTTCCTTTGGATTGCAAAGAGGTGATAGCATGCATGGGCCTCATTATAACAAGACTCCAGGGGGCCGAGAGAGAGCTTTCCTCCAGTTTGTGATCATTGTGTCAGCAGCAGAAACTGTGGACTGACCCCCTTTTTATCAAAGCTCATATCGTGATGAAGAGGCTTCTTTCCCTCTTCATTGCAGTTTTATTCCCAGCTCTGAGAAAAAAGATTTCCTTGTGATATTACCTTGAGGGGTATCAGTGCCTTAATAACCAGTTAGTCCAGCCCAGATTCTAAATGTTAATAGACTGACGCCCCGGGGGAGTTTGCGACTGGGGAGCAGGCTGGCAGCAGCCCATCTTGCCGCGTTGACTCATGCCTGAATCATGGCCAGGCTGGCAGGATGTTGTTTGGGGAAGTTCGCAGGCCTGTCAAAAACCTGCTGTTGCCATTGGCTGATATTATGCAAGATTCCAAATTATATTTATTTATATTCTTTTGGGGTTTTTTTTATGGTTTCCTCTCCCTGCTCATAGGCACTAGAGCTTCAAGTATCCAAAAAGAAAAAAAAATGTATATGAAAGACAGGCATAAGAACATCAGAGATATAAGACACTTTGTCACCACCTCCCTTCAGCTCTCAGGTCACAGCAGTGCCAAGCAATTTGCTCTTAAAGAGGAACATACAGCCACGTCCAAGCATATTTCTTTCCACACACATAAAATCTCTCTGCAACGTGCCTGGCTAGCAAATTAACTGTGTAACTTCCCTGATGGAGTCTGGCCTGGGGTGGGAGGGTTTCCTTTGTCTGGCGTCTGACTGGTGATGGGAGTGCGGGTGGGGTGGGATGCTGCAGCTCAGCAGAGATTCCAGGAGACTGCAGCTTGGCAATCTCAGCTTCTCCCACTCCCGGAGCCTGTAGGAGTTAAACCGCAGAGCTGAGGAAATTCTCCCAGTAGTGCCATGGAACACTGATAAGTCCCTTTGCAGAAACTTGGTAGGCAGAAAAAGTGTGAGTGAATTCATTTGTGTGCCTAATTTAAGGCACAATTGAGAGGCACCGTGTTCTAATAGACGGAGTTCTGGCTGAGGAGCTGAGAAACCTGAGTTCCATTCTTAGCTCAGTTGATGGCTCAGCATAGCAAAACAGAGGGTTGGCACTTTCCAGAAGAATTTGAACTCTACAGTCAGTCAATTCAGGACAAGATTATTCAGAAATATAGTCATGATCCCTATTATCTAGAACTTTTATTGTTCCCATAAAAACCAAATGTAGCTCTCCCTAAAGTCTTAGTCCTAACAAAAAATGTTCTTTGAGTTGAGCCTCTGGGAGAAAAGAAGGGATTGTCTAGCACCCACAGTACAAAGGGGAGCTTTCTTTGGACCGGTGTTCAAAGGAGACCCTGTGGTGTGAATGGGGGCTCCCCTCACTGGTAGAGGGGAGGCCCACTGGGCTCTTTCGAGGAGCCCTGGCCTCAGGCGCTGGACACAGCTGCACTGCTGCCTCCCCTCAAAAATGACCTTGGCCATTAGCCTGAGTGTTTGGCAGTTGTTTCCATCCAAATTGCACACTCTGGGAAGATTTTATATTTGGAAAACAAAACAATCCATGCCCACAGTTTTGTGCTTCTAACGTCTATGGCATTTTGCTCCCTGTCCAAAGTTACTGGGAATACTAACCAAGTGAATCAAAGTCAGTTTAGGAAACTTTCTCAAAGTTTCCCAGGTACAGTTTTAACCAAATTATGTTACCAAATTTTCCCTTTGAAATAATGATTGTTTAATAAATTAACAAAGAAGTCTGATAAATAATACTGTAATTCAACATTCCATGCAAAGTAATTATCCCCCTCCAGAACTGAGAATCTCCTTTGATTTCTTTTCCTTTTTTTTTTTTTTTACAGTAAAAAATTGTATTCCTATCTTGTTGGGCTTTTTATTTATGATAAAAATTTTATTTGATCAATTCAATAAGTATGTATCAGTGCCAACTGTGGGTCACACACCTTGGTGGGTATTTGGCATACAAGATAAATATCTGTTCCTGCCCTTAAAGAGCTGACAATCTGGAAGGGGAAGGCAAGCCAGTCAGGACAGGACAAGGTTACAGGTGCTTGGGTAGGAATCTGTCAGGTTTGGGGTGGAGTACAAAATCAGGAGAGCATGGAAAAGGGGTTGGGAGAAAGGAGGTAATAAATAGATGTACAGGTAGGGAAAATGGGGTGTGGCATTCCAAGAAAATTTAAAGTACATCATTGTGTGAGGCATTTGGAAAATCTCATTGTTCAGTGCTAAGACAGGGTGGGGAGAAGATGAGAGACAAGCTTGAGAAGCAGTCAGAGGCCAGACCCTGGAGTGCAAGTCATATGGTCTGGACTTCATCATGTGGGCAAAGGGAACTATGGGAGGACTTTATCAAGAGAATGATGTACCTCAATATGCACAGAGATGCTTGCCAGGTGCATGGATAGAGGCTGGAAGACAGGTCTGATGTGTGCACTCTCTCTGTTCTCCTACTAACATACCCTGTATTCCTACTAAGGAACCAATTGGTCCCCATGCAAGGTTGATAGAGTTTGTGTAAGATGACTTGACTTCTCTTCTGGCTCCATTGGACATATGACATGGTGAGAGCAAAGAAGAGCTTTGCTGGGACTTTTGCTGAAGGAAGGAGAGAAAAGACTTTCTCGTACAGCTAAGATGGCTAGAAGAGGCCATAAGTCTGGACCTGAACTGGTGCCTGAGATGGAGCCACACAGAGGAAGTCAGAATAGAGGGATTGAATGGGACAGATTCTGTTATTAGAAAAATGGCATTATTGTACCCTGGGGATTGTGATGTCCCCACACCTTCAGACTTCTAAGTTACCAGTCTATTTAGTTGAGTTGTCTATCCCTTGCAACCAAATATTCCCCACCATGCATTGAGGCAGGGAGAACTGTTAGAAACAAGCACAACAGTCCAGAGGAGAAGAGGAATGAAGAAAGGTGTTATGGAGAGGAAAGAAGTTAAGGAGGCAGGAACCAGGCTAGCAACTCATGAAATGTGACAGTGAGGAAAAGAAGGTGCCAGGGATGACCTCTGGGTTTTACCTGACTGCCATGGGAGTGAAATGTATCATCTTAGAGGGGAGTTGAGAGCGAGTTTGACTCTGAATGTACCAAGGGAAGTCCTCTGGGACACCCAAGGGAGACGTACAGTAAGCAGCTGGGTCATGATTCCAAAAGTCAGAAGTCTGGATGAGCTTGAGACTGGAAATAGCAAATGTGATTGACAGAGTCCTTCAACTCATGCAGCTATGTGAGACCCAAAGATCCCAAGGTGGGAGCAAGTCAGTGGATAGAAACCAAATAACAGGTGCTTTTCAAAGAGGGTGCGACTTACATGTACTTTTGGTATGGCAACTGCTGTTTGTGCCGAACTGGGATGCAGACATCCCTAAATTTCTGACATCTCCAACCACTATGCACTAAATTTTGGGAGCACCTTCTACCTTTTAGTTAATGCAGCAAGTGGAAATTCCCCTCACATAGTTCCAAGCATCCCCCAAAGGGATGCTGTCATCTTCCATGTGCCCTGACTCACCATGACTAGTGTGAATCTGGGTAGCCTTCTACTGCTGTGTCACTCACAGAGAGATAAAGTAGCTTATCTGTGAGTATGATGAATCCAACACTGAAAGCTCAGATCCCTCCACACCGTGTCATCCTGTCCACCATCTGTTCTGCTCTTCTCTGAGCCTGTCATCAGAGGCCAGTGCTTGCAAGTCCTGTCTCCATGGGACACCCTTACCCTGTGTCCCACCCACACAGAAGGGACCACACACAAATGTGCAGAACATGCATCTGACTTTGCTTCTGTTTACAGATGGACATCCATCCTATTTCTGGGGAAAAATTTATACTTAATGTCATTCAGAGCCAACCAACATGGCAGTAGGCTTTGAAAGTGAGATTCCGGTATTGGAGAGGTCACATTTATCTGCAAATGACCAGGTTTGCATGTGTGCGTGGTAATGTGTTGGGAGTGACATGAAGTGTGAAGTTTGTAAAAGCTCAGATGAGGTCGAATTTGTAAAAGATGTTTCTGAAGTGTGCTAGGCTTGGCTGCTGGATTCAATGAGTAACAGGTACCTCTCAGACTAATCTGAAAGCCTTCATTTTTTTTTTGACAAGCTCTTTAATTTGCACAGTACCATGAATTAACTTGTATGTAAACATAGCAATTTGATGAATTAAATGTGTTAAATAAAATGCATTGAGTGCACACTATTTTATAGACTTATTCTTGGAGTAAGAATCTCAAGGAAATTAAGTTATCTTTAGCTTTTAAAGCAGAAACTGCGGGGGGCTAATTTTTCTCTCATTTCCATTGAGATAAGAGAAAGTCTGAGGAAAAAAAGAGAAGATGGAAAGTAGTAGGGAGCTAAGAGAGGAGGAAGCCCACTGGCCACCAACACCTTATCTACACAGGCTGAAGGACAATTTTCAGGCCCAGAGTCTGTGAAACATTAAGTATATGAAGAAAATCTGTGACCCAAAATCTTGCTAACACCCCAACACCTGAACGTTTCATGCTGTCTTTCTTTGATTTCCAAATTGAGTCACCTGTGCACATGGCTCTTTACACTTTCCTTCCCAAATCATTACCTAGAAACAGATAAAATACAAGGTAGAAAAACAAAGTAGGAAATGTCTTCTCTCTACTACATTTGCTAATGTGTATTCTGTGCTGGTAGAGAGGCTGGAGCTGAGTACACCTGCTCCAGGGAGTGAAAATGAAGGAGGAAGAGCTGGGCATGTCCTCTGGGCTTTGTTTCCAGAGAAGCAACTGCCCACAGAGACCCACTCACCAGAAGGCAGGACGGCTTCCACCTGAGTGGTGGAGCCATCTGGCAGCTCTTTCGTCATTCCATCCACTTTAAATAAGGCACAAATGTTGGTATATATTAAAAAAAAAGTTTCTGCTGCCTGTTCAACACTTTTCTTCAAAAAATTGCATTTGTTTCAGTTTCATGTCATCCTCAGAGGCCTGGGATATGCTATTTGTCCTGCACTGGGAAAAAATCTTATTCAGGACAAGCTGCCACCTGGCAACAATCTCCTCAACAAAAAAAGCCTCCCATGAATTAAAAAGCCAAAGTTATTTTAAATGTGTTTCACAAATAAACAAATGGAATTAATATTTTTTGGTGAAAATCACATGGACCAAAGACAATTCTTTACCTCTTATCATTCCAGTAAGAAGTAGATTTCCAAATCTCATTTTATTTATACAAGAATTAATAAAAATGAGTTAAAATGATGTCAGTAGTAGTATTAGCATCACCCGTACTAATGACAGGAGTAATATCAGAACGATTTATCAAAAAACCCTTTTGTACTTGATTAATTATAGCAATTATTCTATTTATTGTTGAGAACACTGAATAGTTACAAAATCAAGGGATTTGCAGAAATATTCAACTAAGAAGTGGCAAAGTAAAAATTGGAACTAACTCTAAAGACCTCATTTTTTCTGTCCCAGCGTTTCCTTATGTCAGTAGCTCGCAAACTTTAGCGCACATCGGAATTACCCAGAGGACGTGTCAAAGCATGGATTTTGGGCCCTGCCCAGAGTTTCTTTCTCAGTAAGTCTGGTGTGGGACCAAAACATTTGTATTTTTAGCAACTGCCTGGATGATGCTGATGCCTCTGGCCTGGAGATCCCCCTTTGAACACTCCTTCCCTAGTGTCTGGGCATGTATTTTATCGCCCCTTTTGATTGAAGGCTGGCTGCCCTTGTATTCAGAAAACCAAAGTAGTGATTACTACCTGGCATTGCTGTCTTCAATGTAGTCTGCAGACATAAGTAAGATATGGATTAATGTTAAAGATGGAAACGTATTGAGTAATTAGGTCTTGCCAAAAATTAATGTCCCTGTTTTTAACAAGTACACAGACTATGAAAGGCAGTTGGATGTAGGAATCTCAGAGCGCCTTCAAAGAAGGCTCTTGGGGAATACATCCTTATCCCAAAGATATTGGTACTGAATAGCCTTATGATAGTAAATCTTTATCCTTTGAGGAAGTAACCAAAAGTCACCAGAAGTCTGTGAAATAAACAATAATAGAACAAAAATATAATAGAACAAATAATTTTGGATTTTAAAAAAGACTTTTTTTTGTTGTGACCTTTAGACTAATCATCCTAAAAAAAGTGCTTTGAAGGGTGGAATAGGGTCTGGCATCAGTGCACAGATTTCCAAGGGGAGGACTTTGAAGGTGACCATAGTAATGGTCAGCAGTGAGGCATGTAGTACTTTTCCTAGGATGAGTTCTCAGACTTAATTGTATAGGCAAACAATGAGTACAAAGCTCTGTATTCTCTCAGTATGCACACTTCTGTAAACTCTGTGAACAGGGTGAAGAAGTAGATTATTACCAGCTGCCACGAGTCTCACCGCAGCTCCTCTTGTAGTAACCTCTCCTTTTCTGATTGCTATCACAAAACTCTTGGGCTTAAGCAATTCTCTTTCCTCAGCCTGCCAAGTAGCTGGGACTACAGGTGCCTGCCACAATGCCCAGCTATTTTTGTTGTTGTTGTTGTTGTTGTCACTGCTGTTTAGCAGGAGCAGGCCAGGTTTGAATTCACCAGCCCCAGTGCATGTGGCCAGCACCCTAACCACTGAGCTACAGGTACAAGCCACCACAATTTTTTTTTTTTTATCGTTTTTGCTATTAAACAGCATTTGTATTGTCTCCAGTATGGGGACATCATAAATAGTACTTCCGTGAACGTCATAGGATGTATCTTTTGGTACAACCCTATATATATGTATCCCACCCAAAAGCAGAATTACTGGGTCCCAAGACATGCCTGTATAAAAAGCTTTATTAAATACTGCTGGATATCCAGAGTGTTCTGTCAGTGCTCTCCCTCCCCTTTATGAGCAATGGCATCACGTCCTTGCCAGCACAGGTCACCACGGGCATGTGGGGACACTGGTCGTCTCTGTGTGCATTGCCCTGCTAAGTGCACTACATGTGCTCATTGGCCACTTAACTAGGCTCTGCTGCAAAGGCCTGCTGAAAGTATTTTGCTCATTTTTTAAAATGGTTTATCTGCCTTTTTCTTATTTACTTTAGGAATTTTTTTAGCATGCTTTGGATATGAATCATGTGTCAGTTTTATATTTTGAAATTCTCTTTTCTGTTCTTGACTTTTCACTCTCTTATTGGTAACTTTAAACAATTAGAAATGTTTAATTTTAATGTAGCCTCACTTATTCTTTGTCTTTATGAACAGTGATCTATGTGTCCATCCCCATGTCAGGAAGATACCTCCTGGTTTACTTCATGGGCTTTCATGGACCTTTTCACATTTCAGTCAATAATCCACTGGGATTAATTTTTGCCTGTGTGAGATAAGAGATCAGTATTTGATTTTTTTCACTGTAGATACCCAGTTAACTCAGAACCATTTATTGAATGCCCACCTTTTTCTTCAGTGCACTGCCTTGTCACATTGCCAACATGGGTGTCTGTGTGAGTCTCTTTTGGGGCTCTGTTCTTGCACTTGGTCCACTCACCTCTCCTTTTGCAAGTGCCACATGTCTTAATTATTCCAGCTTTATAATAAGTGTTGACATCTTCAAGTATAAGTTCTTTAGTATTGTCATGAGTGACCCTTTGTATTTGCAGATAAATTTGAGAATCAGCTTTTTAGTTTTCCCCAAAAAATTAACCTGGTAGGATTTTAATTGAAATTGCAATAAACCTATAGATATTTAAAGAGGAAGGGAAGAGCTAGTATCATAAACATATTAAGTCTTACAAATCATGAATGCTATGTTCCTGTACTTATTACATCTTAATAATGTTTTGTGGCTTTCTTTATAGAAATTACAGTGTTCTTACACATCTTTTGGTCAGTTTATTCATAAGAATTGGGGATTTTTGTGCTATTGTAAAAGGTATTTTTACTTAATTTTCATTTTCTATTTTTTATATACTGTTATAGAAACATAATTGATTTTCATTTGTCGATCTTACACGTGGCAACATTAATATATTCATTGTTAATTCTAATAGTTTATCCATAGAAAATTTTGAATTTTCCTCCAAACTCAAATTTGCATTTTAGGTGACTTTATTTCTTCCTATCCAGTCTTTCTCCTACTTTCCTCTTTGACTTATTATACTTGCAAGGTCTCCTTAGATAGCCCTGAGTAGAAATGGCAATAACAGACATCCTTATTTCAAGTCAGATCTCAGAAGGAGAGCTAGAAATATTTTCCCATTTTTAATAATAAAAAGTTTCCTTTTTAAACAAAAAAGGTTGCTTTTGCTCCTAACTTGCTAAGAGGTTTTTTAATGTGTTGAATTTATCAAATTTTTTTTTCTGTATGTCTTATAATCATATGATTTGTCTCCTTTATTTGGTGGTTGTAGTTAGATTACATTGATTGATTTTGAAATGTTAAGCAAAGCCAACCTTCCATTCCTGAAATAAGCCAAAATTGGTTGATATCTATTGCCATTTTTATTTATGGATGAATTAGAATTGCTAACATTTTGCTCAGATTTTTGCATCTAAATTTATGAGAGAAATTGATGAGATCTAATCACGTTTTGGTGTCAAGGTAATGTTAGCCTTATAAAATAAGTTGGGAAACGTTTCCTCAAGAGTTATGTAATTTTGTAATTATTTCTTCCAAATAATGGAAGAATCTACCAGTGAAAGCTTTGAAGACTAGAGATTTCTTTGTTAGTAGGTTTTAAGTTCAGAATAACTTATTTAATAGGCTTATAATCACTCAGATCTTTTGGTAAGATATAATAATTCTAGAAATGTGATCATCTCATCTGAATTTTCAAATTGGCATAAAGTTGCTATAATATCTTTTCAACCTTGTAAAATAGGTAGAACCTGTAGCTATGTCTTTTTTAAATTTCTTAAATTTGTTATTGGTGCTTATTCTTTTTTCCTTGATCAGAAATTACCAATTATGTTAATCTATTAAAGGCTTTGGTTTTTGTCTTTCTCCAATTTTTTTTTTTAACAAACTGTAGTATTTTCTAAATTGTAAATCACAAAAAAAAAAAAAAACATGTAGGACTATGTAAACACCATGAACTGCATTATAGATGAGATTCTGAAACATACATTATTAGCTGTTTCATTTCTTTAACTTAACTATAAAATGGTTTCTATTCACCTATTTTAAAATCCCAAATTCACATCTATTCTCATATTAAATTCAGCTTTCTGCTCATGCTGATGCTAAATATTTCATAGGTGCCAAATTTTAGTAATGTTTTTTGTCAACTCATGCAGAAAAATAAGACAATGCAAGAGTCAGATGGTTTCTACTAAACATTTGTCTTCTAATCTTACATTTATCATTTATTTTATTCAACTTCCTTTGAATTTAATTTGCTGTTATTTCTCTAACTTTCTAAGCTGGATACTTAGATCATTTATTTTTCAAGCAGGTTTCTTTTCATTAGCTCATGAGCCCTTAAATTTTCCTTCTTGGAATATTTATCTTTATATTACAAAGTCCAAAATGGCATATTTTGGTATCATTTGGTTCAAAATAATTTCTCATTTTCACTTAATTTCTTTGATTCACAAATTGTATAGAAGTATACTCCTTAATGATAAATTTTTGTGACTCACCTGTTTTATATTTCTTTCATTTATAGTTTTTGTTTTCTTTTGAATTGATCAAGTATTTTTATCCCACTTTTTTCCCTCTGTTTACTTCTTAATTTGTTTCCTTTATCTATTATTTTAGTGCTTATTCTGGAAATTACAGTATCCCTCCATACTAGAGTCTAATATGAAAGAGAATTTTTACTACACACCCAAAGCTAAAAACACTTTATTACACTTATTCTTATCTTTCAATATTGCTGTTATCATGAATTTTATACATATATTGCCATCCTAAAATGACATTGCTGTTGTTTTTTTAAAATCTATTTTCTTCTACATTTCCTCATTTCTCACTCATTCTTCTGCTATTAATTCCTCTCTGTCTTTCTTTACTTTCCTTCGGGCCATATTTCTTTGGCTTTTTTAATGAACATGCTGCTAAAAATTTTCATTAGTGTTTCTTTGCCTGGACATATCTTTATTTAACTTTGCTTTGGAAGAATATTTTCACTGGAAAGAGAATTCTAGATTGGTACTCTTTCACATTCAGCACTTTAATGTGCAATTCCACTGTTTCCTAATATTCCTTTAGAGGACTTTTTTATCAGTCTTCCTTTTTCTCTTTTGAAGATAGCATATCCTTTTTTGATACTTTTTAAGATTTTTCCTTTACTACTAATTTTCCGCATTTTCACTCTGATGTGCATATTTGTGGTTTTCTTTCTATTTTCTCTGTGTAGTGCTTCTGAACCATGGCTTGACAATTATAGCTATGCTAGTTTTGGAAAATTATAGATAAGTACCCTTTCGAAATTATTTCTGTTCCCTTCTCCCTCTCTTTCTTTATTCTAGTAGTCTATTTGCCATAAATTAGACCTTTCATCATGTAGTATATATTTGCTGTGCTTTTCATCAGCATTTTTCATCATTTTTCCTCCCTCCACTTTAGTCTATATAGTTTTTGCCATCATCTGTTCTAGTTCACTCATCCTCCAAACCATGTCCACCTGACACTGACTTCTTTATTACAACTATTGTACTTTTCAGTTCTTAAAATTCTACTTTATCTTCTTTTTTATAGACTTCAATTATCCAGTGAAATTTTCTATGTTGTAATCTATTCTCCCAAGCAAATCAATCGCAATTCTTTTTTCTTCTTCTTTTTTGAGACAGAGTCTCACTCTATTGCCCTGGGAAGAGTGTCATGGCATCACAACTCACAGCAAACTCAAACTCTTGGGCTCAAGTGATCCTCTTACCTCAGCATCCCAAGTACTTGGGACTATAGGCGTCCACCACAATACCCAGCTATTTTTTTTAGAGAGGGAGTCTTGCTCAGGCTGGTTTTGAACTCCTAAGCTCAAGGGATCCTCTCCCCTCTGCCTCACAGAGTTCTTTAAGGTGTGAGCCACCATGCCTGGCCATCAATCTGAAGTCTAAAGAGAAAAACGTACGACTGATAAATTGAACAACTTGGATACCCACAAGTCTGTATCTATGTCTTTTTTTCCCTGTTCTATCTCTTGATATAAATGGTGATTCCTTGTTGACTATCAAAACTTGTGATCAAAATATTGTAGAGCTGCAATGTCATCTTCTTCCATGGTGAACTCACAGTATCCTTTGACAGAGAGTGAATGGCACACTTTGAAGGCTTACTCTATGGCCCTTATGATTAGTGACATGGAAGTCTAGGGTGATTACTGTCAGCCATATTTTTGTCAGGTCTTAGGCTCCAATTTTTTATCTCTTTATCACCACAAGACTGCCCAAACAAGACAAAACACAATTCCACTCTACATGTAGCTGCTTTCTGTTCAGCTTCATTGCCTTTGACCCTCCCTGGTTTAAGAATCAGAAATGCCTCAAGGAAAAGATTGGTGACAAGTGTGGACTGACTTCTCGGTGCCTGCTTTTTCTCTGGGATCTTGGCCTTTTAAGACCTGGCTGCTTTAGCAGACACAATCTCTACTTTTTCACCCCAGCTCCAAGACTTAGCTTCTCAGCCTCCTTCTCTATTTCAAGAATTGAGAAAAATCCCCAGAGGAAAAAAGGCATGCAGAATGTACATCTCACCACAGTGAAATGCTCTTCTACCTTAGATCCTGGTCTCTCAAGTCCTGGTTGCCTCGAAGCCCCTAATCCCTTCAAATAACTGTTTTTGCCTTTTTTTTTTTTTTTTTTTTACTTCTGGCTTTTCTAGTTTTCAATAGTAATTTTAGTCTTTTATAAACCATACCATCATAAACCAGAAGCAAAAGTCTTTGGTTTCATGAAATGTTTTTGTTATGTAACACCTTCCATCTTTCCCATGCCAACTCCAAAACTCCTATAGATATCTATATATCTATCCTGACAACATTATTTCCCCAAATATATTATGAATAATACATATAATAAACTTTAAGACATGGAAAAGCTGAGATTTCCTATGGGCTACCTCTGAAAGTATGCCCTACTATTTGAATCAAGGGCACTTGAAGTCCTGGTCAATGACTGAGCATGGAAGAAGGACCACATCCAAACCATTTCTACTCAGCACGGGATTCTTCTACAAGGACTCTTTATGCCAAAGATCTGTGCTGAGCAGGCCTAGACTTTCAGAATGACACCAGCAGCTGAGGCTCTTCCCATGCAAACTTTCTTTCTTCCTTCTCTCCTTTCACAGGTGTCAGACTGCATTGCAATATAAAGGCTCTCTGCTCACTCCTGCTTCTTCCCCCTTTAACCTTCACAGATGTTACTCCACATAGCTTGTGTGCTTCAAACTCCGTCTTGGTGTCTGCTCCCTAGAAGAGTTGAACTAACACTCACGTCCACTCTTCTAGGTATATCTCCTTAACTTATTCATTATGGCTGAAGAGGTGGAAGCTCTTTTTGGTTGGGTAGTCCCAGCAGCTTCTGTTGTGTGTAATATAGTGAGCTTCATCGCACCGCCCCAGAACTCAATCATACCTACTTTTCAAACCTTAATGTCTCTTCTCTATGCAATTTGTTGTGGCTTTTTGTTGTTATTATTATTGCTGTTTTAGTTGGAATAAATACATTTGTTCATTTATTCTCTTCTTTATTCTTTTATTTACAATGAAAACCTTGTTCAGCATTTACTAGACACAGGTGAATTTTTTTCCTCAATAAAAAAAACGTCCTAAAGGTACTAATTTTTTTTTAAGAAAAAAGCCTTATCCAACAGATCATATTCAATCTCTTTTTGGCCTCTCTCTTCGCCCACCAGATTATAGGCAAACCACTCTTCCCCAGATGTATGACAGCCTTTGTCATCCTTGAGGTTTCCATCTATTGAATGGACTGTCCACTGACTACTTATGGCCCAGTTGTAGCCATGTTTCTGAGCATGTGAGTGGCCCTGAGTCTGAATATTGCTCCTCCTTACTATCCAATGCTCCCTACCCTTCTTTGAGTTCCTTTCCTCATATGTTTCTGATGTAAATCATACAGCCACAGCAGTAGGAGAAGTTTCTAAGAAGAGGAGCACAGGACAACTTCATTAACAGGACATCTAAGAAAAAGGTTTGCTGGGAAACAGTTTGAAAAGTAGGCAGCACCAAGCCACTATTATGCTGATCATTTTCCAAGGACTGGCATTTCCCCTAGAAGTAAGACCAGACAGAATACTCTCACTGGCTTGTGGGAAGCTTGTAATGCCTTTCTACTTCACTTCCATCACCCACGCTAAAATAACTCTCATTTCAGAAAACACTTTTCTGAGTAATTCTCCTAAAACCCATGGAAAGCAGGTTGAATAGTTTCATTATCAGTATGTGGCAAAGAAGAAAACGAGGTCTCTGACTAAAATGCCTGTTTTAAGACAGTTCTGAACACAAATGAGTTAGTTATAGAAAGAAAAGATAGTGATGTGATTCTAATAAATTGTGCATCTCCAGGCCTGCCAATTCCTTCCAGGGCCTCATGGCCAAATCTGTACTGCTGAGTAATTTTAGAGAAATAGCTGGCCTTGACAGCTAGAGTAAGATGAGGTCTCACTCTTCCCAGTATCTGACACCAGGATTCCAATTTTGCTTGGCTTACATAGATCAGTAATTTCTTCCCTTCCTAACAGGGATCCCACACTGAAGTATACTAAATTGTATGAGGCAAAATGTACAATAAAATACAAATATGATAATTCAAACGAGAAGATTGAAAATATAACTGATAAACTGAAGCGTCTTGAGATAAGGAATTGAAATACCACAAAGAAATGGAGATTACAGAAGGGTTACATGTTCAGAAGATACACAGTGTAAAGCTTGCTGATACATTTACCCAGCCCTAAAAAGGACAGTAAATCAGAAATACTCAAACCACCAAAAGATGAGATGATAATGAAGCAATTTTGCAATCTTAATTATACTGGACTCTATCTTTTTTTTTTGCCTTATATCCTCTGTGAATGAGTCAATGCTTCTTCCTTTTAATTCATTAGGAAATTTATGCTTGAGCTAGATAAGAAAAATGTGCAGAATTTGTTTGCTCTAGTTTGCCACTAGAGTTTTTCTACTATTATAGAGCATGTGTATATGTCAGGAAATTTTTCTGCCCATATTGTAAGGTAGACCTGTGGATTACAATCCCTCTGTCCCTTTCTGAGCTCCTCCTGGTAAGATACCCAGAAGTCCCCACCCAGAGAGCCAATTCTTTTGTGAGCTCTTATTTCTCCTCACTCCCTATCTTCCTTGACCTGCTGAGGTGTTAATTCTGCCAAGCTGTCAGAACATGGCAGCATGGCATTTAGCCTCCAAATCTTGGCTCAGCTTCTTACCTGCCTGGAATTCCATCTCTTCCCTTCTCCATCTGTTTAATTAATGCCTATTCTTAAAGGCACACATAGTGGCCATGATTCTTTTGATTATAAATAGCTAAAACCATACTCAATCCAGCATAGGCCAAAAGGCATTTGTGGAACTTAAGTACCCAGGTTATAGGCAGTGTAGAATCTAGATGGCCACAAGATATCTGAAGCCAACTCCCAAATGTAGTCAGTACCAACCAGCTCCACTTTTCATCCCTGATACCCTCAGTGGTTCAGCTTCATTTCTCTCCAAGAAGCTTTCACATACTGCTGGTTTTCTACAGTACAACATTCCCCGGTTTTGCCAACAGAAAGGAACTGCTCCCTTTCTTTATGTCAAATTTTAAAATTCTGTGGAAGAACACTGAATGACCTACATTAGGTCAGCTACTCAAATTTATGCACATAGGAGCCCACCAGTATGATTGGAAGGCCCCAGTAGCGCTACATGTTTGAAAGATGCCAAAAAAGGAATTCCCTGAAAGAATTTCCCCCCAAAATGAAGTTTTTGTCAGGAGAAGAAAAATGTGATAGGTAGAACAGAAAGTGGGTGTCCTTTTATATATCAGCTTAGATCTGTCTCTATTCAAAGTATTACCTTCACACACCTGGAAAAGTCACTTAGATTTTTTTCCACCTTAATTTCTTAGTCTATAAAATTAGAAAGTTGAACTGAATTCTCTTAAGACTCTGAGATGTAAAGTATGTGTGTTTTTAATGCCTCATCATAAAGGCTTTCTTGAACACCTTATGCTTCTCTCTCCCTTTTCTAAATCTCAGCATTGCTGATATGATTGTTATGGATGATATGAAGAAAAATGTTTATGTTTGATTTTATAATTATCTTGATTTGATTATTGGAGTATTAATTGAGGATACTGAAATAGTCAAATATATATGGCTCCCAAAAAGAAGGTGAAACAGTTTGTTGAATCAGGATAAATTATTTACTCAGAGAAACTATAGAGGAGGCAAAAGAGGTTAAACAAAAATGGCTAAGATAAAGAAAGCTACTTTATAAATTGCCACTGTGATAAAGAAGGCATAGAAAGAAAGGAATTCCTCTTGCAGTCACTAGGTAAGATGGTAATTTGGATGTAAGCATTAAATCTCTCTTCAAATGTTTATCATTGTCAGAGTAAAATAACTAGTGTAAATAGTGTAGAGGACAGTAATATGGAAGAAACTTCACCTAGTCATGAAGCATGAAATTGAGCCATCTAAGAACCATAAGCTTCGAGAAATTTCAGCTAGACCAATTGCACATAGAATCAGAGTTATGAATGATTAAGATAACTTCTTGAGAAAGCAATGCCAGTTCTAAGAAAGAAGAGATATCAGAAAAGCCACCACAAATATATTATAATGAGGCTTTGGCTCAAAGCATGTACAAGACAAGAGTAAGTAGAAGCTCATTCTTTTGGAATCCATTCCAACAATTTGAGTCAACAATATTCAGTAATTGTTACTGAATAATTCACACGATATCAAATAAACATGGTGAAAGTAAGAGGGGCTTCTAAATGCAACAAGGTTTTCCTGCCCAGCACAAGATAATAGAATGAAGATGTAGGCAGGCATTTTTATGCTAAGTATCTGAAGTGCAGTCTGAAATAAACTGAAACTAGATGCACATGAGCTAGCTGAGTCCCCAGTGCACTGGCACCATTCACACTGAAGAAATACTGTGGATATGAACTTTTTCTTTTGAAAATGGAGAAAAAATAGAATTAGAGATTTAAAAAAATTAATATATAGAGTGGGCAATGAGTGAAGATGAAAAAACAAATAACAAGCACCAGTAAAAAAGAAGTAATTATCAAAGAAATAATGAAAGCAAACTTAACTGAGGCAAAATAAGATGGACTTAAGTCCTGAAGGAATTTCATAGCTGCCAAACAAAATCAATCAAAGGCAATCATATTTAGATAATTTACTAGCAGATTGTTAAACCAAAGAGAAAAATCTGCAAAAAGTGACACAAAAGTTACCAACAAAGGCAAAATGTAAGTCCTTTTCTCAGATTTCTTTTCTGTCACATAAAATAAAGCAAATTTTGTGATATTAATATAAAAAAATTATGGCCAAGAATTTTATACCCAAATTTGTACTTGAATAGAAGTGAAGAGTGTATAAAACATGCAGATAGTTGCAAACAGTAATGAGCCAAAAAAGTTATAATATGCAATTGAAAAAAATCGAGAATGGAAGAAGTAATAGAATTAAGGGAGTTTTGAAACAAAGTAAGAACTAAATAATTGTTTTAAATATGGTATATAAGAGAGTGGAGCACCATGGTTGACTAAAGACATTAGTTGCCAGATTATCTCAGAAAAAAAGGAAAAGTTTTAAATGAAAAAAAAAAAAGGACTCAGGTATAATTCTTAGGTGTCAAAACCTACAGATATTCCATGGAATAAGTTGTGGAGCAAAATGAGAAGTAAGATATCAGCAGTGATCAACCCCTTGGAGGACTGGATCCTGGGGAAAAGGGCGGGTAAGGGAACTTGTTTATCCTTCCCTTGTATGTCTGGCAATCAGGAGGCAATAAAGCTGCTGGAAAACTTTTCTGCCCTCACCAGCTCAAAAGTTGCTGCCACTAATGAACTGGGAGATTCTTGAAAACAAAGCACCAGAGGGAATTCTGGGAAGATGGCCGATTGGTAGCAACCCTGGTCAGAGGCTCCTGAGCAAAGGAAGAAAAACTGGTTGGAATCAGCATCTATGAAGCCAAAGACGGGGAGCTGAGCCCAGAAAGAAGTTCAGCAAGCTGTAAATCTAAGGAAGAGCATTTAAGAATGCAAAATACAGGTACAAAGTGGGCCCCAGAACTGCTTGCTAGAGCCACATGCCTCCCATGTGCGGCGGGCAGCCACAGAGGAGTCCCCTGCTCTGGGCAAGCACATAACTACTAGCTAGAGCCTCTCAGTGGCAGAGGAGTCCTCCACTCTGGGAGGGCCCAGAACTGCTTGCTAGTGCCATGCACCCCACAGATGGCAGAGGAGATCCCCGCTCCAGGGCTCTGGGCAGGCTCAGAACTGCTTGCTAGAGCCGCACACCTCCTGCGGGCAGCAGGTGGTCACAGAGGAGTCCCCTGCTCTAGGAAGCCACAGAACTACTTGCTAGAGCCTCACACGCCCCATGGGCTGTGACAGAGGAGGCCCCAACTTTGGGCATGCCCAGAACTGCTTGCTAGAGCTGCATGCCTCCCACAGGTGGCAGGTGACCACAGAGGAGTCCCCTGCTTTGGGCAGGCACAGAACTACTTGCTAGAGCCATGTGCACCCCATGGGTGGTGGCAGAGGAGTCCCCCACTTGGGGCAGGCCCAGAAATCCTTGCTAGAGTTGCACAACTCATGGGCAGCAGAGGAGATCCCCGACCCAGGCTCCTGCTCTGGGCAGGCCTAGAACAGCTTGCTAGTGCTTCAGGAGTCCTGCAGGCAGTGGCGGAGGAGTGTTCCATTCTAGGCAGACCCAAAACAGCTTGCTAGAGACACACCCAACAGGGGCCAGCTGAGGAGTTCCCCACTCCCGGCTCCCATGCTGGGAGGGCACAGATCAGCTTGCTAGAGCCACACACAACCTGAGGGGCCACTGCAGAGGAGTCTACTGCAACGGGCGGGCCCAGAACTGTTTGCAAGAGCTAGATGTGCCCCGCAGGTGGCAGCAGAGAAGTTCTCGCTCTGGGCTCCCGTGCCTAGAGAGCCCAGATTGGCTTGCTAGCACTAGTGCAATGCATGCCCCATGGGCAGTGACAGAGGAGTCCCCTGCTCCAGACAACCATGTGGGGTGGGCCCAGAACTGCTTGCTAGAGCCACACACAACCTGCAGGGCCATGGTGGAGGAGTCTACTGCTCTGGGTGGGCCCAAAACTGTTTGCTAGAGCCACGTGCATTCTACGGGTGGCGGTGAAGTGGTTCCCTTGCTCTGGGATTCCATGCCAGGAGGGCCCAGATGAGCTTGCTAGTGCTGCACATGTCCAGCAGGCGATGATGAAGGAGTCCTCCGCTCTCCCCACCAGCTACCGTGGTGGGGCTGAACTAGGACTGATCTGGTCACTCGCATGCCCTACACAACTGCAGCCATTCCCCCACCCCTGGATGCTCCTAGGGGGCTGAACTAGGACTTATCTAGCCTCTACAGTTCCCCTAATCCACCGGTTGCCCCGGCAGGCCAAATAAGGTCTAATCCACCTATGCACACTCCCATGCAGCTGCTGCCATTCCACTGCACCCTGGTCGCCATAGCACTAGAGAACTGGGAGAAGACAGCAGACACGCTCTGCCTGTCTCTCTGGGCAACCAGAAGAAGCCACAAACTGAATGGTTGTGATTAGATCTCCAAATAAGGTAAACTAGGCATGGGGTGGAATAAGTGGAAAAATTCTGGCAACTTGAATAATCAGAGTGGATCAATTCCACCAAGGAAAAATGGGGCAGATGCAATTGAAGTTCCCCTCCATAAAGAGATGCCTGAGATGTCAGAAATCAAGTTCAGAATTTGGATAGCAAATGAGATTAATAGAATGAAAGAAAGGAGGAAATTAGAATTTCAAGAACTTATTCAAAAGATATCTCAAGAAATTATTCAAAATATGTCTCAAGAATTCAACAATTTCAAAGATAAAATGATGAAAGAATTTGAAATACTGAGACAAGAGGTTGCAGTCCTCAAGGACCTGAAAGATATGGTGGAATCCCTCCATAACAGAGTGGAACAAGCAGAAGAAAGGATCTCTGACTTTGAAGACAAAGCTTTTGAAGAAGCCCAGGAGCACAAAGATCAAAAGAAATGGAGAGCAAAAACAGATCTCACTCTCAGAGAACTCTCAGATAATTTGAAGAAAACTAATATTCGCCTTATAGGAATCCCTGAAAGTGATGAAGTTGCTTCACAAAATACAGAGGCTCTTCTTCATGAAATTATGAAAGAGAATTTTCCAGACATGCCAAGAGATTCTGAAATTCAGATAGCAGATAGTTTCAGAACCCTAGCACAACTCAACCCAAACAAGACATCCCCCAGGCACATCATAATTAACTTCACTAAAGATAATATGAAAGAGAAAATTCTGAAAGCAGTCAAATGTAAGAAAATCATAACCTACAAGGGGAAGAGTATTAAGATGACTGCAGATCTCTCAGCTGAAACCTTTCAGGCTAGAGGATGGTCATCGACTTTTAATCTCCTAAACTTTCATGTATGATGGAGAAATTAAATACTTTAACGACATTCACATGTTGAAGAAATTTGCCAACTAAACCAGCTCTCCAGGAAATTCTCAAACCTATCCTTCATCATGACCAGTGTAATCCTCCACCACAAAAGTAAACTCAGAAACTATTGATTAAATTCCAACTTCCACAGTGGCAAAAGGATTAAACATGTCTACTGGACCTACTGGCAACTCAATGCCCAAAATTTTACCAGGCTTATCAATAATTTCAATCAATGTGAATGGCTTAAATTGTCCTCTAAAGTGGCACATATTAGCTGACTGGATACAGAAACTCAGACCTGACATCCGTTGTATTCAAGAATTGCACGTTACTTTAAAAGATAAATATAGACTCGGGGTGAAGGGATGGTCATCTATATTTCAGGCTAATGGAAAGCAGAAAAAATCAGGTGTTGCAATTTTATTTGCAGATATAATAGGTTTTAAACCAACAAAAGTAAGCAAAGACAAGGATGGCCACTTTATATTTTTAAGGGTGCTACTCAACATGACGAAATCTCAATTATCAACATCTATGCACCCAACCAAAATGCACCTCAATTTATAAGAGATACTTTAACAGGCCTGAGCAATCTGATCTCTCCCAGCTCCATCATTGTCGGAGATTTTAACACTCCGTTGGCAGTGTTGGACAGATCCTCCAATAAGAAGCTTAGCAAAGAAATTTTGAATTTAAATTTATTCAACTTTTGGACCTAATACACATCTATAGAACTTTTCATCCTAACAAGACTGAATATACATTTTTCTTATCAGTCCGTGGAACATACTCCAAAATTTATCACATCTTAGGTCATAGGTCTAACCTCAGTAACTTTAAAAGAATAGAAATTATTCCATGCATCTTCTCAGACCATCATGGAATAAAAGTTGAACTCAGTAACAACAGGAATGTGCAGTCTTGTACAAAACCATGGAAGCTAAATAACCTCATGCTGAATGATAGATGGGTCAAAGACGAGATTAAGAAGGAAATTAGAAAATTTTTAGAACAAAAAAATAATGAAGACATGACTTATCAGAACCTCTGGGATACCACACAGGCAGTCCTAAGAGGGAAATTTATAGCATTGCAAGCCTTCCTCAAGAGAATGGAAAGAGAGGAAGTTAACAACTTAATTGGACATCTCACGCAATGGGAAAAGGAAGAACATTCCAATCCTAAATAGAGCAAAAGAAAAGAAATAACCAAAATTAGAGGAGAATTAAAGGAAATTGAAAATAAAATCAATAAATTGAAAAGTTGGTTTTTTGAAAAGGTCAATAAAATAGATAAACCTTTGGCCAACCTAACCAAGAAAAAAAAGAGTAAAATCTCTAATCTCATCAATCAGAAACAGTAAAGATGAAATAAAAAAAGAGCCCTCAGAAATTAAAAAAAATCCTTAATGAATATTACAAGAAACTTTATTCTCAAAAATATGACAATCTAAAGGAAATTGACCAATACTTGGAAGCACACCACCTCCCAAGAGTTGAAGTGCAAATGAAGTGCAAATGTTGAATAGGCCGATACTACTGGGAAGCACACCACCTCCCAGAATGAAGTGCAAATGATGAATAGGCCTATATCAAGTTCTGAAATAGCATCAACTATACAAAATCTCCCTAAAAAGAAAAGCCCAGGACCAGATGGCTTCACGTCAGAATTCTACCAAACCTTTAAAGAGGAACTAGTCAACCTTTTCCAAAATATAGAAAAAGACA
>NW_003852513.1:890615-900276 GCF_000181295.1 Otolemur garnettii
TTAAACTTAAGACATGAAACCATAAAAATACTAGAAGAAAGTGTAGGGAAAACACTTGAAGTAATCGGCCTGGGCTAACATTTTATGAAGAGAACACCCTGGGCAATTGAAGCAACATCAAAAATACACTATTGGGACCTGATCAAACTAAAGAGCTTCTGCACAGCCAGGAACACAGTAAGTAAGGCAAGCAGACAGCCATCAGAATGGGATAAGATTTTCACAGGTTATGTCTCCAACTAAGGTTTAATAACCAGAGTCCATAGAGAACCTAAATGTATTAGCAAGAAGAATACGAGTGATCCCATCTCAGGGTGGGCAAGGGACTTGAAGAGAAATTTCTCTAAAGAAGATCAGTGCATGGCCTACAGATACATGAAAAACATACTCACTATCCTTAATCATCAGGGAAATGCAAATCAAAACTACTTTGAGATATCACCTCACTCCAGTAAGATTAGCTCATATCACAAAATCCCAAAACCAGAGATGCTGTCATGGATGTGGAGGAAAGGGAACACTTCTACACTGCTGGTGGGAATGTAAACTAATATGTTCCTTTTGGAAAGACTTCTGGAGAACACTTAGAGAACTGAAAATAGATCTGCCATTAGACCCTGCAATTTCTTTATTAGATATATACCCAGAAGACCAAAAATCGCATTACAACAAAGATATTTGTATCAGAAAGTTTATTGCAGCCCAATTCATAATTGCCAGGTCATGAAAGAAGCCCAAGTGCCCATCAATACACAAATGGATCAACAAACTGTGGTATATGTACACCATGAAATACTATGCAGCCATAAAGAAAAATGGAGACTCTATGTCCTTCATGTTCACATGGATGGAGCTGGAAAATGTTCTTCTTAGCAAAGTATCACAAGAATGGAAGAAAAAGTATTCAATGTACACACCCCTATTATTAAACAAATTTATACCTTTTATATGAAAGCTATAACCTAATAACAGCCTAAGAATTTTGGGAGGGGGGAAGGAGGGGAATGGGTGGAGGTAGGGGGATTGGAGGGATCACTTCTGAGGTTTATCTTACAAGGATACAAGTGAATCTTTCTAAGAGTAGAATATGAACATTTGAACATAATAACTAAGAAAATGACATGAAGGCTATGTTAACTAGTTTGATGGAAATGTTTCAAATTGTATGTGAAAACACCACACTATACCCCAGAAGTGCATTAATGTACACAGTTACCATTCAATTTTTAAAAAAAGAAAAAGAAAAAGAAGCGCCAGGCTGCTGGTTCCCTTGGGGTCACTTCCCAGCACCACAGACTCAAGCTGAGATAGTGGGCACTATACTGCTTCTCCACCCACTGTGCGCCTTTGTCTTTTCTAGGGAGCTTCAGTTTTTATGTCACTTGCTTCCACACAAGTGTTTCCAAACTCCAGCCCAGATTGCAGTGGCCACAGGTGCCACTAGGTCCTGAAGGATCTTTGTGATCTCAGAGCTTGGACATTCTAAGTGGGCTGCCTTCTAGGAAGATAGAAAAAATGGGCAGTGTGCAAGCCCTCCTCCATTCAGATTCTTCTCTGCCACCACAATTTCCCACCTACTGCTGCCAAATGACACAGGTGCCCCACAGGACTATGAAACTAGGGCTTTCACCAGAAATATATGGGGTTCTGCCTTTAGTCTCCTCAAATAAAATAACTGGCAACAATTCTGTGTCTTGCTAAACCAAGTTTTATAAATGAAGGAGAAATAAAGTCTTTCCCAGACAGGAAAACACTGAGAGAATATGTCAATACTAGAGCCACCCTACAGGAAATCTCAAAAGTGCATTATCCATGGAATAATACAATAGACTAGACACAAACTAGTGAAAAAACACCCAAAAGTTATAGCTCACAGTTGTATAAAATAATAGCACAAAAGGAAAAAAACAAAATCATATATTTTCCAACATGATGAAAAGATCATCTCATAAATCAATACTAACACTTAATGTAAACAGTCTAAATGCCCCCTCTAAATGATACAGACATACAGACTGGCTGAATTCATGAAAAAACACAACCCAAGTATCTGCTTTCTCCAAGAAACACATCCAACCCTCACAAAGACGTACACAAACTCAAAGTGAAGGAATAGGGAAAAAATATGCCATGCAAATAGAAACAAAAATGAGCAGGTGTAGCCATCCTCATATTAGGTAAAATAGACCTTAAATTAACAAAGAAAGAGATGATCATTATATAATGGTAAGGGAGGAAGTTCAATAAGAAGACATAACAATCCTAAATATATATGCATCTAACACAGGAGCTCCCAGTTTCATAAAGCAAACTCTTCTAGATCTAAGTAAAGAAGTAAACAGTATCCTCTTAATAGTCAAGAAATTTAACACTCCACTGAAAGTACTAGACAGGTTATTGAAGCAGAAAATGAATAAAAAAACACTGGACCTAATCTGGACTCTAGAACAAATGGACCTAATAGACATTTATGGAACACTCTACTCCAAAACTATGGAATGTACAAATTTCTCACCAACACATGAGAAATTTCCAAGATTAATCATATCTCAGGCCACGAAAAAAGTCTCTGCAAAGACAAAGAAAGTCAAAGTCATACCATGTATCTTCTCAAATCACAATGGAATAAAAAAAGAATCAATTCCAAGAGAAACGCTCAAACCTACACAAAAATTAAACAACTTGATGTTGAATGATCCTTGGTTCAATGATGAAAATAAGATGGAAATCAAGATTCCTCAAACTGAATGACAAAAGGAACACAAGCTTTTAAAATCTCTGGGATACAAAAAAAAAAAAAAGCTTTAATGGGAAAGTTCATACTCTTAAATGTCTATATCAAAAAAGACAGAAAGATAAAAAATTAACAACCTAATGTCACATCTCATGGAAGTAGAATAAGAAAAAAAAAAAATCAAACCCAAAGCCAACAGAAGAAATAACAAAGCTCAGAGCAGAACTAACTAGAATGGAAACCAACACACACACACAGAGGATCAATAAAACAAAAACTTGGTTCTTTGAAAGCATAAACAAAATCAAAATACCACTCACCATTTTAACCAGAAATAGAAGAAAAAAGACTCAAGTAAGCTCACTCAGAAATGAAAAGGAAGACATTACAACTGATACCACAGAAATAAAACATATTTGTGAATATTATGAAAATCTCTACACAAACAAACTCAAAACCTTAGATTAAATGGACAAATTATTGGAAAGACACAACCTCTCACCTCTGAATCAGGAAGAAAGAGAAACCATGAACAGACCAATAATGAACAGCAATAGTTAAACAGTAATGAAAAATCTCTCAACAGCCAAATTGTATCACGACTACAAAGATGAACTAGTACCTATCCTGCAGAAACTTTCCATAACATCAAGGAAAGCATCCTCCCTAACTTATTTATGAAGCCCATATTACCCTGATGCCAAAGTCAGAAAATGACACACAAAAAGCCCAAATTAAAGACCAATATCCCTCATGAACATAGATGAAAATATCCTCAACAAAATACTAGTCAACCAAATTCAATAGCATATCAAAAAGAAAATTTACCATGACCAAGTGGGCTTCATCCCAGGGATACAAGAATGGTTCAAAATACATAAATCAATAAATGTGATTCACCTCATAAATAGTTTTTGTTTCTGTTTACCAAATACACATGCATACAAAAATTATATGGTAATACAATAGATGCACAAAAAGCATTAGATTAAATCCAGCACCTTCCCATGATAAACTCTTTTTTAAAAATCTGTACTAAAGGGTAATATTAATGTTAAAAACTCTAAACAAACTAGGCATAGAATGAACATACCTCAAAATTATAAAAGCCACAGATGACAAATCCACAGTGAATATCATGTTGAGTGCGGGCAAGTTGATAGCATTCCCCCAAAGAATTGGAGCAAGACAAGGGTGACCACTGTCACCACTTCTATTCAACATAGTGTTGGAAGTCCTAGCCAGAGCAATTAGGCAAGAGAAGGAAATAAAGAGCATAAAATTGGGAAAGAAGAGACCAAATTATCTCTGCAGATGATATGATCTTATATCAAGAAAATCTTAAAGAATCCACCAAAATACTCCTGGAATTAACAAATAAATCTAAGAAAATCTCAGGTTACAAAATCAATGTACACAAAATAGTAGCATTTCTATATTCTGATAACAGTCAAACTAAGAGTCAAATCAAGAACTCAATACCATTTACAGTTGTTAAAAGAAAAAGGAGGTTAAAGACCTCTAAGAGAAGAACTACAAAACACTGATGAAAGAAATTGTAGATGAAATAAACAAATGGAAAAATGTCCCATGTTCATGGAATTATAGAATCAACATCATTAAAATGTTCGTGAAACCCAAAGCAATTTTCAGATTCAACACAGTCCCCATCATTATACCAGCATCATATTTTACAGGTCTACAAAAAAATAATCTTAAACTTCATTTGGAAGCAAAAAAAGAGCCCAAATTGCCAAAGTAATCTTAAACAAAAAGAATAAATCTGGAGGTATCACATCACCTGACTTCAAATTATACTACAAGACTACAGCAACCAAAACAGCATGGTACTGGCATAAAAGGTGAGATATAGATCGATGGGACAGAATTAAGAACCCAGAAATAAAGCTGTCTGCCCTCTAATCTTTGACAAATCAGTCAGCAACATACATTTGGGAGAGGAGGCCCTATTCAATAAATGGTGTTAGGAAAACTGAATAACTACATCCAGAAGAATGAAACAAGACACCTATCTCTCACCACATACAAAAATTAAGATAGATAAAAGATTTAAGTCTAAAACATGAAACCAGGAGGAGCAAGATGGCCAACAGGCACCAGCCTCCAACAGAAGCTCCCTTCCAGAGGGAAGGATAATGTCCGGAAAATACCCAATCAAGTTGAAGATTGGGAGCCCAGCTGAGAGAGAAGAATGATATCTGCAGGACACCTCTGTGGAGGAAGGTTGAGACTCCAAGAAAGCAATTTACAAGTATATAATACATCCCAAAGGAAAAATGTCCATCCCCTTCCCCCCCAAAAGTTGTGGTTTTCATTATATTTTCTCTTCATCTACTCCTGTGAGATTTCTACAGGTGAGCATTGAACTGACAACCTGTTATCTCACCCCAAGTGTGAGAATCACAGGAAGGGGGATCTACTCCCCTAGAGGGACCCTGCTGAGATTCTAAACACTGTCTCACCTAGCAGAAAAACCAAACAAATGTTTTCACTGCCATTTTGAATTTCCAGTCCACCCTTCCCCCCTTACCTACAGAGACAGTGAGGGGGAACACAAGAGTAGCGTCCACCACCCCTGTAAGACCATTTGCTCAGTCCCTGTACAACAGCCAGAGACCTCCCAGACCCATGTGCATTCTGTGGGTGGCAGTGGAGGAGTCCTCCATTCCAGGAATCTATGCGCGAGGCCCCAGAACTGCTTGCTAGAGCCATGCACGCCCCACGGGCAGCAGCAGAGGAGTCCACTGCTCCAGGTGGGCCCAGAACTGCTTTCTAGAGCCACACACAACGCACTGGCAGCGGTGGAGAATTCCCCCACTCCAGGCAGGCTCAGAACTATTTACTAGAGTCACATGCTTGCTAGAGCTGCACATGCTCTGGGGGTGGTGGCAGAGGAGTTCCCAGCTCCAGGCAGGCCCAGAACTGCTTTCTAGAGCCACACACAACCCACTGGCAGCGGTGGAGAATTCCCCCACTCCAGGCAGGCCCAGAACTATTTACTTGAGTCACATGCATCCTGCAGGAGGTGGTGAAGGAGTTCTCTGCTCCAGCCTTCCGCACCAGGCAGGCCCAGATATGCTTGCTAGTGCCGCATGCATCCCATATGCAGTGGCAGAGGAGTCCTCTACTCCAGGAGGGCCCAGAACTGCTTGCGAGAGCCACACACACCCTGCAGGGGCCAACAGAGGAGTCCCCCACTCCAAGTGGGCCCAGAACTGCTTTCTAGAGTGACACGCATCCCGTGGGCTGTGGCGGAGAAGTTTTCCACTCCAGGCACTCATGCCAGGCAGACCCAGAACTGCTTGATAGAGCCACACATGTCCCACAAGAGGCTGCAGAGTTCCCCACTGCAGGCACCTACACTGAATGGGCCTAGAACTGCCAGAGCTGTATGCTTCTGGCATGCCTGGCCAGCTGCCCGAGAACTATGAGAGGACAGTCAGCTGAGAGGGAAACATACTAGAATGCTGGTAAGCCGAGGCAAAGAGCAGCAGCCACACCAGTGGGAACAACAAGGCCCATACACCTGAGGCTCTTCCACACAGACACACTCTGCATCTTGGGGCAACCAGAGGAAGCCAGCATCTTCCCAGCATCTTCTCCAGTGGAGGCCACTGACTAAATGGTTCTGGATGGTCTAAACATGTTGTAAATTCAGCATGGGGTAGAATCAGTGAAAAAACTCTGGTAATTCAAAGAACCAGAGTAGATCAACTCCCCCAAGGAAGGATGGGGCAGATGCAATTAAAGATCCCATCTATAAGCAGATATCTCAGATGTCAGAAATTGAGTTCAGAATTTGGATAGCAAATAAAATTAACAGAATGGAAGAAAGGTGGGAATTAGAATTTCAAGAAATTATTCAAAAGATATCTCAAGAAATTATTCAAAAGCTGTCTAAAGAATTCAACAATTTCAAAGATAAAATGACCAAAGATGTTGAAACACTGAGGCAAGACATTGCAGCCCTCAAAGATCTGAAAAATATGGTAGAATCCCTTGGTAATGGAATGGAGCAGGCAGAAGAAAGGATTTCTGACATTGAAGACAAAGCTTCTGAACGTGCCGAAACACAAAAGGATGAAGAGAAATGGAGAGCAAAAACAGATCATTCTCTGAGAGAGCTCTGGGATAATTTGAAGAAAACCAATATTCACCTTATAGGAATCCCTAAAGGTGATGAAGTGGCTTCACAAAGCACAGAGGCCTGACTTCATGAAATTATGAAAGAGAACTTTCCAGACATGCCAAAAGATTCTGAGATTCACATAGCAGACAGTTTCGGAACCCCAGTACAACTCACCCAAACAAGACATCCCCCAGACACATCATAATTAACTTCACTAAAGTTAATATGAAAGAGAAAATTCTGAAAGTAACTAGATGTAAGAAAACCATAACCAAACTAGAATGACTGCAGATCTCTCTGCTGAAACCTTTTCGGCTAGAAAAGAGTGGTCATCGACTCAACCTCCAAAAAGAAAATAACTTTCAACCCAGGATCCTGTATCCAGCTAAACTGAGTTTCACTTATGATGGAGAATTAAAAACTTTAATGACATTCACACATTGAAGAAATTTGCTATAACTAAACCAGCCCTCCATGACATTCTCAGACCTATTCTCCATAATGACCAGCACAATCCTCCACCACATAAGTAAACTCACACAGAAAATTTTGATCAAATTCCAACTTCCACAGTGCCAAAAGGATTAAACATGTCCACTGGACTTTTGAAAAACTCAATACCCAAAATTATACCAGGTTTATCAATATTCTCAATCAATGTGAATGGCTTAAATTGCCCTCTAAAGAGGCACAGACTGGCTGACTGGATACAAAAACTCAGGCCAGATATCTCCTGCATAAAAGAATCCCACCTTACCCTAAAAGACAAATATAGACTCAGGGTGAAGGTATGGTCATCTATATTCCAGGCAAATAGAAAGCAGAAAAAAGCAGGTGTTGCAATTTTATTGACAGATACAATAGGCTTTAAACCAACAATAGTAATCAAGGATAAAGATGGACACTTTATATTTGTTAAGGATAATACTCAATATGATGAGATTTCAATCATCAATATTTATATACCCAACCAGAATGCACCTCAATTTATAAGAAATATTCTAATATGCATGAGCAACTTGATTTCTCCCCGTTCCATCATAGTTGGAGATTTTAATACTCCTTTGGCAGCATTGGATAGATCCTACAACAAGAAGCTTCGTAAAGAAATCTTATATTTAAACTTAACCATTCAACATTTGGATTTAACAAACATCTACAGAACATTTCATCCTAACAAAACAGAATATACATTTTTCTCATCAGTCCACTGAACATACTCCAAAATCGACCACATATTAGGTCAGAAAGTCTAACCTCAGCAAATTTGAAAGAATAGAAATTATTCCTTGCATCTTCTCAGAACATCATGGAATAAAAGTTGAACTCAGTAACAACAGGAATATGCAGTCTCGTACAAAACCATGGAAGTTAAATAGCCTTATGCTGAATGATAGGTGGGTCAGAGATAAGATCACAAAGGAAATTAACAAATTTTTGGAACAAAACGGTAATGAAGATACAAGTTAACAAACCTCTGGGATACTGCAAAGGCAGTCCTAAGATGGAAATTTATAGCACTGCAAGCCTTCCTCAAGAAAATGGAAAGAGAAAAAGTTAACAACTTAATGGGACATCTCAAGCAACTGGAAAAGGAAGAACACTCCAATCTAAAACCCAGGAAAAGAAAAGGAATAACCAAAATTAGAGCAGAATTAAATGAAATTGAAAACAAAAGAATTATACAATAGATCAATAAATCAAAAAGTTGGTTTTTTGAAATGGTCAATAAGATAGATAAACCTTTGGTCAACCTAAGAAAAAAAGAGTAAAATCACTAATCTCATCAATCAGAAATGGTAAAGACGAAATAACAACAGACCCCTTAGAAATTCAAACAATCCTTAATAAATATTACAGGAAACTTTATTCTCAGAAATATGAAAATCTGAAGGAAATTGACCAATACTTGGAAGCACGCCATCTTCTAAGACTTAATCAGAACCAAGTGGAAATGTTGAACAGGCCTATATCAAGTTCCGAAATAACATCAACTATACAAAATCTCCTTAAAAAGAAAAGCCCGAGACCAGATGACTTCACATCAGAATTCTATCAAACCTTTAAAGAGGAACTAGTACCTATACTACTTAAGTTATACTACTAGTTCCTTTTCCAAAATATAAAAAAAGACAGAATGTGACACAACACATTCTATGAAGCAAACATCACCTTGATACCAAAACCAGGAAAAGACCCAACAAAGAAAGAAAATTACAGACCAATATCACTAATGAATATTGATGCAAAAATACTCAACAAAATCCTAACAAACAGAATCCAGCAACATATCAAACAAATTATATGCCATGATCAAGTGGGTTTTATCCTAGGATCTCAAGGATGATTCAACATACGTAAATCTATAAACATAATTCATCACATAAACAAATTAAAAAACAAAGACCGTATGATTCTCTCAATTGATGCAGAAAAAGCTTTTGATAATATCCGGCATCCTTTCATGATAAGAACACTTAAGAAAACTGACATAGAAGGGAGATTTCTCAAATTGATAGAGGCCATCTACAGCAAACCCACAGCCAAAATCATACTAAATGGAGTTAAGTTGAAATCTTCCACTCAGATCAGGAACCATGCAAGGCTGCCCATTGTCTGCATTGCTCTTTAACATTGTAATGGAAGTTTTAGCCATCACAATTAGGGAAGAAAAGGCAATCAAGGGCATCCATATAGGATCAGAAGAGATTAAACTTTCACTCTTCACAGATGACATGATTGTATACCTGGAAAATACCAGGAATTCTACTACAAAA
>NW_003852513.1:902131-904465 GCF_000181295.1 Otolemur garnettii
AAAAAAAAAAAAAAAAATCTCAAGAAAGGAAGAAAAAGCATCCAGTGTACTCAGCCCTAGTATGAAACTAATTTATAGCTGTCATAGGAAAGCCATAACCCAATTTTAGCCCAGGAATATGGGGAGAGGGGAGAGGAAGAGTAGGGAAGGGGAGAGGGTGGGAGAGGGAGAGTGAATGGTGGGATCATGCCTATGGTTCATCCTATGAGGGTACATGTTAATCTCTCTAATTGTAGAATACAAATGTCTTAACACAATAACTAAGAAAAAGACATGACAGCTATGTTAACCAGTTGGATGAAAGTATTTCAAATTGTATACAGAAACAGTACACTGTACCCCCTGGTAGTATTAATGTACACTGCTATGATTTAATAAAAAAATGATAATAATAATAAAACAATAAATAAAATAAAATAAAACATGAAACCATAAAAATTTTAGAAGAAAATGTAAGAAAAACTCTTTTAGCTATTGGCCTAGGCAAGGAACTTATGATTAAGGCTTCAAAGGCAAGTATATCAACTACAAAAATAAATCAGTAGGACTTAATTTAAAAAACAAATTTATGCACAGTAGAGAAAATAATAAACAGAATGAATAGACAACCTACAGAATGTAAGAAAACATTTGCCAAATACACATTCAACAAAGGACTGGTATCCAGGATCTTCAAAGAACCCAAACAAATAAGAAAAAAAGCAAACACAGAAAAAATAAACACCCCATCAAAAAGTGGGCAAATAACATGAACAGAAGTTTCTCAAAACAAGATAGACAAATAGCCAACAAACATGAAAAATGCTCAACATCGCTAATCATCAGGGAAATGCAAATTAACACTTCAATGAGATGCATCTTATCCTTTTCACAATAGCTACTATTAAAAAGTCAAGAAACAGGAAATATTGGTGAGGATGCAGAGAGAAAGGAATGCTTATACACTGTTAGTGGTAGTACAAATTAGTACAACCCATATGGAAAACAGTATAGATATTCATCATTGAAATAAATATAGACCTACCATTTGATCCAGCCATCTCATTGATGGATATCTACACAAATGAGATGAAAGGACCTTATCAAAAGACATCTGCACCTGAATGTTTATTATAGCATAATTCACATATGCATAGATGTGGAATCAACCTAAATATTCTTTTAATTCATGAGCATATAAAGAAAATGTGGTAAATATATACCATTGAGTACTACCATGTTTCCCCCAAAATAAGACACTGTCTTATATTTATTTTTTCTCAAGAAGACACACTAGAGCTTATTTTCAAGGGATGACTTATTTTTATTAAGTATAATACAACAATCTACATTTATTCAAATACAGTCAAATAAGTCATCTTCTTCCGGAACCTGACGGGGGAGCCAACCTTGTTGGTGGGGTTGGCGCCAGTGATGCGTGAACTCCTTTCCCCTAGCCATTCACACATGCCCAATAGGATACCTGCAACTGCGGTTACCACATGTGCACCCACACAAGTGCAAACTGCTCAGAGAAAAGAGCTGTGGCAGGTAAAAGGTATTCCAGTCTTCCTTACCACTCTGCACCAAAATACATGGCATGGCTATGCAGTGTATCTAGACCCATCACTAGGTCTTATTATCAGGGTAGGGCTTATATTTAACAAATGCATAGAAATCCTGCTAGCGCTTATTTTTTGGATAGGTCTTATTTGGGGGGAAACTCGGTACTCAGCCATTAAAAGAAATGAAATAATGTTGTTTTCAGCAATGTGGAGATAACTGGATACCATTTTTTAAAATTAATTACCTCAGGAATGCAAAACCAAACACCAAATGTTCTCACTAATCAGTGGGAGCTAATAGATGGGAACAATGGGCCCAAAGCAATATAAAGAACATGAGAAACCCAGAAGGGGGGCAGTTTGAATGGGGCATGTGATAACAACTTACCTATTGGGTAAAACCAACATATTCTGATAATGGGCACATTAACAGCCCTACCTTAAGCATTATTCAGGATAATCATATGATAAAAACACATGTGCTGTCTTAATAATAAATAAATATGCTATATGAATGCAAATATCACAAATAATTTTTTTGCAACAGAATCTTACTCAGTCATCCTGGGTAGAATGCCATGGCATCATAGCTCACAATCTCAAACTCTTACGCTCCAGCAATTCCCTTGCCTCAGCCTCACAAGTAGCTGAGATTACAGGCACTTGCCACAATGCCCACCTACTTTTTCTACTTTTAGTAGAGATGGGGTCTTACTCTTGCTCAGACTGTTCTTGAACTCCTGAGCTTGGGCAATCCACTGTCCCTCAGCCTCCCAGAGTGCTAGGATTA
>NW_003852513.1:909982-917545 GCF_000181295.1 Otolemur garnettii
AGTTCAAATGTCTCTGGGAGCTAGATAAGAGGGGTCTGCTTGCAGTTCAGATATAACTTGCTCCAGTGCTCCGCGAGGGCAAAGGGACCCACCTGGCAAATGGGTTAGTTTGGGAAGGTTAATACCTCCTTCCCCACCTTGCACCCAGTCACTGGTAATCCCCCAGGTTTGTGGCCCTATTTACACCAGTAGGCCACTGCTCCCGGGGTTTACCTGGCAAAATCAGCCAGAAATCTGAGTTCAGCAGGGGGGCCTTGCATGTTTAAATTAGGCTTCTGTCCGGCTAGATTTCTCTGTAAATCAGAGGTTGCATTCGGCTTTAAACTCAGGTGTCAATTCTAGCCTCTGCCCGCCCACTGCCTTTGTCTCAACTGAATTAGCCCCCTGAGGGCAGGGGCTCCACCCAGGAAAGTTAAGTGCGCCCTGCCTGTGGCTGCCCTCCAGGATGGCGTGCTGGGGGTTTCTGCACTGGCGTCCCCTGAGCCGACTCTCCTCTCCTCATGCCCGCACCACAGTCAGCACAGAACAGCACCAGCCTTTTCCCCCTCCACTTCTCTCAAGGAGATGCCCAAGAATCAGGACTCCATAGGTAATAAACCTCCAGGTCTCAGAGTGGGTAGGTGGGGACTCCTTGGAGTTCGGTGTTGCAGGTGGGGAATATATACAGATTTATACAATTTTACAGTTTTATGTCTGGCTGGAGGGTGCCGTGACACACTGGCAGGGGTAGGAGGTCCAGTTTTTAGGGGATCTCTCCTGTGGAATAGAGTGGGAGGAAGTTTGAACTCTGCTCGCTTGTTTGCATGGAGTAAACTGCGCGAGCCCTTGTTGGGGGGGAGGGGACTCCCGTCCACTTGGTGGTGGATTTTGTACCTTTTGGTTGTAATTTCGGGGTCACAGCTCACCTCAGGAAGGTTGAAGTGTACTCTTCAATCTTCTCTCTTGCCTCTGCTCCAAACCATCAGCTAATTTGCTAAGCTTCTGTCCTTTCAGCCTCCTTCTGGACGGGAGCTTCTGTAAAAAGCTGGCTGCAGTTCCAATAGTTTTGTTTTTTGTTTGTTTGTTTGTTTTTTGCAGTTTTTGGCTGGGGCTGGGTTTGAACCCGCAGGCCAGCACCCTACTCCCTTGAGCCACAGGTGCCACCCCCAACCACAAATAGTTTTTTAAACAATAACACTTAAGATTGTAACAATACTAATAGATTATTAATCTTAATAGCAATAATAAAAACAGGAAAAAAATCTTAAATTATGATAACCAAAATCAAGATATCAGAATAACATACATGAGAGGAAGTCAAACTCATTAAACCGAATACTTAAAATTGGTAAGTTTTATTGTGTATAAATTATATGTCAATATATGTGTGTGTGTGTGTGTGTATAAAATATGGAAGTTATTATGGACAACTTTATGCAAATAAGTTCAAATGTTTAGATGTAATAGGTACTTTTTTAGAACTTTGCTTATTTGACAAAAGAAGAAATGGAATGTCTATGTCACCATATATTTAGTAAAGAAATCAAACCCTTCAAAGCATTTGACAAAATTCAATACTATTTCATAATAAAAACTTTTACTTCAAATTAGTATGGGGGTACAAATTTTTAGGTTACATTTGTAGGAGATGCCAACATCACAGCAAGATGATCTGCAGCTGAGGCATGGACCTCGGGCCATTCCTCCACAGGAGTTCCTTGTGGGAGGCGCCCCTGCCCTCAGCATGTAGTCATTGTTAGTTTCTTCCCTCACCTTCATAGTGGAGAAATCCTGGATCAATCTCCTCTGCGGGAACTCGAGCTGCCTCTCCCATGTTGCCGCCCAGTCTCAGCAGGAAGCAGTTAAGAGCAGTCAGTGCCCCTTTTCCCTGAAGAGGCAGCAGGAGCTTCTATGCAGAGTAGGAGGATTGATATAGGATTTCATTATTTTGGGCTATATATTAAGCCCCAGGCAAGCTTAGGAGGCCATAGTCTAAATCTTGGACAATTAGGACAACACAGACCTCGAACAACAGGCTTTAAGGTAAAGGTTATTATGGTATCGGCAAAGTAGGAGAATTTCACTTGTTGGGTTCATTTCTATCTCGTTGGGCACCTGATCTTTCTTAAAGTTATCCACTGCTTTTTGGAAAGGGTCTGGGTTTGCAGCCCTTTCTCTACCTAAGCTTTGGGTGATGCTTAATACTTCCCATGGAAGTGTCAAGAGCCCTATGAGTCAGCCCATAGCACATAGTTGAGTGGTGATTAGCACATAGGGGACAAGTTTTCCCCCATGCCTAGTTTGGCTAAAATGAGTTTCTTTAATGTCCAAATTAGCTCTGATGGTGTATTTTTGTTATGCTTATGTGTCCTTTTGTTTCTTTTACTCAACAGAAAGCTTCTCAATGAGGAGAACAGCAGAAACAGCATACCTTCTCCCTTGCCTCTTCAGAAATGTCTTTAATACACTAAAGGGGGGAAATGTAGGACAGCCAACATCACAGCAAGATGATCTGCAGCTGAGGCGTGGACCTCGGGCCATTCCACAGGAGTTCCTTGTGGGAGGAGCCCGTGCCCTCAGCACATACACATTGTTAATTACTCCCCTCACCTGTGTTGTTCTGGCTCGATAAAAGGCTGGTGCAGAGGTTGCTCGGAAAGTAAGGGCTAGCCCGCCTTCCACAAGCTTGTACTTCTAATCCACTTCTCGCCTGGTTCCTTCCTGCACTAACCGAGACCAGGGCCACAGGAGCCCGATGAGTTGTGACATACATTATTCTCATTTCCTAGGTAAAGTTCAAGTTATAGAAGAGTTCTTCACCCAAGGGGCATGCTGAACACTGTCACATTGTGCACATTAGATGAGATCCACTAACTGTCCACCCTCCCCCTGCCAATCCCCTCTCTCCCTCCTCTGTCCCTCCTCATCCTTGCTAGACCATATTTGTGTTTTATCATTTGTATGGGCATGTAATTGTTCATATATTGGTTTCATATTATTATTGAGTACAATGAATTTTTTTTCATTCTTGAGATACTTTACTTAGAAGAATGGATTTCACCTCCTTCCCAAGTGAACATAAAAGATATATTGTCTCCATCTTTTCTTATGGCTGAATAGCATAATATACACATGCCACAGATTGTTAACCCATTCATGGGTTGATGAGTGTTTGGGTCACTTCTACAACTTGACAATTATGAATTGAGCTACAATAAACATTCTGGTGCAAATGTCTTTGTGGTAAATTATTTTTGTTCTGGGTAGATAACTAGTAATGAGACTGTGGGATCAAATGGAAGGTCAGCTTTTATTTGTTTGAGAATTCTCCATACTTCTTTCCATAAAGGTGGAACTAGTTTACAATCACACCAGCAGTGTAGAAGTGTTCCCTTTTTTGCATATCCATGACAGCATCTGCAGATTTGGGACTTTGTGATACAGGCTATTCTTACTGGAGTTGGGTGATATCTCAGAGTTTTTATTTGCATTTCTCTAATGATTAAAGACAATGAATATTTTTTCATGTGTTTGTTGCCCATTCATCTGTCATTTTCAGATAAGTTTCTGTTCAAGTCTTAGAAATGGGGTTGTTTCCTCTTTTCTTGTGGATTAATTTGAGTTCTCTGGAGATTCTAATTATCAGGCCTTTGTCAGATTCACAACATGCAAAAATCTTCCATTCTGAAGGATGTCTGTTTGCTTTGGTTTTGGTACCCTTTGGTGTTCAGAGCTTTTTAGCTTTATTAAATTCTAGTTATTTATTTTTGGTGTTGCTGCAATTGCCATGGGAGTCTTCCTCATAAAATCTTTTCCCAAGTCAATATTTTCACGTGCATTCCCCACACTCTCTTCTAGTATAATTTTTGTTTGTTTGTTTGTTTTTTGGTGTAAAAGTTGGTTTTTTTATTATGGCAGTAGGAAAAAATAATAAATTTTTATTCAAGGAATTTCACATGTCATTCTCCTTCTGCTGTCCATCTCAATGGCTGGAGTCACTGAAGATTTACCTTCAAGACAGCCCTTTTTTAATGAACAGATCCCCAATCCACAGTTGTCCTGTTAGCCCAAAATTGCTTGCCATTCTTTTTATTTTTGCTTCTTTGATGAAAACTTGAAATTCCCCACTTTTTAGAATAGATCAATCTGCCTGGGTCTCAGTTTGACACCCTCTTGGAAAACGAATGAATTCAAATCATACTGGTTCCTAAAGCCATCACACTCAAGAATAGTACAGATTAGTGAGTTATGACAACACTTTTAAGGCATACCTTCAACTCTAGGCATCATGTTTAAGATAAAGGCCTTCTTGGACATTTATGTTCCATTCTCCTTTTCAGGCCATGGTGTCCCCTGTCCAATGCTTCTGGCCCTTGTAGCTCTCTTTTTAGACAAAGCAGCTTCTTTAGTACCATTATTTTGTTCTAAATATACATTGATCTTCCTTGGGAAATCAGAACTTATTATGAAACTACTATCTGCTCCCAATTTGATATCACATTCACCATGTTCAACATGTGTTGCATCCTCATCCTCTGCTGCTGACTCTTCAATAGGAGAAATGGATCCATCATTCAAATATTTGTATCTACGACTATCAAAATCTTCCTTTTCTAAATCTTCACCAGTATCCATTTGATTCAAAGATTCTTTAAGATAGTGCTCATACTTCAGTTTTTCGATATAGTTGAAAAATCCTCTTGCAACAGCTTGCTCATAAGTTAAAATTTTTCTCCAATGTAATGGTTTTCCTTCATACTCTGATTCCACAAATGGGAACCCAGGTCCTTTGTTAAATAGTTCCTTATCTGTTCATGAACTTCTTGTATTTTTTCTTCCTTTTCATCTTCCCCTTTTTCTTCCTGTTGGTTTGTATTTCCTCTTTTTATGTTTAAGGTTCCCATTCTTATATCTATCAAAAAAAGCTTTTAAAGTCACTGATTCTATAGATGTGTCACTTGATGAATCTCTTGCTTGAATATTTTCAGGCAAAGGAACAAATTTTCTAATGGAGATTCTTTGCCTCTGTTTGGGTGAGTAAGGAACACACTGTGTTGTAAATAAGCTGCTACCAGAAGAGTTATCACTTTGATTTTCAGTTTCCACAGATGAATCCAAGGTCACATTGTCAAGAGAATCCATTCCTGACTCACCCATCACTTGCTTTCTTTTAATTTTTTGTTTTCTCCTCCAACTGCGCCAAAGTGAGGCTTCTAGTATATTTATTTTTGTGTGTCTAAAATTTAAATCTTTTATGCATCAAGAATCAATTGTTCTTAATGGTGAGAGATGTGGGTCCAATTTCAGTCTTCTACATTTGGCTAACAATTTATTAAATAGGGATTCTTTTCCCCAGTGCATGCTTTTGTAAGGCTTATCAAAGATTGGATGGCAATATGTGGATGGGTTCATCTCTAGATTCTCTATTTTATTCCATAGATCTATGTCTCTACTTTTGTGCCAGTACCATACTATTTTAATCACTATAGACTTGTAGTATAACCTGAAATCTGATAATGTGATGCCTCTAGATTTATTTTTATTTCCAAAAACTATATTGGCTATTCGGGTTTTCTTCTAGTTCCATATGAAACAAAGTAGTATTTTTTTTTAAGTTCTTTAAGGTATGACATTGGTGCTTTTATGGGGATTGTATTAACTCTGTAGATTGCTCTGGGTAGTATGGACATTTTAACAATTTTGATTCTTCCCAGCCATGAGCATGGTATGTTGTTCCATTTGTTAACAGCTTCTATTATTTTTCTCAGGGTTTCATAGTCCTCTTCATAGAGACCTTTGGCATGCTTTGTTAAATATATTTCCAAGTATTTAATCTTCTTTGGAGCTATTTTAAAAGGTATAGAGTCTTTGATTTTATTTTCAGCTTGACTCTTGTTGGCATATATGAAGGCTACTGAATTGTGGACACTGATTTTATATTCTAAGATCCTACTATATTCTTTGGTCACTTCTAAGAGCTTTATAGTTGAGTCCCTGGAGTTTTCCAGATATAAGATCATGTCATCTGCAAAGAGCAAGAATTTGACCTCCTCTGACCCTATTTGAATACCCTTCATCTTCTTGTCTTGTCTGATTGCAATCACTATGACTTCCAGCAGTGGTGACAATGGGCATCCTTGTCTAGTTCCAATTCTGAGTGAAAATGCTTTCACTTTTACTCCATTCAATATGATACTGGCTATGGGTTTGTTGTAGATGGCCTCTATCAGTTTAAGAATGTCCCACATAAGCCTATTTTATTAAGTGTTTTTATCAAGAAAGGATGCTGGATATTATCAAAAGCCTTTCCTATATTAACTGAAAAAATCATATGGTTTGTTTTGTTTATAATCCAATATTAGAATTGTTATTAATTTGAAGTTTCAGTCATTTACATTTATCTAAATGAGCCACTAGTTCTTATGGTTATAGAACTAACTAGTGGCTAAAAGAGCCACTAGTTCTTTAGAATCATATGGTTTGTTTTAATTTTATTTATGTACTTAATTATATTTATGGATTTACATATGCTAAACAAATCTTGCATCGCTGGGATAAAACCCACTTGATCATGGTATATAACTTTTTTAATGTCACTGTATTCCACTTGCTAAAATCGTGCTGAATATTTTTGCACTGATATTCATTAATGATATTGGTATATAGTTTTCTTTTTTTGTTGAGTCCTTTCCAGGGTTGGGGGTTAGGGTGATATTTGCTTCATAGGATATGTTGGATAGGATTCCTTCCTTCTCTATGTTTTGATTATGCAATATAGAATTCTGTTGTGAAATTATCTGGCCCAAGGCTTTTCTTTGTTGGGAGATTTTGTATAGCTGGTATTATTTCAGAGTTTGATATAGGTCTATCCAAAATTTCCAATTCTTTCTGGTTGAGTTTAGGAAAACATCATATTTCCAGGTATTGGCCTATTTCCTCTGCATTTTCATATTTCTGGGAAAGGAGTTTTTTTGTAGTTTGTTGAGGATCTTTTGTATGTCTGTGGTATCTGTTGTTATTTCCCATTTGTGTCACTCACTGAAGTTATTCGAGATCTTACTTTCCTGTTCCTGGTTAATCTAGCCAAGAATTTATCAGTTTAATTAATCTTTTCAAAGAACCAACATTTTGTTTCACAGATTTTCTGAATGATTCTTTTCTTTTCAATTTCATTTAACTCTGTGCTAATTTTTGGTTATTTCTTTTCTTCTGCTGAGTTTGGGGTTGTATTGTTCTTCCTTTTCCAGTTGCTTGAGATGGCCTATTACATTGTTGACTCACTCTCTTTCTATTTTCTTAATGAAGGCATCTAATGCCATAAATCTGTATCTTAGGACTGCCTTTGAAGTATCCCACAGGTTTGGATAGTTTGTGGTTTCATTATTGTTTTGTTCCAGAAATCTAATGATTTCCTTCTTAATCTCATCTATGAATCACCTGTCATTCAGCATAAGGTTATTTAGTTTCCATGCCTTTATCTGACTATGAAGATTTCTCGGGGGGATTCTGGGAAGATGGCCGACTGGTAGCAACCCTGGTCAGAGGCTCCTGAACAAAGGAAGAAAAACTGGTTGGAATCAGAAT
>NW_003852513.1:923674-945434 GCF_000181295.1 Otolemur garnettii
AAAAAAAAAAAAAAAGATTTCTCTATAGAGTAAAAGACAGAAAAGAAAATGGGAGAAGCAGAATAAGCATAAAACAAGATGACTGGAATAAGAACCAGTGGCTCATTTAGATAAATGTAAATGACTGAAACTTCAAATTAATAACAATTCTAATATTGGATTATAAAATAAATTCTAACCAGATGATTCTTTAGAAAAAACACTCAGAAAATGATGCTGATACTTTAAAGTCTTAGAAATGAAAACAACGTAACCAACACATTTGTAGATAATAACCTACACCCTCACATTTATCAGAAATTTTAAAAAAGAAAATCAGGAGGTCAGAAAAAACTCACCTATTTTATCAAATAATTTTGTGTATGTATACTTAAAGAAATGTTTTTTCCTTATGGAACAAAGATGTTAGTATTAATGTGCAGATGTGTTAAAAATATAAAAATAAAATAAAATTTTAAAAACAGGTTTATATCAGGCTAAGAGAAACCAAAAGCAAAGACATAAATATTAATATCAGATAAAATTTATTTCAAGCCAAAAACATTGAATATGGTAAAGGAGAATTATTTTATGATAAAGTGTCTCCATACTGAGTATATATTAATAGCAACTAAAAATATATCCTCAATAAAGAAAGAAACATGTGAAATAAAACCTTTTTGAAAAAGGGATTATCAAGGGCAATTGTAGTGGAAGCTTTAAAATAGTACCCCCAGTCTCTGACAGGTTAAAAAGATAATAAATAAGAACATGAACCTTTAAGTAATTTAAATACAAATCCTAAATTAACAAACACATAATGTTTGTCCTCTGCAGGGAATATATCTTCGTTTTTATTTTTTAATTGAAAAACAATAGTTGCATACATCATGAATTTATGAGGCACAATATAATGTTCTGATGTTATATTTACATTGTAGAAATACTACTGCCGCGCACACACACACACACACACAAAGAAAATTTTTCCTTGGGGCTATAGTGTTTTATTATAAAATAAAATAAAAAATTCAAAAGCAAAACGATCCTAAAACATACTTTGATTTAAAAAGTAATACAAAAACTTAAAAATCAGTAATGTAAAAAGAATGCGAAAACTTGAAAAATAGTTCATAATACACATGGCAGTTAATGTTTTAAAACAAGCTAATTAACAAATCCATCACCTCATTTGCATACCACTTTTTATAATGAAAATATTTAAAATCTACTCTGTGAGTAATTTTGAAATATACAAGGAATTATTGTTTTATACCTTCTTTTTAATTGTCTCTGGATTATTTCTAAAATTGACTATAATTCAAAAAAAACAGACATTGTGTGACTCACATGCTCAGAACTCAGTCAAGGCACTAAGTCTTGAGCCAGTAACCAAAGCTGAAGCCAAAAATCTCATAGGGGCTTGGCTAGGTGGCTAACACCTGTAATCCCAGCACTCAGGAGGCTGAGGCAGGAGGATCCCCTGAGCTCAGAAGTGTGAGATTGTTGTGAGCTATGATGACCCCCCTGCACTGTAGTCTGGGTGACAGAGTGAGATGCTGTCTCAAATTTTAAAAAAAGAAAATTAAGAAAAAAGAAACCCTCAGACAACTTGAACATTTTTTAAACACCATCCTAAATAACCATTGGGTCAATGTGGACATCAAAGTGAAAATCACAGACTCTTTTTAAAAATAGCAAAATTAAAACACTGCCTTTCAGAATCTGAAGAATGGGGCTAAGAGCTGTTCTTAATATTTCCTAAGTTAAAGGAATTTCCATTTCCTTTATCATTTTTTTTAAATGAGTCTTTCTGATTAAGTTGTCTTGGCTGATGAGATTTAAACACAATCATTTAATTGTCTTACAAATTTCAAAAATGAGATTTCATTTTCTTAGTGTATTTGCCCCAGCGACTGACCTCCAGGACCGAATGAATTTCTATAGCTGGGCTGGAAATTCGGCGCTGAAGCCAGGCTGATGTCCCAGGCCTGGTACCGCTGGCTATCCTCGATACTCTCCTCTGGTGGGTTTCATAGCTGCCTAAAGTGTTTGAGCTGGACTCCTGCCTCTCCTCAAAGGACGCTGCTGGAAGGCATTGTGGGGATGATGGCAGGCTGGAAGGAGAAGGAGGTCTCTGTCTCGCTGAGGCCAGGTTAGCGCTGCCAGCACCAGCCTAACCTGAGCAGGGAGGCTGCTACACTGGCTGCACAGTGATAGTGTGCACAGGGCAGTGGAGCCAACAGTGTATCGGGCTGCACGACTCTGATAACTGGGGAAGTCAGCCATAGCCACCCGTTGACAAACACAAAAGTCCTATAATGAAATTCAGTAAGTACAAGGAATGATAAGCAAGTTTCATCTGCACCCCTTCAAAAGAAGAGTTTTAAAATCTGATTCTGAAGGACTGTTACACTCCATTGAAGGCAATAATCTCAGTATTGGCTGGGGCCAAGTTTTCTCTGTACAGTTTGGAATGAGAAAATGATTCTGTTCTGGAGTTCTCTAATATCTCCATGCTGGTTTAAAGTGTCTGAAGTGCAGGCTGCCTGGTCTCATTTCCATAGTGATCACAGCAAGTAGGCCCCTGAATCCAAAAAGCTCCCAGCTTCTACTGCCAGCTCTACTCAAGGGGCAGCTCTGCCCAGCCACTGCACTGGCAAGGAGGCCTTGGGGTGACTACAAGACGTGCAGAGTAGAAGAGACTCTCAGGCCATCTCTTAAAATGTGACCTGCTCCAGAAACCCTGGGTCAAATGACAGAAACAAAAACAGGGTGGTGGCCAAATACCTTTGGATACTTAACATGGACAGATGGTAAGTACAGTGATTCTAAAACTGCTGTTTGCAAAGTACCTGCAAATTTTAAAGTGTGGATGGAAACTAGTGCCACTCTACTGGGGGAAGAAGAGGAGAGTCTGTTGTCCAGGAAAACCTGGTCTGTGGTCCAAATATTTAACCTGGATTCTACCCTTTCAAACTGGCACTGCTTAAAAAACAAAACAAAACAAAACTTGACTTCCCATCTAACACACCTATCCCTTAGCAAGCTCTCTCCCACTGACTAATTCAGTGCATCATTGGCTGTGGGTAAACAGTGTGACCTTGTGCCTTGGGTCATCTACCCTTTCTAGCTTTGATTTTGGTAAGTCACATGAACTATGGATTATATTGTTCCCTTATCTCCCTTGAAGACAAGCATCCCACCCATCTGCATTATTTTGCTAAGCCCCCTGGATTAGAGCCAGCGGCTTTGAGTTTGACCTGGAAGCAGTTTTTCTCCCGACTCAAGTCAGTGGCTGATGCAGGCACTGAATGAAGTCTCTGAGGCCACAGATTGCTACAGTTGTCTCTACCTTGTAATTCTTCCCATTGCTTTTCCATTATATTTAAAATCCTATAGAAAGTGCTTTGTGGATTATTAAACTGAAAATTGTAAAACTATATTGCAAGATAAAGTAACCATTGCTGAAATCAAAGCTTAAATGTATCTTCATATATCCTCATGGCTTTAAGAGAAAATGCTAAAGCTATGCCGACTTGTGTGGGAACTTGTGTGGGAAAAGTGCTAAACTCGCGCATAAAGGGACTTGACTTTGTCTTCTACTGTCACTTCAAATCTGCTCTGTGGGAAGTATTCCTGTCCTTTTCCTTTAATAACAACTGGTACAAGCCATTGTAGGACCTTTTATTTATGTTCAAGTGTAACAGCTTTATTAAAGTGTAATTTATATATGGCAAAAAAATCCATTTAAATGTACAACTCAGTGATACTATCAATTTATTTAGTGAGTTGTGCAACCATCCTGACAATCCAGTTTTAGGACAGTTCCATGACTCCCCCAAATTCCCCCCTGCCCTGTCCCAGGAGTCACTGATCCACATTCTCTCTCTAGAATTATGCCTTTTGTGGACACTTCACATAAGTAGAATCATACAATTTTTGACTTTTGTGTCTGGTTTACTTCCCTTACCACGTTTTTGAGATTCATCCATGTTGTAGCATGTGTCTGTATTTCATTCCTTTTTATTGGTTTTTGTTGTTGTTGTTTGTTTGTTTATTTGTTTTTTAAGACAGAGCCTCAAGCTATCTCCCTAGGTAGAGTGCCATGGCATCACAGCTCACAGCAAACTCCAACTCCTGGGCTTAAGTGATTAATTCTCTTGTCTCAGCCTCCTGAGTAGCTGGGACTACAGTTGCCCACCACAACACCTGTCTATTTTTTGGTTGCAGTTGTCATTGTTTGGCAGGCCTGGGCTGGATTCAGACCTGCCAGCTCTGGTGTATGTGGCTGGCACCTTAGCCGCTTTCAAGCCTTAGACACTTGAAACACAGGCACCACCCTGTGTTTCGTTCCTTATTATTGTTGAATGTTAGGTATTCTACTCCATGGCTATGCTGTAGTTGGTTTTTTACACATTTGCCAATCCATGGGCATTTAAGTGTCTTCCATTGTTAGGCTATTATGAATAACGACACTGTGAATATTCATTTCTAAATCTCTGTGTGGACATTTATTTTCACTGTCAGTTGGACCATAAATATAAGGATTAGTTTTTGAACTCTCAGTTCTATCTCATTAATCTATATACCTGTCCTTACACCAATACCAAACTTTCATTACTGTAGCTTTATATTGAGTTTTAAAATTGGAAAATGTAAGTCCTCCAGCCTTATTCTATTCTAAAATTGTTTTGTCTAATCTAGATCTTTTGCATTTCCATATAAATTATTGGATCATATGTCAATCAGAGTATAACTAGAGAAGCAGAACCAGTAGCAGAGATATATACGAAAAGATTTATTATAAGAACTTGGCTTATGAAACTATTGGGGTGTTCTAAAGCAAATCTGAAATCTAGAAGCAGGCAATCCAGAGCTGACACTAGAGGTCAGGGCATGAGCTAACACTGCTATCCCAAGTAGAAATTTCTTTTTCTTAAAGAAGCCTCAGCCCTAATTTTAAGGTCTTCCAACTAATTGAATTCAGCCCATGAATATTATTCACCATAATCTCTCTTACTTAAAGTTAAATAATTATAGACATTATATAGATCTGCAAACTTCCTTCACAGCAACACTTAAATTAGTGTTTGATTAAATGGCTGGAGACTGTAGACTAACAAAAATGACGCATTAAAGAACCATTGCCATCAGGTTGTCAATGTCTACAATAAAAGCCTGCTAGCATTCTGAAAGGGATTGTGTTGGTTCTATACATTAACTGGAAAGAATTTCCATCTTAATGGATCTTCCAGACCAAAACATGAAATGTCCCTCCATTTATTTCTGTCTTATTAAATTTACCTAAGTTATGTTTTATTGTTTACACTGTGGGAGGATTCTTAACTGCTAATTAAATTTCTTTGCTTGTCATAGATCTATTCAGATTTTCTACTTCTTATGTCAGCTTTGGGAATTTGTGTCTTTCTAGGAACTTGTCCATTTCATCTAAATAGTCTAATTTGTTGGCATAAAATAGTTAAATAATATTCCCCTTTAATCAGTTTAATTTCTGTAGGGCCAATAATCCCCTCTTTAATTCCTGATTTTGGCAATTTGTGTTTTCTCTCTTATTTTCTCTGTCATCTAGCTAAGAGTTGTATCAATTTTGTTTTGTCTTTTTAAAGAATCAACTTTGGATTTCATTAGTTTTCCTTATTTTTTTGTTTAGTTTTATTTCTGTTTCAGTAATTTCCATTTCTTATTATTTACTTCCCTATACTCACTGTTAGTTTACTTCATTCTCTCTTTTCTAAGGTAGGAGCTTAGATTATTAACTTTTAGGACTTTCCTTGTTTTCTCCTAGGTTTTTAAAGTTATAAATTTTCTCCTGAGGACTACTTCAGATTTCTCCATGCATTTTAATATATTGTGTTTTTGTTTTATTCCATACAAAATTTTTTTTCTCTCACTTTTCATTTCTTGTTTGACCTGTAGGTTATTCAGAAGTGTCTTAATTTTCAAATAGATTGAGTTTTACAGGATACCTTTCCATTGTGAATTGCTAATCTAATTGTTTTCTAGATCAGCATATGATTTAATCTAAAGAATATTGTACATGCTGTACATGCACTTGAAAATAACATGTTTTCTAAAGTCTTTTGCTGGAGTGTCTTATATATGCCATTTAGAGTTTGTTGCTTGGTAGACTTGTTGAAGCCATATATCCATGTCAGTTATTTTGTCTAGTTATTCTATCATTTATTGAGAATGAGCCATTAAACCTCCAGTTACGATTGTTAGATTATCTGTTTCTCCTTTCAGTTCTGTCAATTTTCACTTCACATATGTTGAGGCTCCAGTCATGAGGTATGTATACATTTTAAGTTGTTACATTTTCTTAATATATTGTTTTTTTATGATTATGAAAAATATTTTCCCATTACTAATATTCCTTGTCTTAAAGTATATTTTCTTTATTATCATAGCCACTCCAACTCTCATAATTACTGTTTGAATGTATCTTTTCCATCATTTTGCCTCCAATTTTTGACTTTGAATCTAAAGTGTGTCTCTCATAAGCAAGATACAATTGGATCTTACCTTTTTTCTTTTTATGCAGCCTAACAATCTCTGACTTTTAAATAGGGTGTTTATTTCATCCACATTTATGCAATCATTGATATCATTGGATTAAGTAGACTTTACTATGTAATTTCTATTATTTGTTCTCACATTGTTTTTATTCCTCTGCTCTTTCTTTGCTACTCTCTGTTGTGTTAAGTAAGTATTAAAATGTCTAATGTAAGAGGAAATATTCTGAACTTTGAGCTATAGAAAAAGTGCTGAACATGAATCCAAATAGTTGATAAGAAAAATAATTGGTAAATTGTATTTCATCAAAAATTAAATCTTTTGTTCTCTGAAATACCTTTCCAGAGTGAAAAGTGAGTTACAGTCTGGGAGAAAATATTTGCAAACTACACATTTAATAAAGACTTGGTATCTGAAATACATAAAGAGATTTCAAAACACAAAAAATCTAATTAGAAAATGGGCATAAGACAGGAACAATGAACCAAAAATAAGAGGCCCAAATAAGCACACAAAGAGATTGTTATCATCATTAGCCATTAGAGAAATGCAAAGTAAAACCACAACATTTCACTAAGTACTTATTAGAACATAGTAGCTGAACTAAAAACAGAAATAATACTACATGCTAACAAGGATATTGAGAAACAGAATCTTTCACATATTGCTAGTGGAGTTGTGAAATGCTATGACCACTCGGGAAAACAGTTTGCTATTTTCTTATAAAACTAAATACATACTTAGCATACTATCCAAAGACTCTCAGGCCTCTATCCAAGATTAATGAAAACTTGTGTTCATATAAAAACCTGTACATTAATGTTTATATTAGCTTTATTTTTAGTTTATTTTTTGCATTTTATATTAGCTTTATTTATAGTAGCCCCAAACTTGATAAAACCAAAATGCCTCTTACCATGTGAGTGGTTAAACAAACACTGGAACAAGCCCACAATAGAACACCATCCAGTGACAAAAATGAACAAACTATTGACACATGCAACAACTTAGATGGATTTTAAATGCATTATACTTAGTACATAAAAAAGCAAATTCAAAAAGCAACATACTACCCTATATGATTTCGTCCTTGAAATAACAAAACTATAGAAAAGAAAAAAGATTCCGGGACAAGGATAAGGTCAGGATGGGGTGTAATTCAGCACACAGTTCTTTACAGTGTTAGAACACTTCTATGTTCTGATTATGGCAGGTTTATATAAATTTATATTTGATATAAAATTGCATAGAACTACACACACCATGCACATAAAAACCAGAGAAAAATGAATGAAGTCTGTAGTCTAGTTAACAGTGTTATGCCAGTGTCAATTTCTTGGTTTGTCATATACATTATAATATAGGTATGTAAGATGTGACCATTGCGGAAGGCTGGTTAAAAGATAAAAATGACTCTATGTACAATGTATTGAGTCTACAATCAATTAAAAATAAAAAGCTAAAAACAAAACACACATTGATACAAACACATTTAAAAGTGTCCTATCTAATATATTAATCTAGAATTCAATTTTCATCTGAAGATAACACTTCTTGGGGTTTTTCATCTTCTCCAGGCTTGCTACACCTGATATCTGCCTCCCTCCAAATCGGACTAATGGCAGAGTGGCATAAGGGCTGGGGAGATTGAGAAAGAAATCAAGGAGTAAACAAAGGACAGTTCCTGGGGACTGACACTGCACCAAGATGGCTTCACGTGCCCCAGGCCTGGCAGGTGTGCATAGTGGATGCTGTCTTATCAGCACTTTGATGGATTCTGTGGAGACTCCTCTGTTAGCCCTTCAAACCAGAGCACCAAAAGTAAAGGCAGTGCCTCTTGCCCATTGACCATCTCAGTCCCTTTGCCTCTGGTCCACCCCAGATCTTGTGAGTGTGCACACCCTGGAAGATCACAGCCTGGGACGAATCCCTTAAAGCAACATGAGGCAAGCACCCTTCAGGCAGCTGACAAAGAGGGGGCAGTCAACTTTGTGCCCATAGCCCCATGACGTTTTCTCTCATATGAAGTGGGCATCTGTCCACTATGTGCTCCTCCCCAGCCCATTCTAGTAAGATCTTTCTATAACATTCATACTCATAGAGTTCTCATAATAACATGATCAGGAAGTACTCCCTGCATCTCACCAAAGATACACATTGCATCTGGCATCACTGCATTCAGTGTGGAAAATAAAGCCCTGGGACTAGCTGAATAACTTGTCTGGCTCCTGTCTCATACCTACTAGAGAAAAAGGGCAAGACCTTAAATTTAGATTTAGTGAACCATTTTTATTCAGATTACAAAATATGCCACCAATCCTGAAATGCATTTCTGGCCCACTTTACCACTACAGTTTAGTAACCAATTAAACACTCACATACACAGCACACAAATCAATCTTACCCAGACAAACTTCACACATAACACAGATCTCTGCAGGGCCCAAACACTGTCAGAGAACTCTGCATCTTGAGCAACATGCTGAAAATGACACACTAATAAGCAAGAAAAAAAGGTTACTGCAAATGATCCAGGAGAGCTTGAGAGAACTAGCAGGAAGAAACCTAAATTGGATATGTCACATTTTGGCAATAGCAGCCACTTGTGATTAGTGTGAGGCAAGGCACTAACAGGCTAAAGGGCCTAAAAGAAGCCAAAATAAGTAGAAAACAAATGAGCCTCTGACAAAGGGTGAAAATGAAGACAACTCAATCATCACAGCCTCCCTGGTCCTGTCAGCCACTGCACCACTGCCCAGCATACAAATCTGGACTGTTTCCACCTTCCTTAAACTTCACACAGTGCAGTCTTCCTGTCCCCCTATCCTGGGGCTCGTCCTCATTAGCCTGGGTTAGGATGTCAGTCCTATCCCTTTCTGTCCCTCCTGCTTTCTCAGATTTCTGCCACACATATCACCAAGCAAAACTGCATCAGTGCCATTTTCACCTCATCACTTCTGGGGTGGAAAACTCACTGCTTCCACAGTGGCTGCCTGACTTTCAAGAACTCTTTAGCCAGGCCGGGCATGGTGGCTCACACCTGTAATCCTAGCACTCTGGGAGGCCAAGGCAGGTGGATTGCCTAAGCTTGGGAGTTCTAGATCAGCCTCAGCAAATGTGAAATCCCTTCGCTAAAAACAGCTGGGCACTGTGGCAGGAGCCCTTAGTCCCAGCTACTTGGGAGGCTGAGGCAAAGAATCACTTGTGCTCCAGAGTTTGAAGTTGCTGTGAGCTATAACACCACAGCACTCTCCCAAAGGTGATGAAGTGAAGACTCTGTCTCAAAAACTCTTTAGCCCAAGTAAGGGGTAGAAGCAGATGGGCACTCTGTAGAGCATGCCCTTGCAGATTGGTGGAGATGCAAACATAGGATGTTCAACTGGGGTGCCTCAGCACATTGGAGTGCCATGACAGGATTTTAGGTGTGCCTCAAAAATTTTAAAGACCATTAATTAAATTCTTTTCAAAAGAAGTTCAAAATGCAGTAAGGATATTCTTTTTTTTTTTTTTTTTTTTTGATCAACATATTTAAGTGTGCCATGGAAGTTTAACTATCAAGCACACCAAGAACAGGAAACACAGTTGCCTGAACCCCAACATTGTTGCCAGGGCCACCTGGGTACCCCAGTATGATGGTGCTGCTGGGCAACCCCCCCTTCACACAGACTATCCCTGGGACCCCGAGCCACTCATGTTCTGGACCTTCGCAGTGCCTAAAAGTCACCGGACTGCACTCTGTCAGGAAGGGAGCCAGTCCCCAGACTGGATCACAATGTAACAGTGAAGGAGCCTACTACTATCAGCCCCTGGCACATGACAGTCACTGGTCTGGAGCCACGGGTAACTCTCCTGGTGGCAGGTAGGCCTGTACGTTTCTCTTCTTGACACTGGGGCTGCCTGCTATGTCCACCTACTCCAAGAAACTGAGCACTCAATCCAGTGTAGTCTCCAGAGTCCCTACCAAATAATCCTTTACCCTTCCTTTGCTTTGTTTAGGAAACATGACCATTGAACATTCATTTCTGGTAATTCCCAATGGCCTGCCTATTTTAAGGCAACAGCAACTATATCTGTACTCTTGCCAGAGGCCACTAACTTCACTGTGGCCTTCCCTTACCTGTTCGAACCTCCCACTAGGTCTCAGAGCTTCTCCCGGGAGAGGCCATAAAATGGATTTGAGATAGCTGCTCATTAAAATTCCAGGCTAAGTTTATAGAAACCCCTGACTTTAAGACTGAGACCTACTCAGGATTTGATCCCACCACTTTTCTTACAGAAGAGACAATAAGAGAAACTGAACAGGCTAGTACTTAATTGTGAAGAGATTGTGTTCCTCCATGAACTTCCCCAGGCATATCTAACCTTGGCCCCATCCCCAAGCCCATCATTGGGTGACTGATGGCAATAGTTTGGCTAAAGACAGGACCAGTGTACAGGTTTAGTGACAGAGGCCCAGCTTTACCAGCAAATGCATCTACCCTGTTAGCCAACCTCCATTACTGGCCAGAGCAGTTAAAATATGGTAGAAGCCATCCCTAAGATTACCCACTTTGCCCCAAAACCATTTGGACATCCTCTGAAATAACACTTTGCTTCTCCTTTGCTAGCTTCCACTATTAAACAGGTCACCTCAACTTCTACTATCTGCCCAACCAATAATACTCAAGGTGCTTTGAGAGCAAAACTTGCCTCTCCAGCCCGACGAAAGGTGACACATCCTAATGAGGAATAGAAGGTAGATTTCACTCAAATGCCTCCCTGTTGAGGATTAAGTACTCCCTGTTGAGGATTTAAGTACTTATAAGTGTTTATTGACACTTTCCCTCATTGCACTGAAGCTTTTCCTTAAAGGACTAGAAGGCCATAAAGTTTCCCAAAGACTTCTAGAGGATCACACCCATATACCCCCTTGGAGGCTACCTGTTCAGACTTCTGCTATGACTCTTTCAGGTAAGTAGTACAAACTATTTCTTCATTTGCTTGTCTTTTGATTGATCCCCTACCTGGAGCCACTTTAGCAGCCCAGGGAGCTGAATGGCATGGAACAAAGTTCTGGGGAAGAGGATCTCATGCTACTAACATACTCAGGACCTCAGCCCCTGATTTTGCTAACCAAAATCCTCCAGGAGGGATGGAATGAGTGTGCGGCACCCTAGCATACTCGGAAACCGAAGAGCCTACTGTTCCTTGGGCTTGGTGTATCCAGACATCCAAGTTGCCCAGGATTCAGCCACCTTGCCTTTCCTGTTAGATAGCCAGGGCCATCTACACAAGCGGCACTTCCCTTAATTCCCTTTTATGCCTTTGCTGGAATAGCAGCTGCTGCCAGAGTAGCCATGGAAGGCGCCTTCCCGGGCCTGCCGCAGTCCTTGGCAGCAGAGGCAGCATAAGTCCTGATGAAAACTATAGATGCACTTGACCACTTTCCCCAACAGTTAGATTCCCTGGCAAGAATCTCCTTACCAAACAGTCAGGACCTTGATCTTCTGACTGCAACAGAAGAGGGCACTTGCTTGTTCTAAAGGAGCAGTGCTATGTCTATGTCAACAGGGCAGGACAGGGTTCAGGACAGCATTGGTGCCACCTACAGTCTGAGTCTGATCTCCAGACACAAGGCCTTGGTGGATGTCTAAATAATTCCCTCAGTCACCTGGTTACTTTGCATCCTGGGAATTCTTATATTAGTACCAATCCTCATACATTTTCTAACCAAATTTATTTCATCCCACCTAGAGGCATCAAACCGTACATGGTTCTACATTCTTTACCAGGTCCACTGCCTACATCCTCCTCACACTTACAGCTGCAACCATCTACTGAGGACATAATACTAAAGTCCTCTGGAAAGACTCTGGAATCAATCTTCAACCTCTCTCATCAGGAAGCAGCCAGATGACTCAGCACCCTAATTCAATGATTTGGGGCTTTCATATACAGTGTGGAGAAATGGTAGGTACCTGGAAATCCAGCTTTCCTGGGGAAGGAGGGTAGTGGTGGGGCTCCCAGGCTCCCATCTTGGTGCTGCCCACTTTAATGCTGTCTCCAGTAATTGCTCACACCTGAGAGGAAAGAACATTCTACTAATCTACCAGTCAGAATTTAGGGTGCCAACTGCAAAGGATATAGAGGACTTTCTATCCCACAGGTCTGTAAATGGTAGAGTCTGCAAGGTGACCTAGAAGAGCCTTAAGACTAACTATCATGTCATTAGCTTAAATGCACATAGTGGTGCATAACCCGCTACCCCAAGTACAAGTACAAGTAGAGTCTGGAGGGTAACCTAGAAGAGCCTTAAGACTAACTATCATGTCATTAGCTTAAATGTACATGGTGGTCCATAACTCCCTACCCCAAGTGGGCTCTCAGAGAAGATCATGGGAGGTCCACATGTGAAGTAAGACTCTGATTCCAAGGTGACTTCTGAACCACATGGTAGGCCAACCCAGAAGGTATAAAAGAGAAGCAGAGGCCATAACCCAGGCCTCTTTGCCTTTGCTTTGTCACAAAAATGGAGGACTGTCTCTATCTATGGCGAAACGTTTCTTGCTCTGTAAGCCTATATCTTGTTCTTACTCCATAAACCTGTCTTTGTCTTTCTCAATAAACTGCCTTATGCTTGCAAAAAACAAAACAAAATGAAACAAACAAACAAAAAAATGTATGGAAAGGAATCTCCCTCAAAGCCTCCAGAAGGAACCAAGACCTTGATTCAGGACTTCTGGCTTCCAGAACTGTAAGAGAATGAATCTTTGTTGTTTTATTTTGCCAAGTTTGTGATACCTTGTTAAGGCAGAGATAGGGAACTAATTCACCACAGTAGGATGAGCTTTTGGAAATAAGAATAAATCTGAAGTTATGTCCAAAAAATGGAAGTATCATTTAAATTGGATTATAAAAGCTTTTGTAGTCAAATTTTAAAAGTTTATTTGCAGTAGTACAGGACTGACAATTTCTTAGTTGCTGCATTTCACCCATGGTCACTGCAGTACAAATGCATATTTGTAGTATCAGTAGATGATTAAGTGAGGTTAGTGTAAGGGTGTGGTTTCTCAGGTACCTAATTTTCCCCCCTACAATTGTTTTTATTTATTCCATATTATTTTTACATGTGTATCTAAGAAAATTTGTCCTGGAAATTGTTATATATAGTTTGGAAATTGAAATCAACTTTAGTTGGCAGAGTTGATATTTGTCCTTAAATGATATTTCAAAAATTTCTAAATAGAACGTTTTGTTTTTAAAAACTCATACTCTAAATTGAATTATTTACTTATAATTTTAAATTAAAGGCAGTTCTCTAAGGTTATTTTGTTAATAATATAAATGTACACCAAACAATTTCATAAAAATTAGAACATATAATCCCATATTTAGGGCAACATTGTCGATTAGAAATATAAGCCATATATGCAATTTTAAATTTTCTACTGCCCACATTCTTAAAAGTTAAAAAAAAAATGTAAAATTTATTTTAAAGATATACTTTATTGAACCCAACACAGTGGTTCCATCTCACCATTAACTGAGGTCTGAAAATATTGAATGGAAATTTCCAAAAACAAACAATTCATATTTTTTTTGGTTTATAGGCAGTATAGTTTAGCTTTCTAAACCTCCCTATTTTTTATAAATTACAGATTAATATGTGAATGCAAACAATTAGGTTATAATGTTTGCATTTGTAGGTGTCCCGCATATACCTCTACATTGTACCAATTAGGTGGGAGCACACCAATACTCCTCCCTTCTCTCCTCTCCTCCCAGCTTAAATAGAATTGAGTTTTTCTCTCATGCGGACATGTACCACATAATCTACTGGCTTCATACAGTATTAGAATTGAGTACATTAGATGCTTGCTTTTCCATTCTTGTGATACTTTACTAAGAAAAATGTGTTTCATATCCATCCAGGTTAATACAAATGATGTAAAGTCTTCATCTTTTTAAGGCTGAATAGTATTCCATGGTATACATATACCACAGTTTGTTAATCGGTCCTGGATTGATGAGGTTGTTTCCACATCTTGGTGACTTTAAATTGATCTGTGTTAAACAATCTAGTGCAAATGTCCATATGATAAAATTATTTTTTTCTTCTGGGTAGATACCTAGTAATGGGATTGCAATATCAAATGGAAGATCTATTTTGAGTTCTTTGAGAATTCTCCATACTTCTTTCCATAGAGGCTATGTTAGTTTGCAGTCCCACCAACAGTGTAAAAAGTGTTCCCTTCTCTCCACATCTATACCAGCATCTGCAGCTTTGGGATGTGGGCTATTCTCAGTGGGGATAGGTGATATCTCAGGGTGGTTTTGATTTTCATTTGCTGATAGTAGCAACAATGAGCATTTTTTCATGTGTTTTTTAGCCACTCATCTGTCTTCTTCTGAGAAGATTCTGTCCATATTTCATGCCCAGTGATAGATGGGATAGTTTGCTCTTTCTTTGTTGAACAATTTGAGTTCTCTGTAGATTCTAGTTGTCAATCCTTTGTCATATTCATATCCTGCAAATATCTTTTCCTGTTCTGAAGGATGTCTATTTGCTTTAACTGTTGTGTCCTTAGCTGTGCAGAAGCTTTTCAGTTTAATTAAGTTCCATTTGTTTATTTTTGTTGGTATTGTGATTCCCAATGAAGTCTTCTTCATAGGATGACATCCTTAAGAGTTTTCCCCACACTTTCTTCTAGGATCTTTATAATTTCATATCTTAGATTTAAATCTTTTACCATCTGAGTTAATTATTGTCAGTGGTGAAAGATGCAGATCCAATATTAGTCTTTTACATGTGGTTTTTCAGTTCTCCCAGCACCATTTATTGAATAGGGATTCTTTTCCCCAATCCATGCTTTTATTTGGTTTATCAAAGATTAGATGGCAGTATGAGGTTGGTCTCATCTCTAGGTTCCATAGATCTATTTCTCTATTTATTTGCCAATATCATGCTGTTTTGATCACTGTGGACTTGTAATATAACCTGAAGTCTGGTAAAGTGGCCTTTGGATTTGTTTTTATTACTAAGAATTGCTTTGGCTATATGGTTTCTTTTTTCTTGTTCCATGCAAAACAATGCGCTATTTTTTCCACTTCTTCAAGTATGATGTAGGTATTTTAATGGGGATTACATTGAATATGTACATTGCTTTGGGTAGTATGGACATTTTGACAATGCTGATTCTTCCCAGCCAAGAGCATAGTATGTTCTTCCATTTGTTAATGCCTTGTGCTATTTTTTTTCTCGGGGTTTCATAATTCTCTTTATATACATCCTTCACCTTCTTTATTAGGTATATTCCCAAGTATTTCATTTTCTTTGAAGCTACTGTGAATGGTATTGTGTCCTTGATTTTCTTCTCAATTTGGCTGTTATTAGAGTATATAAAGGCTACTGAAGGGGAGTCTCAGGGAAACTTGCCCTTTTCCCATAGGTTGGTTCACTAAAAAGATCAACTCATAGTTATGGTAGATTAATAAGAGAAAGATTTATTTCCAAATACTATGCAAATGGGGGGAATTATTTCCCAAAGTTTCAGTGATAGTGGCTTTTAAAGATGCCTTTTAGAAGGGAGGGGGGAGAGCAACTGGAAAGTATACCTGTAGCAAGTGGTTGCTAAGGGGGGGTGGGTAGATGGAAGGAAACAGATTGGTTAGTAAATTAACCTAAAAGACTGGTTTTATGCTTCATATGAGCTTACTAGCATATGATAAGGAGTCTAGAAGCCCTTTAAGATTTTAGGTAGATACAGGAAAATCTTTGTTCAGAGTTTCCTGATTATGAATAGCTTTTAATTCAAAATAATCTTTATACCAATAAATCATATTTGGGGGTGAAATTTTCTTAGCTCCTTCATTCCCCTCATTTGGAACTTCCTTAGAAGTTTCATACATTAAGAGCTGAGTTGGTAACTGTAAAGATAGTGGATTAGCAATCTAGAATAAGATGGCTGAAAGACATCCAAGAATATAAGTTAGGATGAGAATGAACAAGTAAAAAAGAATAGATTTAAGTACATTTCCTTATACCCTATTAAATCAGTCTCCCCTTTCTGGGAATGGGTTAGTAAAAGAGTTCTATCTTAGTGGTGTGAGTGTACAGATTATATATATTTTCTTTTCCAAAATTCAAAGTTTAATTAAGACAAGTCCCATGAAGAATTTCCTCAGACTTTAGCCATATGTTGACCAGCCATCTTCCAGTATATGGCTGAAGCAGGACATGTTGACCACCTCAAAACTTACCTTGCAGAGGTTGGTTGGACCTATTTTTGCTTTTCACAGATCTCTTTAGTCTGTTGTGATGGAGCTAGGCTATGATTTCTTTCATTTTCATTGTTATGGGTGTGATCTGGATGATGGTGTAGGGATCTTGGTTTGAAGGGGACTGATTCCAATCTTTGACCTAGATTTGACTCTTTGGAGAGAAGGGGTGTACAGACATAAAAGACTAAACAGAACATACTTAATTACTCAAGTAGAGATGTTGTTTCTCTTCCTAGGGCTTCTATCTAATTTAGTCTCTTCCCTCTTAGTAACTTTATTTAATGGTTTGGCAGTCTGTATGTTTCACACGGTCTTTCACAGAAATTCTCAAGCCTTTCATCTGGCTTCTGCATGACTTCAGCCACCTTATATACATTTGGGGCTTTCTGGCTCCCTTACACTGATAGAAATAAAGTCAAGGTTGGGTTCAGCATAAAAGAATGAAACCATTTAGGAGTTACCTATAAACATTTACAAGTTCTGGGTTTACACAATGAGAACATTAGTATTCCTACTTACAGCTTAGCACAGTTTTTAAGATAATACATAGTTTTAAGAATCCCTATGAAACTGATCCAAAATTCTGGATAATTTAAGTGAATATTTCTGAACATCATTTGGGCATGGGGTCACTTATGTTATAGTCACACCATTTATTGGGAAATTCTTATTTAGGTTCCAATTTTTTTCTGAGGTATCTATATAGACACAGTAGATAACATTAATACTGCACAAATTTTCCAGTGTGGCCAACAGGCAGTTTTTGTTGAGCCTTAAGGCTTCAGAGTAAATATAACTACTGCATATAATTCTATACTCTTTGGCTAGTCTCTTAATTCCATTTAACAGATCAGTTTAATAAAATGGTTATGTTTCATTTTATGAGCTAACATTACAGACAAGGCTGTGATTTAATACTGGGACCACCATCTTTTTTTCTCCTTGAGCCATTTTTTTTCTCTCCATTTTTTCTCTTTACTAAAGACAAATTATAGCAGAACTAACTTAGTTGCTAAAATAAACTGTACCTTCAGTATACTGAGTTTGATTATTTGCATAAGGCTTTTCTTCCCTTTAAAATTGGCTTTGCTGGAACCTTTTACAAGGAATTTCAGGTTAGATTTGAAAGTCTTCCATGAGCCCAGGTTTCATTTGTGCCATTAGATACCTGTATGCATTGAGTAAATTTCTCTTCTTTTGGGGTCCCCGAACAAATTTTGATTCCCAGACCTGTCAGAAAACAACCTTCATTACTTATCAGGAAAAGTTATTGATGGCTATCTGGTCAGTTTTTGCAAGGGGCTTTTTATTGGCCTTACAAAGTCAACCTTAATTCCTTAACAGAGTCTGGACACTTCCGAAAATGAGATTCCAGTCAAAGCCTTGGTAAATAACTAGTGCCTTTATCATGTCCTATAGAATAAACCATATTCTTATTGAACTTATACAAATGATTATATTGTCAGAAATTAAGAATACTTATAAATGGCTTTCAAATTTTGGAGAAATAAAGGAGAGAGAAAAAAATGAATGTTTCAAATTCTGCCCATAAATGCATTGCTTGAAAAGCTATAAATAGTTTAAAAGACAGAAAATGGTTTTCTTGACTTCTGGAAAATAGAACATAGAAAGAATCAGCAATGTTTCAAACAAAAAGCTGTAACAAACCAACCCAGTTCCATGTAACTGGTTTCTGTTCTGTTTGAAGTTAGGTTAGCAATACTTATAGACATGTTAACTTTCTAATTAAAGTTCTAGAAGTTTACTTTTAGTTTGAAGGTATTTAATTTCCAAAGACTTCAGAAATTTGAATTCAAGAGAATTTGATAGCCTTTCCTAATATTTTTTTTTTGAATGACAAACTTTGGACTCACCCAGTTACAAAAAAAACTTCTTGAGATGTAAAATTGTTACTGATAATATACATTAAGACAGACCAATATTTTATAATATTGGAACTTACACATAACCATAACCCATACAAAGCTAATCACTATTTCATATTTGACAATATTTCCTATATATTTTTAATAAACTAAATATGCCCTTTTAGAAAGACTAAATTTGTCTTTCTCAGACTTTCAGTGGTCTTAATATTTCAAAAAGATTAAATTTAGAGTTTTGATTTTGGAAGATTTGTCAAATATTAAAGGCTTAAAATATTTGTTTAAATAAGATTACAAGCCAAAAGATTTTAAAGGAAATACATAGTTAACTGGATCACATGCAAATTCCTTCACAAATTTCCATTTATGAGCTTCATGTAACCTATACAGACAATCTACAAACATTTTAAACTTTAACTTTTGTTCTGCTTTTCACATTTTTTTTTTTAAATAACCATTTTGTTTCAGGACAAAATTTATCACACAAGGTTCTTTTCTTATACAATGCCATTTTCCTTTCTGTATAATTTCTCTTATTCTCAAAAACTGACTTTCACAATACATTTACAGTTTATTATGAAGTTAATTGTTCACTTGGCTAACCTGATAATCAGAAGGTTTAAAAGGCAAGAATATTATTCTTTGACAAAGACTTAGTTTCCCCAACAATTTAAATAATTAAATTATTACATTTTATAAATGAGAGATATTTTATGAAATATAACATTGATACAGGATTTTCCCATTCAGGGCTGAACAGGGAACCCCCATTTTTCAGGCTCAGGTGAGCTCAGGCATTAGACTTCCATCTCTAGGCACAAACATGTTGCAGGCCCTACCCTCTGATCCCTAGCAAGGTCATGGATAAAGCAACCCCAAACATTTTGGATGGCTCCACCCTGAGTAGGGAGCATACACCCTAATCTCCTCCCTAGATAAAAATTGCAAGGACCTAATAACCTTGCCAATGGGGAGGGACTGCACTTATTCATTTGTGAAAATATTCAGCTTGTAAAGGTGCTTTTCCATTTATCAAGTCCTGACCAAAATATTTCTTAGGACCAATTATTTACCCCTATAGACAAAGGATTCGTGCAGGAGACTTCTGACTTGGGTCTCCTCCCCATTGCCAGTAGCTCTGACACTCTCCACTCTCTCTAAATGCCCCTCTGTTAAATAAAATTTCACTTTGTTATTGATCTGTGTCCTGTGGATGGGTTCACTTCTCAAATCTCAGAGACCAAGGATTCACCTAACAAGAAATTTTAGCAACAACGTGACTTTTAAGGTTTTAAGTTACCTAAAATGTTTTGAAACTACAATTTCATTTTATTTTTATTTAGTTATTTTTTGATGACTTTTCATTGTCTCCCTAGGTTTCACATGGCCATGTGGCATTAAAGATAGCCACAAAGGACAAGACCTATGTTTTTAATTCATTTATTAGGCACAGAGTTTAAGACAGAAAGTAGGAAACTAGAACATCCAGTTTTTCTTAGAATAGTCAGGGAGCAAAGTTGGAGTAGAGAAGAAGTGACTATGAGGGCTAGACTCTTGCAGCTGTTGTCCTAAGCATGGGAGGGACATGCTGTTAGACCTCACAGAATTCTGAGGCTTAAAATCAAGAACATAAGCTCACAGTTGAATCTAGCAAACTTAGAAATATAGAGGTGGGAGTTTTATAATCTTCAAACATTTGAACTTTTTTTTTTTTTTTTTTTTTTGGCCAGGGCTGGGTTTGAACCCACCATCTTCAGCATATGGGGCCGGTGCCCTACCCTTTTGAGCCACAGGTGCTACCCCGAACATTTGAACTTTCATAACAGGTTTAAAATTAATTTTATCTTAAAGGATACCACAATCACCTGAACAACAAGGCATTTGAGTTATTTCTGTTCACACAAAGTTCTCAATCTCTTTGGAGACATAGTTACTGAAATAACTTAGGAGAGCTGGAAAAATAGAGTTGGACCCCGACTTAGGTTAATTAATTGGCAAGTTATTTTACCTGCTGCAGGGGCTGCTGCTCCGAGAGACAGCCAGCAGCCCAGGTGTGAGGGTGAGTTGCCTTTTATAGGCTTTGGGCAAGCATATTACAGAAGCAAAACGTGGCTGGTTAAGGGGAGGTTACAACTTGGGTAGTCATGGATACAGCAATGGAACAATAATTAATACAGCTTTGGTTGACAATGGATACATCTCGTATCACAGTGGTTATGGTTATACAACAGTAAATAATCAAGTCTCAGTGAGTTTTTCACCATTGTTCATCTACTGAGAACTTGGGGGTTTTGTGAAACTTGGAACTTTTCTTCCTTGTACCTGAAGCTTATTCTTGGCAACCCTAGGGGAAGGAGGGGGCCTGGGAACGTGGCTGGGAAACACTGTTCCCAGCCACCATGGGGGGAGGAGGGACTTGCCCTGTTCCTGAGTTGACTCTGGGGGGAGAAGGGAGGAGGAGAAAAAAGGGTTGGAGGGGGGGGTCAGGTGAGGGCTGGGGAACAGGAGTGGGCAGGGGAAAGAGGGCTGGGTAACAACAGTTACCACATAGTCTCTTGTACCCTTTCTTAAAATGCTAAAAGCACAGTTCCCAATGGGTTGGGCTTCCCTGTGTGTTTCTCATTTCATTTTCTTTTGCTCAGACAAATTACAAACATGTTACAGATGTGATAAAAAGGGGCCACTGATATGGTAAAAACAGAAATACAACAGGGGCCATTCACACCAGGGGCCAGCCATTCACACCATCATTTAGCCTTATGAGGGGAGGGAGCCAAGGCCCAGATTGTTGTCCAAAAGATTTTCTAGAGGATCAGGGACAGGTAATTGAGGATAGAGAAGAGTATAAGTTGGAAGGGGGTTTAAGGTGGAGACAGATCGTTTTTTTTTTTTTTTTTTTTTTTTTTTTTATTGTAGTCCCATCTGGAATTTTATTTTATTTTATTTTATTTTATTTTTTGAATGGTAACTGTGTACATTGATGCACTTTGGGGGTACAGTGTGGTGTTTTCATACACAATCCAAGACACTTCCATCAAACTGGTTAACATAGCCTTCATGTAACTTTCTTAGTTATTATGTCAAAACATTCATATTCT
>NW_003852513.1:950935-955446 GCF_000181295.1 Otolemur garnettii
TTCTGATTCCAACCAGTTTTTCTTCCTTTGTTCAGGAGCCTCTGACCAGGGTTGCTACCAGTCGGCCATCTTCCCAGAATCCCCCAAGGTGGAGACAGATCTTAACTTTTCTTCTAATTAATATTTTTGCTTGTCAGGGGTATTTTGGGGGGGGGCAGTTTTTAAGGCTAGCCATAACATTGATATTTTTCTTTCAATTTGATCCTTCCACAAATATAAATAAGGCAATTGCTTAAGATGAGAGCTCTCTAATTTTTCTTTTTTTAATTAAAGAGTTTTTCTAGTTCATACAATTCATCTTTTGCCCACTCAATCAGAGCAATATATTTGTTCTAAAAGAGACTCAATTCCTTACCTTTTTATGAAGGCCCAATGCCTCTTCATAGAAAAATGCCATTTCTAACACTCCCAAAAATTCACTCTCAGAAATAGACTTATATTAGAATAGACAATGACAAAAGACTCACTCCCCAGAGCTTGACATGTTCAGTACACACAGCGTGCTGCTTAGAATCCTACATGTCTCAGACTCCTGGTCTTTTTAGACTGGCCATCTAACATGTTCCTGACAAAACATGCCCTCCAGATGGTGGAGACTGACAATAGAATTCCCACTCCATCATAAAGTCAAGCTCAGAGACATAAAACAGGACAGGAGGGAAACCTATGTTATGCCTGAAATTCTCCCAAAAGACTCCCACAGACAGTCCGAGACACACTCTGATGTAAAAAGCATGAGATGAGTTTATTTCAGGCCCCGGGAAGCCTGGACTCTCCGGGCATGCAAGCCTAGGACGAGCCCCGAACTCGGGGCGAAGGCAATTTTTATAGGGTACAGAAAGCAAAAAGGGGAAAAAGGGTATGAGTACACTTTTGATTGGTGGTTGGTGAGATCACTAGTAAAGGAAGGTTTGCATTGGTGGCTGATGATTTCACTAGTACAGGTGAGGAGGGATTTCTTAACCGGGGTTTGATTAAGTGGCTTGAGGGAAATTACCTGTCAGGGTAATAGAAACTTATTGTTTATTGCAGTAAGGTGACTCAGTTAACAAGGAATTGGGGGCTTATTGCTCTGTTGCCCAAGGTGGCACTATATGGTTGAGCAACTCGGTGGGCCCTGCAGATATGGTTAAGCAACTAGGAATGGAATGGGGAGGGCTGCAGGGTGGGCCCTGCAGGCCAGGGGCCTAGGAACAGAACTTATGTGGTGAACAACAAAATGGAGCTGATCTGGTCCTCACACCTACAGCTTTTGTATTAGGGACCCACAACAAAGTTCATCTTAAAAGACACAAGACCAGCAGGAACCTTCTAACTGCTAGTATGTGGGGCAGTCTGAACGTTAGGCTAGGATATGGTTAGGACCAAGTTCTACCCTATGGTAACTCTCTTTAGACAAAATGACACAGAATGACAAGTGACAAAACAAAAAAAACAGCAATAACAATAAGAGTTATTTCTGAGAGGAGAAGGAATCAAACAATATGAATATTCATACACCACAAAGTACCTAAAAAATATACCAATACTAGCGTCACTTACAAGACTAACCACCAACAAAAACTTTTCTCTTATTAATCTTAAATGTGAAAAGAATAAAGATCTTTTACCATCTGCTCTTTACAGAGAGGAAGGCTGGGAGCTGACTGGTAAGTAAAATATCTCACTACATGCTGGCTGGTGTCGGGGTTCCAGTACTCTTTTCAGGACAACAGACTGGTTTGGGGGATCCTGTTTGTGATGCCAAACTGAAGGAGAGTCTCAGGGAAACTTGCCCTTTTCCCCTAGGTTGGTTCACTAAAAAGATGAACTCATAGTTATATTAGATTAATAAGAGAAAGGCTTATTTCCAAATACTATGCGCATGGGGAGAACCACAAGAATGATTTCCCAAAGTTTCAGTGATAGTCAGTGGCTTTTAAAGATACCTTTTAGAAGGAAGGGGGGAGAGAAACTGGAAAGTCTACATGTAGCAAGCAGTTGCTAAGGGGGGATGGGTAGATGGAGGGAAACAGATTGATTAGTAAATTAACCTGAGAGATAGGTATTGTGCTTCAAATGAGCTTAGGGCCAGGTTTATTAGCATGTGGTAAGGAGTCTAGCAGCCCTTTACAATTTTAGCTAGATAGAGGAAAGTCTTTGTTCAGAGTTTCCTGATTATAAATAGCTTTTAATTTAAAATAATCTGTATACCAAGAAATCATATTTGGGGGTGAAATTTTCTTAGCTTCTTCATTTCTGATTTGTGGACATTGATTTTGTACCCTGGGACATTACTGTATTTCTTGATCACTTCCAGGACTGATTATTTGAGTCTCCATGGTTTTCTAAGTATAAGATCATACCATTGGCAAGGAGAGAGAGTTTAACTCATTTAAATGCCCTTAATATCCTTCTCTCTCTGATTGTACTGCCTAGAACTTCAAGCACCATGTTGAATAGTAGTAGAAATAGTGAACAACCTTGTCTGGTTCCAGTTCTAAATCCAAAAGCTTTTGGTTTGACTCCATTCAGTATGAATTAGCTGTGTGTTTCTTATAGATGGCTTAAATCAGCTTAAGAAATGTCCGGTCTGTGCCTATTTTCTTAAGTAATTCCTATGTTTTGATTGCACATCATTCTAAGCAGTATGGTGAAATCTCATGCCATTCCAATATGTCCCACCTGGACAGTAAATCAGTTCTTTGTCCTCCGGATTCCCTGTGTAGAAGCTTTGTAGAAAAGACAGACACAGGTTCATAGCCAAGTGTCTGTCAATAAATAATGAATAAATAAGTGTGGTAGATACAGCCTTAAAAAGGGTGGAAATTCTGACTCATGCTGTACCCATAAATGAACCTTAAGATCATTAGTGAAATAAGCCAGTCAAAAAAGGACAAATACTGTGTGGTTCCACTGCCATGAGGTACAGAGAGTAGTCCAATTCATAAAGACAATAGAATGGTGGTTTCTTAGGGTGTGGGGAAGGAGGTAACGGAGAGTTGCTTAATAGGTACAGAGTTTCAGGTTTGCAAGATAAAAAGAATTCTAGAGGTGGACAGTGATAATGGTTGCATTATAATATAAATGTAGTTACTTCAATAATTCATACTTAATTTGGTTAAGTTGGTAAATTTTACCACTAGTAAGAAAAGATAGAAAAGAAAATCCCATCCTTAAATCAAGCCTCTCTACCTAAATTCCGGCCTTTGCTCAGTGCACATGCAACATTTTCTGTATGGATTTCTGAGTACCATCATAAAAGACAAAATTTATTTGTATAGCCATGAATTTCATTTTATCTACTGCTATGTTAAAAAGTACCCCAAATTTTATCAGCTTAAAAACAACAAACATTTATTAACTCACTCAACTCCTGTGGGTCAGGAATTGGGAGTGGCTTAGCTGGATAGTTCTGGCTCAGGGTCTCCCAGAAGGTTGCAGTAAAGACGACAGCCTAGTTACCATTAGCTGGAGACTGGACTAGCCCTTTCTCAGCTCCCTGCCTTGGTTGCTCACAGCCCCCACTACGCACTCGTTGTTGAACTGGTGTTTTGATTCCTCCTCACAGGGCTGCTTGACTATTCTCAAGACATGGCAGTGGCTCCCTCAAAGCAAGTGAAAGCAAGATAGCAGTGAAAGCCACAGTGTGGCTCTCTCATCCAGTATCAGAAGTTACACTCAAGCCTCACTTCTGCAGACCAACTGCATGAGAGGGTGTGAATACCAAGAGAAGGGGACTATTGGGGGGCCTTCCTACAATGGAAAAGTTCTCATAAATAAGGTGCAAAGATTTTAAGTGTACATCTGATGATTTCTGGTGACCATTACCGATCAAAGTATTTCTGTCAGTCCAAAAAGCTTTCTCAGCCTCTTACCAGTCAGTTGCCCACCCACCTCACCAGAAGCAGCCACATTTGGGTTTAGTTTTTTTTGTTGTTGTTGTTTCTTTGTTTTTCACCATAGTGTCTTTGTTAGTTCTTATACTTCCAATAAATGAAATCAAACATGTATTTTTTTCTGTATGGCATTTTTGACTCAGCAGTATCCCTGTAGATTCATCCAAGTGGTTAAACATTTATTTATTCTTATTATTGACAGCATTCTATTGTATGAAAATACCACAAATTGTTAATTATTTTACCCTTTGACGGCCTTTGGGTTGTCTCTAGTTTAGAGCTAATATGAACGAAGCTGTTATTAACATTCTTGTGCAAGTCTTTTCATGGACATATGTTATCTTACATGAAAACTAGGAAGTTTAATTGCAGAATCAGAGGCTAGATGTATGTTTAACTTTATTTTTTAAATTGCCAATTTTCCAAAGTGATCATACTATTTTCACCTCCACCAGCAATTTGTTAGAGCTTTAGTTACTACATATAATCACCAGCATTTAACTTTCCACTTTTAAAGTTATACCAATTTTTAAAATGTAGTATTATCATGTTGCTGTTTTAATTCATATTTCCCCACTGTCTATTGTTATTGAGAATTTTTTGCTATGCTTATTGGCCATTAGTATGTCTCCT
>NW_003852513.1:955523-967254 GCF_000181295.1 Otolemur garnettii
CATTATGTATATATTCTGGCAAGTATTTTGCCAGATAAATGGATTACAAAAAATTTATTCCAGTCTACAGTACACATTTTTTTTTTTTAAGACAGAGTCTCATTCCATCATGCTGAGTAGAGTGCCATGGGGTCATAGCTCACAGCAACCTTAAAATCTTGGGCTTAAGTGATTCTCTTGCCTCAGCCTCCAAAGTAGCTGAGACTACAGGCATCTGTGACAACACTCAGCCAGTTTTTCTAATTTTAGTAGAGACAGGGTCTTGGTCTTCCTCAGGCTGGTCTCAAACTCTTGAGCTCAGGCAATCCATCCACCTTGGCCTCCCAGAGTGCCACCCACCTTGGCCTCCCAGATTACAAGTGTGAGCCACCATGCCTGTACCATTTTTTATTTTTTAATGGTGTGTTTTCATGAGAAGAAATTTTTATAATATCTAATTTATCAGTTGTATGTTTTATGGTTAGTGCTTTTCTGACTTATCTAAGAAATTATTGTCTCCCCCCCAAACTACAAAGGTATTATCCTATGCTTTCTTTTAGAAAAGTTTTATAATTTTAGCTTTTATGCTTAGGTCTTTCAATTACTTTTTTGGTGACTGGTGTGAGATAGGGGCTAAGGTACATTTCTTTTCTCACATAGATGTCTAGTTTTTCAGAGGATTATTTATTGAGAGAGTTTTCTTTTCTCTTTCAAATGTTCAACCTTTGTCAAAAATTAATTAACCTTATATTGCCAAACTCATATTAAACCAATACCACACTATCTTGATTATTGTACCTCTGTAGTGCACCTTGATATAAACTGCATTTAACACAAAACAGGATGTTTTGAACATCTTCCCAGGTCAACAGTTCTGTGACATCATCAGTTTTTTTAAATGCATAGTATTCTATTAGCCGATAAATTATACTTTACTAAAAATTTCCTTATTTGGAGTTTTTTTAAGTCCCTACATATTTAAAAATCACTGAAAACTTTGGCATTGTCCTAAATTATTTGCTAAGAATAAATTCTTAGAAGTGAAATGGATAAATTAAAGTATATGCTGATTTTCATATATATTCACAAACTGTATGAAGACTGTGTCATGGCTTGGCACCCGTAGCTCAGTGATTAGGGCACTGGCCACATACACTGGTGCTGATGGATTCAAACCTGGCCCAGGCCTGCTAAACAACAATGACAACTGCCAACAACAACAACAACAAGATAGCCAGGTATTGTGGTGGGTACCTCCTAGCTACTTGGGAGGCTAAGGCAAGAGAATTGCTTAGGCCCAGGAGTTTGAGGTTGCTGTGAGTTGTGATGTCACAGCACTCTACTGATGGTGACATAGTAAAACTCTGTCTCAAAAAAAAAAAAAAAGAAAAGAAAAAAACTGTGTTAGTTTGCACCTGCCACTAGCAGTGTAGAAGCAAGCCAATGCTGTGTGTTATCACTTACAACATTAGTATATCAATGCTATTTTAATGTACATTTTTAATTACCAGTTAAGCTGAAAGAATATTTTATGTATATGGTTCATACAAATGGGCCATACAAATATAAATTTTCTAATTTTTAATTGCCTGCTTATGTCACTTGGTAATTTTTCAGTTGTCTTTACTACCTTAATAATACACTGATGGCCAAAGCTAACTGTAGCTCCAACATAGAAGTCCTTTCAGGCCAATTACAGGATAATTAAATATATAATTTTTTCTAGAAATGGCATAAATTAAATTAAAACACAGAAGAGCTGCTATTAAATGTTGCTATTTAAAAATTTTTGTTGACTATATCCATTACCCCTTCTTCTCAAGCATTAACTTGTCTTCCTTATGTTTTGCATAAAATTCAGGCTCTGGGACTTCAGGGTTTCCGCATCACACTCCCAATGTTCAGATGGCTTCTGACTTGCTGCTTTGCCCTCACCTTGCCCTGAACACCTGGCATTTCTGTGCTCTGGACCTGCTCCTCCCACACGTTTCTGGGCCACTCCCTAGTGGTCCCTTTCAAATTCTCACTAAAAATTCTTCTTCACCTATCAAAGTCTTTGACCAATATAGCCTTCCTGACAACTTTTTCTTATTGAAAAATAGAATGAAGAAAAAATAATGGAAAAAAATGAAGAGAAAAACTCAAAAGATGTTAAAAGGGAAAATTTTACCCTTACCGCTTACTCAACTGTTGTGCCTGCTTCTGTTAATCACTTGAATGTCATTGTTTAGAAAAGGAAATTCCCTCTGATCTTAGTACGAGGAATAGTTATGCTTCAAAGTAGCTGGTTTGTCTTACTTATGGACCTCATGAATCATTCACTGGCTCAGATCTGAGCATCTGAGCTGCTGGGGGCCTCAGCACTGCAGTCTGTCAGCAGCAAGTGGGCGTGTCCTAGGGCATGCTCTCTGCACACTGATTCTACTTTCATTTTTCATCATCCTTTTTTCTACTTATTTTTTGTACATCTCTTATTTTTCCTACTACTTATTGTTCATTTTATCTGACTTTTTTTTAACTCAAAAAGGTGAAGTCTTATGTATTTTGAAAATAATAAACTCTTTTTCAGGGTAAAATGGGTTACCTCTAAATACATAGACAATTTATTATTTTCTAAAAGAGAAAGAAAATTTGACTCATCCTAATGTCAATTTATGTCTCTCACAAGACTCCTAAAATTAATACATCTTGCACCCCAATCTTATCCCCGTTTGAAAACAGAGAGGACACTTTTCAAAAAGTTAAGTGAATTATCCAAGATCACAGACTAACTTGGTGACAGGTGTCCATAATGGACCTTTGCTTCCTCACCCAGAACACTGTTGATGAGCCCAGCACTCCACTTGCACTTGGGTCATGACTGCCTGGGCTAGTTAATTATTTTGAGAATTCATTCAAATAACACCATTCCAAGGCAGTCACCTTGGGCTTTAGATCCATGGAAAGTTGGTCTAAGGTCATTGCAAAGTTAACTGGTTTTGTTTTGGTTTTTGAAAAGGGCATAGTAGAACAAAAATTCCTTGCCTTTTCCAAAATCTGTAACTTGAAGTTAGGAAAAATTACTGTGATTTTCTTCATCTTCACTACTCAAAGTTTAGAACTGTGATATCAAAAAGGAAAATGCTATTATATTAAGTAAAAGCATTAACCTTGAATGTTAAAAATACAGAGATGCAGGTGGCACCTATGGCTCAAAGGAGTAGGGCACCAGCCCCATATGCCAGAGGTGGTGGGTTCAAACCCAGTCCAGGCCAAAAACTACAAAAAAAAAAAAAAAACACAGAGATGCTTAGGAAATTCAAAGTTAGATCAAAACTTACTTGGGATAGAGTTGTCAAAGGGAACTGAACTGAGTTAGGATTTAAGAAAAGAGTAGTGCTTGAGTTGTTTAAACCAGGTAGAAAATCTTCCAGGAGATAGTGATGGTACAGAAGCAGGAAGTAGGAGGTTATTTTGAAGATGAGTGAAGGATATTATTTGGCTAAAGTGGAGTGACTATTTAGGGGATTGTAGGCTTGGATTATATTTCTCACCTTCATAGAGCCAAATGAAAGCCAAGGGAAATTTTTAATTTTGTCCTCAGAGGTATCTGGAAGTTACCATAGCTTTCTGAATAGGACAATAATGGGGCAACCTTTTCATTGTTCATTATGTAGCTGAGAGCAGAGCAGGAAATAGCACTGAAGTAATTGTGTTGGTTAGAGTCACCTCCCAGAGCCTCAGGAATGAAAAAGATAGGCTCAATTCAAGACTCATCATCCAGAAGAAATAGAGAAAGTTTAATGATTTGTTATATAAAAGGACAGTGAAAGAAGGATAATTAATTGTAGAGCCTCACCTGTTGGCAATGAGCCAGTTTTGAAATGTTCAGAAAGCATTTGGAGATGTGAACTTGGGGACCTGAAAGAGCATCAAAACTAGAGGTGACAATATGGTAATTTTTAGTTATTAAATTCAATAGCTTAATTACTGAGTTTTCACTTAATACACAACAGCAGTGGAAAGCAAAGAAAAAAGATATGATAGAGTAAGGCAAGGCTAATGTACAAAGAGCTGTGCAAATAAGCTGAGTAGCACAGACCTAACTCAATGAGAGTCTAACAAAAATCTTAAAGTATAGAAGAGATCTCTGCACAACAAAGGAAATAATCCATAGAGTGAAAAGGCAACCATATATTAGCTCAGAAAAAAGGAGGAAATGCCTTCCTCCAAAGATCCTTGAGAAGATTCAAGATGAAGCCTGCACCCATGGACGGCTCTCAGCACCACTTCTACACAGCCTCATCAGACTGTGTAAATTTGATTCAGATGGAAGACAGATGGTCCTTGGAGTCTGTAGGCATAGATAGATATTTGAGGTGATTCATTACAGACAAGTAAAGGTAGCTTCTTGTTGACTCAATGTTACTACAGGATCTTTACAAAAACCGAGGTTTGGCTGGATATAGGTTTCATACAATAGGTCATCATCTCAAGAAAAGGAGAAACAGCTTGATCTTCATCTTTCTTAAGGCTTCTAGAATGAGGGAATCCATCTTAAAGGAAATGTAGAACAAATACTTTATAATAATTCAGAAAGTTTAGATACACATTAGAATATATTAGCAGCATGAATTTTGGAGAAAATCATGCCAGGTAAAACTAAAAAGCTCTAAAAAGTACAACCTGGCTAAATGTTTGAAAGATTTAAATAATACTAGAACATATGACTCAACATTAGAAATGTTGGTTTAAATATTCTAAGGTTTATAATCCCTCTGTCTTTACAGGGTTTGTGGTAAATCAGAATTCATGAAAGACAGACCACACGATGTCTTGAAATTCAATATGCACAGTCTGTGCGGCTGACCAGAGCTCAGGCCCAGCACTGAAAACCATCAGGAAAAGCACACAGAAGATGAAGAACAAATTAACAGGATAGTTAGTGCCTTTGTGTGAACCACAATGCAGTGCCTACCAACAATCAAAATGACTTTCTATATAAGCTAAAATGAACCTTCACCTTTAATACACTGTTTAAAATTGTGAAACATAGCTCCCTACATGAACATGTATAAAACATGTGTGTAGACCAGGCACAGTGGCTCACACCCATATCCTAGCACTCTGGGAGACCAAGGTGAGAGGATTCCTTGAGCTCAGGAGTTCAAGACCAGCCTTAGCAAGAGCAAGATCCTGTCTCTACTAAAAATAGAAAAACTAGACAGGCTTCATAGTACACACGTGTAGTTTCAGCTACTTGGGAGGCTGAAGCGGAAGGATCACTTCAGCCCAGAAGTTAGAGGATGCTGTTGAGTTAGGTTGATGTCATGGCACTGTAGCTTGGGCAAAAAAGTGAGATTGTATCTCAACAACAACAACCAAAAAAAAAAATAATAATAATAGCAAAGCGTAGTGGCTTATGCCTGTAATCCACTTTGGGAAGCCCAGGAGGGTGGATCATCTGAGGTCAGGAGTTCAAGACCAATCTGAGCAAGAGAAGATTGAGCTTCTCTTTAGGGGGGTTTTTTGTTTGTTTGTTTTTTGTTTTTTCATTTTTTGACTGGGGCTGGGTTTGAACACACCACCTCCAGTATATGGGGCCGGTGCCTGTTGCCATAAGGGTCTAGCGGAAAAGCCATGTCACAAAGAATAAGCATGCTTATTGAAGTTGTGTTTTAAATAAAGGTGACCATTCACTCACTCAGGCAAAAGGGCAAGCTTTCTTTATTTACTGTTGGTTTATGTAGTCAATCTTATGCATGCACACTATACAGCAATGACCTCATTAATATTCATTACAATCCCTCTGCACATGTGCACTGGACATCAATGAGTTCATTAATCCACTTGAACATCCTGTGACCACCCACTCTGTAAGTAGCTCCTCCGTAGTAATCTGATAATCCACCCAACATACACATTTAAGCATAACCCTTTCAATATAACCCAGTTTAACATAATTTAATGAAGAACATGTTGTCAGTCATTACTTTCTTTGTTCTTATCTGATGAAGCCTGAGGCTATGGAAGAACAAGGTAGATTGAATACCTGCCCTTGCTGGCCTTGCCATTTGGAGGCTGTTACTTCAGATCTTTAAGCAAGGCATAAATAAACTTCTTGGGCATACAGGAATTTGTGTGCAAACCTTTGTGCCTATGTAGTCGGGGGGAGGGGGGGTTGCTGGAAACTTTTATAAGGAATTTTCAGGCTGGACTTGTCAAAAGCCTTTCACAAGCCCAGGTTTCATCTGTGCCATTAGATACCTGTATACATTGGGTAAATTTCTCTTCTCTTGAGGTCCCCGAGCACATTTCCATTCCCAGACCAGTCAGCAAGCAACCTTCATTACTTACCACAGATCAGAAAAGGTTACTGATGGTTATCTGTCCAATTTTCCAAAGGGCTTTTTTATTGGCCTTATAAAGTCAACCTTAATTCCTTAATGCAGTAAATGCTATTCCAGCCAAAACCTTGATCATGTTAGGCCCACAAACAACCTGGCCACATGGGATTCTGCCTCAGTTTCTCACAAGTATGCCTGCACAAAGTCTTTTCACTGCTCTCTCTCAAATGGCTTTTTTGGCCAGAGGCATATAGACATTTCGCCTATAGGCGCCCTACTCCTTAAGCCACAGGTGCTGCCCAGATTGAGCTACTCTTGATCTATCAATAATTCAGTTTTTATAAATGTTTACTGTGAGCTCAACCTTACTATGAAGGATATATATTTTCCACCCATTAGAGGTATCATCCTCTAATACTTTTAGAGGACAAAAGATCCTCTAAAAGTATTAGAGGACATTAGATCAAGCTTAATTGCTTACTTAAAATCTTCTATAATTTTTGCCTAATTTTTTTTGTACACAAGATCTATTAGTATTTTAGAAAATACAATAGTAGTAGATTTTTCAATTTTTTTCTTTGAATACATGTCAACTTTTGACTTATGTACTTTGAATCTATATTATTTGTGCATAAAGTTTGGATTTGCTATATGTTTAAGGTGAATTAAAACTTCTAACATTACACTGTGGCTCTCCTTATTTATCACGGCTTAAAGTCATCTCTACCTAACACTAATATCACTGTCTTTTGATTATTTATCTAATATATCTTTTTCCATACTTTGATTCTAAACATTTAGATATGCTTGTGATATATGTGGTCTATTATAAGAATTATATGGCTAGTTTTCTTTTGTTAATCCAGACTTGCCATCTTTATATTTTACCTATAAAGCAACTTAGTCCATTTATATTTATTGTGATTAATCTTACAAAGCCATCTCCTGCTTAATCTGTTCCTAAAACATCAGGTATTGTGCATGAAACACTAACTGTGAGTCCACTTTCTCCTGGTTTAAATGAGAAAATGGATTATGGATAACATAAAATGCATTATATGTTAACCCTACCTCCCAACCAATTTTCTTACATAAAATATTTAAATGTAAATAGGCCATGATATTAGGATATAAAATGCTTAAATCCTTGTTTTCTGGTTACCAACATGTGAAGTCTGCATAAATACTGAAAATGTTATGTTTATAATATGGCAACGCAAATAATAATGACAAATTTGTCAGGAAAAGTGCAGTGAAATTTTTCAGCAAAAAACAAGACAATTGGGCAGAGGCAAGATGACCAACTGCAGCCAGAGTCTCCCATCCAGAAGGAGAGTTAGAGGACAGAAGTTTACCAAGTAAGCTGATGGTTTGGAACTCATCCAAGAGAGAAGGTTGACAAACACACATCAACCTGCTGAGGAGAGCTGAGATCCTGAGGATACAAACAAAAGGTACAAAATCCATCGCCAAGTGGACAGGAGTCCCTTACCCCCGAGAACGGCTCACAGTATACTTTCTACAAACAAGTGAGCAGAGTTCAAACATACTCTCATTTTATCTCATGGGAGAGACCCTCTAAAAACCAGACTTCCTTCACCTACTAGGGTGCCATGGCAATCTCCTGCCAGGCATAAAACTGTATAGATTCTCTACCTGCAATTCTGAACTTCCCTCCACTCTCATCCTGATGTCTGGAAGCTGTTCCCCCATGGAGTTCAGATTCCTCATCATTTTCTTGAGAGGTGTGGACAGAGTGTGGGCTGTTGCATGGCTGTGCTGATTTTGTGGAACAGGGGTAAGGAGAAAATGGTGGACTGAAAGAACCCTATGGAAAGGGAGAGGTCGTGCTCTCCCCCCGGCCCCTGGCACAGAGCAGCAGTGGCAGCAGTGGGAACAATAGGGCTCATACCCCTGGGAATATTTTGGAAGGACATTCCCTGTCTCTCTGGGCAAGCAGAGAAAGCCAGGCATCTTCTCCAGAGGCAGACACTGGTGGAATACATCTGGGATGGTAATGCAGACTCCATGAGCAAAGGGTATGCCTGAGGTGGTACCAGCCTGGGTAGAGTGTGGCAGGATGAAGAACTTAAGACACGTGCACAGAGAGAGCATACCCCCAGGGCCGGGCTGCACCAAGACTGCTTTACTGACCATGTGCAGAGAGGGCATACTCCCATGCTGGGGCTGAGCCAGGATACTTAAGTGAGCATGGGCAGAGCACATGCATACTCCCAGGGCAGGGCTGTGCCAGGACTGCTTTAGTGAGCCTAAATAACACCCAGCCCTCAGTGAGTCATAGCTGAGACAAAGGCAGGCAGGAAACCAAAAACTGAGTGTAAGCTCTAACCTCACCCGCCCCAACACAGACTGAAGAGGAAACAGAAACACCAGCTCTGGGCAGCAGCATAGACCAGGTCTGAGTCACAGTTTCTGTGAATTCAAACAGCACCTGTACCTGTACACAGGGGAATATAGCTGGGACAGAATCACAAATTTTGAGCAAATATAACTGTCAGCAACATCAATCAGGCTCCCACCTTCCATTAACCACATGAGGCTGTCAGGCCTCAACTTCCTCTGCCAGATGGTGGCAGAGTGTGGAGGCCTGGCTGAGGAGACATAAGATCTCTCTGTGACTCAATTATGCTCAAACCCATGGAGCATCTGCTTTTTGGAGGGAACCAGGACATAGGCCAGCAGGGTTACCAGTGACTGGGTGTGACAGAGGTGCAAGGTGGGGAAGGAGGAGTCAACCTTCCCAGACTAATTCATTTCCTGGGGGGAGGGGTCTGCTGACTACACTGAGGACCAGAATGAGTCATACTTGAGCTGCCAGAAGACCCCTGCTATCTAGTTGTATAGTTGCCAGAGACCTTTGAAACTCCCTCACTTGAGACTGGATACTGACTCGGACAACAGATTTGGATCTCTCAGACTGGACCAATCACCCAAGGACTAATCAAACTGGTACCCTGGGTGTGTGGTTGTGGGAAGGTTTGATTTTCGTTTTCCAGTTGGTACCCATGAGAGGCAGGGTAACTTAATTGCTGGCATTTCTCCACAGCTGAGACTTTAACTCAGAGTAACTAATTCACTAGGGTAGGACAAAGACCAGCTAAAAACAAGACAGAGCCACTTAGCCCCACAACACCAAGTAAGTCCCCATGTCTCAGGCCATACCACTATATGAGTCCCTGGCAAAGCTCTAGGGGAAAAGGTACAGACACCAGTCACACATCTTGGGTAAAGGGCTAGTTTGCCACTACTCCAGGAGTGCCTCAACCAAACTTCACCTTATTTGCTCATCTAGCCAAACAGTGTAAAATAATAGAGGAGCAGAATCAGCAGAAATCTACCACAGTAGATCAACTCCCCCAAGGAATCATATTGTAGACACAACTGAAGATCCAACTCATAGGCAAATGGCTGAGATGTCAGAATTCAAATTCAGAGTTTGGATTGGAAACAAGATTAATAGACTCAAATAAGATTAATAGAATGGAGGTAAAGTTTGGAATTACAATTCAAGGAGCAATTCAAAAGTTGTCTCAAGAATTCAATGAATTCAAAGACAAAATGACCAAAGATTTTGACACACTGAGACAAGAATTTGCAGCCCTCAAAGGTCTGAGAAATACAGTAGAATCCCTCAGTAACAGAATGGAGCAAGCAGAAGAAAGGATTTCTGATATTGAAGACAAAGCTTTTGAATGCTCCCAAGCACTCAAAGAGGAAGAGAAAAGGAGAGCAAAAATGGATCATTCTCTCTCAGAGCTTTGGAATTATTCAAAGAAAACTAAACTAATATTCGCCTTATAGGAATCACTGCAGATGATGAAGTTGCTTCACAAAGCACAGAGGCCCTTTTTCATGAGATTATGAAGGAGAACTTTCCAGACTTGCCAAGACATTCTGAAATGCAGATAGCACACAGTTTCAGAACCCCAGTATGACTCAACCGAAATAAGTCAACCCCTAGACACATCATAATTAACTTCACTAAAGTTAATATGAAGGAAAAAATTCTGAAAACAGCCAGATGTAAGAAAACCATAACCTACAAGGGAAGAATATTAGAATGACTACAGATCTCTCTGCAGAAACCATTCAAGCTAGAAGACAGTGGTCACTGACTTTAATCTCCTAAAACAAAACAACTTTCTATCCAGGATCCAGCTAAACGGAGTTTCATTTATGATGGCAAAGTTAAATACTTTAATGACATTCACATGTTGAAGAAATTTGCTATAAGTAAACTACCATTGCAGGATATTATCACATCTATCCTCCATAATGACCAATGCAATCCTCCACCACAAGAGTAAACTCACTCAGAAACTTTTGATCAAAGTCTAGCTTCCACAGTGGTGAAAATGTCCACTGGACATTCGAAAAACTCGATAACCAAAATTCTACAAGGCTTATCAATATTCTCAATTAAAGTGAATGGCTTAAATTGTCCTCTAAAGAGGTACACGTTGGCTGACTAGATATAAAAACTCAGGCCAGATATCTGCTGCATACAAGAACCTCATTTTACCTTAAATGATAAATATAGTCTCAGGGTGAAGGCAAATGGAAATCAGAAAAAAGCAGGTGTTGCAATTTTATTTGCACATACAATAGGCTTTAAACGAACAAAAGTAAGGAAAGAGAAGGACGGTCACTTCTTATTTGTTAAGGTAACACTCAACATGATGAGATTTCAATTATTAACATTTATGCACCCTATCAGAATGCACCTTGATATATAACAGTGACCCTAACAGACATGAGCAACTTGATTTCCTCCAGCTCCATAACAGTTGGAGATTTTAACACTCCTTTGGCAGTATTGGGTAGATCCTCTAATAAGAGGCTAAGCAAAGAAATTTTAGATTTAAACTTAACCAATCAACATTTACATTTAACTGACATCTACGGAACATTTCATCCTAACAAAACTGAATACACATTTTTCTCATAAGACCATGGAACATACTCCAAAATTGATTGCATCTTAGGCCACAAGTCTAACCTCAGCAAATTTAAAAGAATAGAAATTATTCCTTGCATCTTCTCGGACCATCATGGGATAAAAGTTGAACTCAGTAACAACAGGAATGTGCATACTCATATAAAAACATGGAAGCTAAATAACCTTATGCTAAATGATAACTGCATCAGAGACAAGATTAAAAGGAAATTACCAAATATTTGGAACAAAACAATAATGAAGACGCCAATTATCAGAACTTCTGGGATACCACAACAGCAGTCCTAAGAGGGAAATTTGTAGCACTACAAGCCTTCCTCTAGAGAACAGAAACAACGGAAGTTAACAACTTAATGGGACATCTCAAACAACTGGAAAAGGAAGAACATTCCAATCCAAAACCCAGCAGAAGAAAAGAAATAACCAAAATTAGAGCAGAATTAAATGA
>NW_003852513.1:968956-982634 GCF_000181295.1 Otolemur garnettii
GATAGTAATCAAAACAGCATGGTACTGGCACAAAAACGGAGAGGTAGATGCATGGAACAGTATAGAGAAACAAGAGATGAACCAAGCTACTTACCTTTATTTGATCTTTGATAAGCGTATTAAAAACATTGAGCGGGGAAAAGATTCTCTATTTAACAAATGGTGCTGGGAGAACTGGCTGGCGACCTGTGGAAGACTTAAACTAGACCCACATCTCTCACTATTAACTAAGATAGACACTCACTGGATTAAACATTTAAACTTAAGACATGAAACTATAAAAATACTAGAAGAAAGTGCAAGGAAAACTCTTAAAGAGGTCTGGGGGAATTTTTTATAAGGAGGACCCCTTGGACAATTCAAGCAAACATCAAAAATACACTACTGGGACATGATTAAAGTAAAAAGCTTCTGCACAGTCAAGAACACAGTAAGTAAAGCAAGCAGAGAGTCCTCAGAATGGGAGAAGGTATTTGCAGGTTATGTCTCTGACAAAAGTTTACTAACCAGAATCCACAGAGAACTCAAATGTATTGGCAAGAAAAGAACAAGTGATCTCATCTCAGGGTGGGCAAGGGACTTGAAGAGAAACTTCTCTGCAGAGGACAGGCACATGGCCTACAGACACATGAAAAATGCTCATCATCCTTAATCATCAGAGAAATGCAAATCAAAACCACTTTGAGATTCTCATCTAACTTCAGTAAGATTAGCCCACATCACAAAATCCCAAAATCAGAGATGTTGGTGTGGATGTGGAGAAAGGGGGACACTTCTTTGCTGATGGGAATGCAAAGTAACACGTTCCTTTTGCAAAGATGTTTGGAGAATACTTAGAGATCTAAAAATAGACCTGCCATTCTGTCCTACAATTCCTCTAGTAGGTATACATCCAGAAGACCAAAAATCACATTATAACAAAGATATATGTACCAGAGTGTTTATTGCAGCCCAATTCATAATTCCTAAGTCATGGAAGAAGCCTGAGTGCCTATTGACCCATGAATGGATCTATAAATTTTCATATATATACACCATGGAATATTATGCAGCCTTAAAGAAAGATGGAGAGTTTACCTCTTAAGTGTTTATATGGATGCAGCTGGAACATATTCTTCTTAGCAAAGTATCTCCAGACTAGAAGAAAAATCACCCAATGTACTCAGTGTTACTAGGAAACCAATTTATAGCTTTCTTATGAAAGCTATAACCCAATTATAGCCCAAGAAGAAAGGGAAAGGGGAGAGGGAGGAGAGGAGAGGGGAGAGATGGGTGGAGGGATGGTAATTGGTGGGACCACACTCATGGTGCATCTTACAAGAGTACATGTGAAATTTACTAGGTGTAAAATATAAATGTCTTAACACAATAACTAAGACAATGCTGTGAAGGCTATGTTAACCAGTTTGATGAAAACATTTTAAATTGTATATAAAACCAGCACAATGTACCCCATGATTGCATTAATGTACATAGCTATGATTTAATAAAAAAAAAAAAGGAAGAAATGTAGCTGGATAATCAGAGTTATCGCTTCAGAGAAACATAATTAATAGCAGAAATTATGAGAATGAAAAGAAATTTAGGTAGTATCCTTCTTGAGTACCACAAATACATGGCATTTATAAAAAAAAAGAGCAGGTTACCATAAAAAGGGGAAATAAGAATTCTTAGGCATTTAAAATTAAAAACTCACTAGAATAATTTTACTTCTTCTTTGTGTCTTTACTTACAAAGTCATTTTTTCTGTGATGGAATTGTATTCTTTTTTTAGAGTTAAGATACTCCTATAAAGATTATTTGAAGATTTAAATCCTTGGGATTCATTTCTTTTCCATTTTATTTTTTAAAATATATTTTTATTTAACATATGGTTTTACTATCCTTATAATTTAGCTTTTTATTTATAAATTCTTATCAATTGACAAAAGTTATTTTATTTATCAATTATATTTTTACTTACTGTAAGCTACAACCTGGCCTTATGTATCAACATGCTAAAAATAAAAACAAAGCATAAAAATGCCTTTTCTGACTCCAAATTCACATGCTTTTTATATTTCTTTAGTTAAGTTGTCAGGAAACAGTAGTGTTATGGAACTAGATCCTGAAAACTTTAAGAAATCTTCAGGGCCAGGAAATATGGCTATTCCTAATTCAATATATAGAATAAAACAGTACTCTTGATGTATTCACTATTTTGATGGCAAAGGAAATTTGATTCTGACCAGGAAACTACTGTCAAAAGAATTATGGTTTAAGTTGCAGGTGCATTTTCCACTTTAGGGAATAAGATAAGCTAAAAAATAAAAAACAGACCATCTTACACTATTTCGCTTAAAATCTAAAAACAACTATTCTTAATATTATTCTCTTTGCCAATTTTAAAGCAAGTAGAATGGAATCCAAGATGAAAAGCTGCAGCATAACAGAAAAGACAGTGAGAATGAATGCTCTCTGGGAATCGCAGATAATACAAGGAGACAGGGATGATGGGGTGGCCTGCAAGTTGAACATGAATCGATAACGCAGTCCTGTTACTGTGACAGAGAACACTGTGTGAGGACAGACAAAAGTACAGAAAGTGGAAACTAAAGGCTCTTTGTTCACTCTAGATGGTGAACTGTAAAGTGCTGTCTCCATTTATTTAACAAAATACTGAGACCTGTGGGCAGGGAGGGGGTGTCGGAGAAGACCAACATAAACATGCTTTAGAAGAACCTTAAAAATACAAGAAATAATTTACTGCCTCAAAATGCAATTAGCATAAAGGATGTAAGGAAGCAAAAATAAACCAAAAAACCAAAGAACATTAAAAGGGTTGTATTTATTTGACAGGCAAACGGAAGAAAGGCTAATTCCTTAGCCACATGTGAACTTTTGGCAGTGCCTTAGCTTGATGCGGGGGCCAGTTTTCTCCACTGTGAGAGCCACAGAGCAGGGACAAAATTACAGCAGGGCAGACGCTGGCATGAAAGATCACGTCCTGTGTGATGTTGTGTTATTAGACAAGGATGTGAGTAAGTAGGGAGATTGAGGAATTTTGTAAAGAGTTAAGCAAGAGGAATGAAGAAAAGAGAGAGAAAGGAGGGAGAAAGAGAAGACGCAGAGAATTATTGATGTCAGTATTTGTTTGAAATACAAACCAATCCCTGGAACAAAGGCTTCACTCTGCTGATTTTTAGTAAAAAATTTAGACACATAGGACTATCCCCTTAAGGAGCCAGCTCTTTGGAGTGGCTTAGAAAAGGGGGCAGGTGACCTCTGATGTGTGTGCACCTGAGTGTCCAGTTGTCTACAGGGAGGCAAGAGAAGCAGAGGGAGGGGACTGAGGTGGGAAGAAGGGGATGGTTGTGCTGAGGATGAGGAGCAATGTAGGGAGGCCTGCTGCAGCCAGGGCCACAGGCTGTCACATTTATGTTAGCATTCCCAGCACAAAGAGCTGATGATGGCAGGATGAGTATGTGAATGACCACCTGAGGGGCTGCTGCCTCACCATGCAGGGCCATGACACCCAGTAGTAATGGGAGGTGTGGATGCAAGGCGGGTGTGCTAGTTTAGATGTTGTAGGGGCCACATTAAAAAATTAAAAAGGAAATTAATCTTAGTAACACATTTTATTTAACTCAACATTTCTAAACAATTATCACTGAAATATGTAATCGATTTGAAAGTTATTGGTGGGATATTTTAATTTTTTTAACTAAGCCTTACCATACATATCAACACAGATTAGTTACATTTCAAGTTCTCAGTAGCCTCTTGTGGCTGCTGTACTAAACGGTGCAGCTCTGTAGTCTAGCTGTATTTATATTTTAATTTTTACAAATATGTTGCCTCAAAAATAAAATTATGTTCTAACATGAGTTAGTAACAATTCTCATTATATGAAAAGATGGTCTCTATTTTCCTATTTAACTATCTGAGATTTCTTAATATATATAAAACTAGTAGCTTTCCTAATCATCAACTATTGCAAAATTTCAGTTCACAAAATGAACACATGTGCATTTGTATTTCAACTGATTGAATTTTAAAGGAACAGACTCATGATCAAAGAAAGTCTCATCACTAAGCCCAAAAGGGCCTTGTGCTTGCAGGATTCTTTAATCCAATCAAACAAGTCTTCTTGCCCATATGAAGAATAGCTTCAAAAATAATTTTATTTTCTTCTGTTAAGACTACATCTGAGCTCATGATAATAATGATGACAGCATTTATTAAGCTTGGTGTGAAGCACATATTGCTATGCCCTGTGAACATTACTACATCACCCTTCATAGTCACAATGTGAAGTGGGTGTTGTTACCATCCCAGTTTGAGAGATTAGGAAGTTACAGTGCCCGTGGAGATTTCACAGGCAGCGAGAAATGAAGCAGAGAGGTTCAAGCTCAGGACAGTCTAGCACCACAAACTTGGTGGCTTACAACAATAGACAATTCTTCTCTCACGGTTCTGGAGACCTCAAGCCTGAAGTGAAGGTGTTGGCAAAGCTGCCCATCTTCCAAAGACCCTAGGGATCTCTCCTGCATCCCCTAGCTTCCAGCAGCTTTTCCCAGCTTCTGGCACTCCAGGCCTTTGGTGACTTGCAGAAGTCTAAGAGATGAGAGAATAAAACTTTTTGTTCTCACACTTTCAACACAAAACACTTCCATGACCAGATGTGTGGGATTTTTCCTACACCAGCTAAGTTTCCTGTGATTTGTCCTTTTTTTCTTTCTTTTCTTTTTTTGTTTTTTTTTTTTTTTGCAGTAGTTGGCCAGGATTGGGTTTGAACCTGCCACCTCCAGTATATGGGGCTAGCGCCCTACACCTTTGAGCCACAGGCACTGCCCTAAGTTTCCTACAATTTAACTCAATTCTGACACTATCTACCTGTAGGTAGCATCAGGTCCTACAGGTTAAGGGCTCAGTGCAACAAGATCACCCTCTGCCCCACAGCCAATCACAAGTAGTAGGTCACCCCCAGCTTCGGTTCTACTTGGCTACAAATCAGAGGTTCCCCCAACTTCTTTCTTGGGTTTGATTAATTTAATAGAGAGCCCACAGAGCTCAGGGAGACAGTTTATGAGTCTATTTATGAGTTCATTACATTAATAAAGAATGAAGAGCCAGAGGAGAAACACCCAGGGTGAAACCTGGAGGGTCCCACGTGGAGGAGCTTCCATCATATGGAGTGAGGGTGTGCCACCTTCCCAGCATGTGGTGTCTCTGCCAACCCAGAAACTACAAACCCTGAGGTTCAGTGATTTTTATGAAAGCTCCTCTTATACAGATGGTGGATTATTGCCTCCATCTCCAGTCTCTCTCCCCTGCCTGGTGGATGGGGAGGAAGCTGAAAATTCTAAATATTTAATCATGGCTTGGACTTTCTGGTGACAACCACCACTTGGGAGCATATAAAGAGATGAGGACATTAGAACAAAAGGTGCTCCTATTGCCCAGGAAAGTCCAAAGGATTAGGAGCTACATGTCAGGAATCAGGGCGAAAGGCCAAAGATTAGGACATGAGTTCCCTCAGTCCCCCTGTTATTCAGAAAATTACGGGTGTTTGAGAAGCTCCTTGGCAGGAACTGGGGATGAAGATGAAAATATATATTTCTTTTTAGAAACCACAGTACTGGAGTAAGCATGACTCCACTCTGCCCATCTTCATGTCCTTCTCTATGTCTCCCTTCAATCATTGGGTTTAGGACCCACCATGAGTTCCTTAACTAAGCCTGTAAAGATCCTCTTTTCAGATACAGTCACATCCTTAGGTTTTGAGTGGATGTGGATGTCTGGAGGACACCACTGGGGCCATCCAGGGGTATGTGTGCCATGCAGAGCCCTCTCCTGTGACTGCCCCTCAACACATGGTCATCAGCCTTATGGAGACACTATTTTCCCTTCAGACTTGGCAACAAGAAGGATAAAAGGAGGCCAAAAAGTCCTGAATCCATGGCTTATAAAAGAAAGCAGCTCTTATCCCTCCATCTCTGCCCTTGGCCCTACTATGTCTCACCTCCTGCCATGCTGCCCTCTCATCAGCAGGGCCAACTTACTGATGAACAAGTGTCCCTGAGTTCTGTGAGCCTCTGGTAAGTTAATCAAATCCAAGAAAGGGGTCACAGGAACCTCTGTGGCCAAGTAGAACAGAAGTTGTGGGCAATTGGGTCTGGAGGAGGAGGTTGTCATGTGGATGGGACAAAACTTTAAAACAATCAAGTTTGAAATCAAGTATAAATTCTCTTTGTTGGAAAGATTTCAAACAACAATATTCTTTGTTAAGTATACGGCTTCCTCTGAACTCCTGTAGCATTTGGTGTCTCATTTTATTTTGCTTTTTAAGCTAACAGAAATTTATTGAGCATGTACCACACAGTAAACATGAAACTGTATCAGGGTAGAGGGAGACTGGAAAGGGGAGACCTGAGGTGGGGAGAGATGAGTGGGACAGAGACACTGCCCTCAGTAGTGTTTTGGTACCTGGTGGGAGAAATGAGCATAGAAAATTATAAAAGAAGCAAATGCAATAGGGAAGTTGCTAGAAGGGCTTGATATGGAAGTAGCCTCCTTGCTTCTTATTGGAATGTGGCATTATACAGTGTTTGCTACTGCTGAGAACATGTCCGCTGGCGGAGCACTTGGGGGCTTGGAGCAGGAGCCCTTGGGTAGTCCATCTGCCCTTCCCTCAGCAGCAGTTCTTAGCAGGGAAGCACTTCAGAATCACTATGTGGGAGGGGAGGGTTCTCAAGGGTTCAGCATGGGAAAGCAGCTCCCCATGGCTCTGATAGCTTCCCACCCTTACTTAACTGAGCACAGATGTGACTAAATGTGGACAAGGAACTTGATAGCTATTGCCTCTCCTCCCTCAGAGAGTACAACACAAGGCCTTGTTATGGAAGGCAGTGATTGTTGCACAAATGAATCAGTGGACAAACTGTATCACGATTCTGACCATGAGGCACAATGTCTTAGCGAGTCTCCCTAAGTTGTCATAGTTGGCTGACTCACAACAAAGATACCCTCACACCCCTGCCTCCCACCATACGTGTCCTTGTGTCATCTCTTCCCCTACAATGTGAGCTAGACTTATTAACTTCCCTCTCAGGAGTAGAATTTGGCAGAAATGATAAGGTGTCCCTTCTGAGATTTGTTTACAAAGACACTATGGATTCTATTTTGGGCACCTGTCCCTCTGGTCTGGGGAAAGCCACTGCCCTGCTGTGAGCAGCCCTATGGAGAGGCTCATGTGCAAGGAATGGATGGCTCTAGCCAGCAGCCAGCATGGACCTGAGACCCTCAACCCAACAACTCTCAAGGAACCAAATTCTGGCAAAGCCACATGAGTGAGCTCAGAAGTGGATCTGTTCTGTGCTCGCTTTGGCAGCACATACAAAATTGGAATGATACAGAGAAGATTAGCATGGCTCCTGTGCAAGGATGCCATGCAAATTCATTAAATGTTCTGTATTTTGGGGACACAATTATAAGAGGGACTTTTTTTTTTTTTGGTAGAGACAGAGTCTCACTTTATTGCCCTTGGTAGAGTGTAGTGGCATCACACAGCTCACAGCAACCTCCAACACCTGGGCTTGGGTAATTCTCTTGCCTTAGCCTCCTGAGTAGCTGGGACTACAGGCACCTGCCACAATGCTGGCTATTTTCTTGTCACAGTTTGGCCAGAGCTGGATTTGAACCCTAGGCATATGGGGCTGGCACCCTACTCACTGAGCCACAGGTGCCACCCCTATAAAAGGACTTTATCTAAAAAATACAATAGATGTAATCTAATTCCTTGTACCCTCAATGAATCCCAAACAATAAAAAAATTAAAATATATATATTAAAAAAGACTGTATATAAAAATACTCAATTATAAGAGGGACTTTACCTAACAATGCAATCAGTGTAACCTGGTTTCTTGTACCCTCAATGAATCCCCAACAAACAAAAAAACAAGACTATATATATATGAAGTGGATCCCTCCCTGCTGCTCCTGGCCCCATCAAACCCTGATATGACTACAGCCTGGTCCAGCACTTGATCAAAGCCTTTTGAGAGATCCCAAGTCCTAGGCCTCCAGCTAAGCAGACCCTGGATTCCTGACCCACAGGAGGGTGAAGATAATAGATGCCACTTTAGTTGCCAAGTTTGGGTAATGGATAACTAACACAGTTGCTGACTGTCCTCATGACACCAGGGGAAATGGTGTTTCTGAGTAGGTAGAGAACCTTAGAGAGCATCCATTCCCTGCTTCATTGTATAGATGTGAAGACTCAGGCTTAGAGAGGGAACATAACCTGACAAGCTGCAGAGTGAGGAATGGCACAGACAAGACACCTGCTCCTGGGCCCTAAGGTGCACACACTGCTCTTGTGCATTTGCACACCTGCATGCCATGTTGTTGCTGTTTGCCCCCATTAACTTTCTTGGAACCTGGCTAAAGCGGAGGAGGTCAGTGAGACAAATAAATACTCTCACACTCAGTCACTGCCGGGCAATAACTGATGAGGCTTGGGGAGGCAAGCACTCTGACTAGCGTAAAGGGTGGGGAGAATGCGCCTGTCTGAAATCTCACCAGGCCTTCCTTTGTGTTTTAACAAATCATTTATAATACAGCATTAGCTGATTTATCATACTTATTTAGGAGTCAAGGAAACTATGTTCCCATACATGATATATGCATGGTCTTGTATAAGACCTAAGGGGAATAATGTATAAGGGAGTGGATAAAGGTTCTGGGTTAGAATTAACTTTTAAAAGGAAATATACATTGTAAAAGTGGGGGAGGAGATGTTACCTCTTACTCTATACTGCTAATCTAGTCCACTCAGCTCAAGCTAACCTAATCTTTTAACTTCTTAAAAACTGATTAAGGGTTTTATTCTTTTTGTTTGTTTTAATATTTTTGAGATGAAGTCCCACTTTGTCACAGCTCACAGCAACCTCAAACGCTTGGGCTCAAGCAATTCTCTGGCCTTAGCCTCCCAAGTAGGTGGGATTATAGGTGCTTGCTACAGTGCCCAGCTATTTTTAAGAGACGGGGTCTCTTGCTCAGATTGGTCTCAAACTTGTGAGCTCAGGCGATTTACCTGCTTCAGCCTCCCAGAGTGCTGAGATTACAGGCATGATGCACTGCGCCCAGCCAAGAGTTTTATTCTTGTGGCTGCTTCCAGCTTCTAATGGGCCAGGCTCTTGCTATTTGAACCTCTCACAGATGCTTTCTTGTTTTTTTCTCTTTATAAATTTTCCAACCTGTCCCCACATTATGTCACTCCCACCTGCTCATTTTAGACCTGTTTATTAAAGCCTCTTCACCTCATTATTTCACTTTCATTTCTAACTTGAGCTTGGTGTAAACTCAGTCTGAATTTATTGCTTCTTCCCCCCTTACATAATTTTATTTAAAACATTCCATTTTCCCCCAGATGCTCCCTCCCAAACCACTGGCCCTTCTTCCCCCACCCCCAGCTATCACAAAGGACCTCCCTCAAACATCATCTTGGGACTTTCATTCACTATTTTCCTTTTAAATCATGGCATTTTCTGACATGTTGATAATTTTTCTTATTTCTATGGAAAACATCTTTCAGTCATTTTTTTAGGAAAGGGGAAACAGGAGACAACTTTTGAGATCTTGCCTTTCTAAGAATATCTTCCTTTTACTCTCATTCTTGACTAGTACTTTGGCTGGGTAAACATTTCAAGTCTCTAAATAATTTTCCTTCTTTTTTTTTTTTTTTTTTTTTGAGACGGAGCCTCAAGCTATCCCCCTGGGTAGAGTGCCATCACACTCACAGCAACCTCCAACTCCTGGGCTCAAGCGAGTCTCCTGACTCAGCCTCCCAAGTAGCTGGGACTACAGGCGCCTGCCACAACGCCTGGCCATTTTTTGGTTGCAGCCATCATTGTTATTTGGCGGGCCCGGGCTGGGGATTCGAACCCGCCACCTTAGGTGTATGTGGCTGGTGCCTTAGCCACTTGAGCCACAGGTGCCGAGCCATAATTTTCCTTCTTAATGTTGAGGATATTGCTCTATTGCTTCCTGGCATCCAGTGCAGCTATTGAAGAATATAATACCATTCTGAGCCATGTTTCCTGTATGTATTTTTTGTCTCATTTCTCTTTCTGGAAATCAGATGTATTTTCCAGGTTGAAACTTTAATATCTTTTTTTCTTTTTACTTTTTGTTCCCCACTTCTTTGCCTTTTTGCTTTATTTTCTGGGAGAGTTTCTTATATTATCTAATTTTTAATATTCAAGAGTACTTTCTGATTCTTTTCTAAAAATGTTCTTTTCTTCTCCTTTTTTTTTTTTTTTTTTTTTTTGAGACAAGATCTTGCTCTGTTGCCCAGATTGGAGTACAGTGGCATCATCAAAGCTCACTGTAATCTCAATCTCCTGGTCTCAAGTGATACTCCTGCCTCAGCTTGCCTGGTAGCTGGGACTACAGGTGCTCACCACTACACATGGCTTATTATTATTATTTAAAAAATATTTTTTGTGAAGATGGTGATACTGGAAAAGTGGCACCCCAGCCAGCTCAGCCGAGCAGGGCTTGGGGACCTGCCACCTCTGTCTTGGTGGCAGCAGCCGGCAGAGGAACTGGCAGGTTGGAGCAAGTGGATGGGAGCTTCCCTCCCCCACCAAAGGCTCCAGTAGAGCGGCACTAGAGGACCTGCCGGCTCTGCCTTGGCAGCAGCTGGCACAGAAACCAGCAGGCTGGAGCAAAAGGGGGAGCTTCCCTCCCCCAACAGAGGCTCCAGTAGCCAAAAGAACTGAACAGTGCGGGGAAAGACAATGGCGCACTGTCAGTGCTGTCTCCTCATGTGCACTTCTGGCGGTTCCTCCAGTGCATCTCTGACTAGTCCATTTTCAAAACCTATTCACGATTAGTCTATTTTCAAGACCCAAAAGCTTATTGGACAACTGCCCCTATATAAGCCAGAGACCCTGAACACAGACTTGGGCAGATCTCAGGAGAACAGCAAAGAGGTTTGGCTCTGTAACACTTGTATCCTGCTCTATGATATTTGCCCCTTTATAAGAGCTGTAAACACTCACAAGGGGGGTTGCCCCTTTGTAAGAGCTGTAAACACTCACAAGGGGGGTTGCCCCTTTGTAAGAGCTGTAAACACTTGCAAGGAGATTTGCTCCTTTATAAGAGCTGTAACACTCATATTATAAAACCTATCTTACTACTAATCCTACTCTACAAGAAGGTTTGACTTGTTATAAGAGCTGTAACACTTATACCGATTGAATAAAACCTATCCTGTGGTCCGTCGCTTCATTCTTTGAACCGCCGAGACCAAGAGCCTGGAAATTCAGTATCAAAAATCCAGTATCAATGGCATGCATCTTGCTGTTTTTCATGCTGCTCTTGAATTCCTGGGCTCGGGTGATCCACCTGCCCCAAACTGCTAGGATTACAGGCATGAACCACCAAGATTGGCATGTTCTTATTTTATGAATGCAAGATGTTCCCTTACCTGTCTACAGCTATATACTTTTGGGGAAAGAGATTTTATTCCATTTTTGGCACACTCTCTCTCTTTCCTCTGCATTCTTGTTGGAGGCTTTCCTAAAATGACAATGACTCTTGGTTGTCCATTTCTAATAAAAAGAGGCAATAAAGAATTCCTGAGGACCTGTGCGTGCACAGGCAAGATCTTTCAGCTGGAAGCCTTCTTTGTAGGGTGATCAGGCAGTAAAGTGGCCACTTTGTTTTGAAGTAGGGCCTAAAAGTCATTCTCTGAAGTTTTGTTCTCCAAGAGCATTTAGTTTCTGTGCAAAGAATCCTCCCATGTATGGCTTGTGGCCCCTATATTCAGCTGCCAATGTCATGAGAGTAGACAGGGCCGGAGCTGCCCAGCACTAGCATTCCTTTCATTTCGTCATTTAATGACTTCAACTAGGTCTGGGATTTCTGAGTTCAAAGCTTTTTCTTTTGAAGTCTCAAGAAAGTAAATCTCCCCTCTCCTGCTTGGAGCAGAGTGTGGGGTGGGTAGGTGGTACATGCTTGCAGAAATAATGTAGGAGAGAGAGCCAGGGGGTCTAGCAATCCATACTTGCATACTTTCAACCAATCCTGTTTTCAGCTCCATGCTTCATCCCTTTTTTTGTGCAATATCTGATCAATGGTCTGAGAATCTCAGAGATTTCATAGAAAGGAGGTATGACAATTAAGTTTGCAATCTCATACTAGAAAACGTGCTATATACTTCACTACTGTCACCAGATGGCCAAGGGGGGCCTCTTGAAGGCCACCATAGTGACATTCAGCAATGCGATGTGTGGTGTGTAGCACCTTCTCTAGGAACTTAATTGTCAGACCTTGTAAAGTGGCTTCTCATCCCTGAGGCTCTTTCAGATATGACTTCCTCCTCTGATCACATTACTGCAGCTCTCTCTACCTCCTGCCCTCCCAAGATGTGTTGCAATTTCTTGTCTGCTGATATCTTAGCCCTCGGTTTTTTTTTTTTTTTTTTTTACTCTTGTGGATATAAATACATATGTTTTTCTTCCTTTATTTTCATTTTATCAGGCTCTTGAGAGTGAGAGGAGACAGAATGTGTGATGAGTCTGGAGTGTTTAACCTGAAGTCTTGACTGGGCTTGCTGATGCTGATATTAAAGCCAATTAAGAATACTAGCATGTCCCCTGGGAAGCTGGGAGACACAGCCAGGGAGAACTGTAGTGTCAGACTCCATGCCACATGTGGGATCTAGGAGGAGAAATTTGGTGAGCATCTTATAGCTAAACCCAGTAATAGCATTTTTGAGGGTTAGGCTCAAGAAAATAATTTATAACACTTTAATAAACCCTTCTAATTGAACGTGTTTATAGCTGTATGAGTGACTTGAAAATATTTTAGCTTAAATCTAGAGCTACCCAAGATGGTGACTGAAAGACAGGCTGCCAAATCAGATGCTAATGAGGGGGTTGAGGAGTGATGGGGGAGGGGTCAGGAGAAAACTTTCTGGGGTGGCAGAAAGATTCTATATTCTGATTGAAGTGGTAGTTACAGAATCATGTATCCATTTGAGAATGTGTGTATTTCACTTATTTGTGAACCATCCCAGGATGCTTTTTCTGACCACTGAGCATTGAAATGTCATTGTTTACTCCATTCTCCTCCTTTATTTTTGTTCGTACCTGTTACATGACATTTCAGAAGGCACTACTTCGAGATGCCTATATTATCATCTGGCAACATTTAATTTCTGCACTGATATTTCACCTTCCATGCCTGTGTGTCTTATTGTAAAGGAAAAGTGCTTTTCTAGAGGGCATATGTTAATTATCTTCATTTAGCTACTCTGCAATGTATGCATCTTTCAAAACATGCTGTTTATCATGAATATATGTAATTTTTGTCAATTAAAAGTAATTTTTGACACAGTAAGTAAGGCAAGCAGACAGCCCTCAGAATGGGAGAAGATTTTTGCAGGTTATATCTCTGACAAAGGTTTAATAACCAGAATCCATAGAGAACTTAAACATATTAGCAAGAAGAAAATGAGTGATCCCATCTCACGGTGGGCAAGGGACTAGAATAGAAATTTCTCTGAAGAAGATCAGTGCACGGCCTACAGATATATGAAAAAGTGCTCACCATCCTTAATCATCAGAGAAATGCAAATCAAAACTACTTTGAGATATCACCTAACTCCAGTAAGATTAGCCCAT
>NW_003852513.1:983278-988423 GCF_000181295.1 Otolemur garnettii
AATAACTAAGAAAGTTAAAAAAAAAGTAATTTTTAGAAAAGCAAAACAAAATGCATGCATTTGATTGCACATCAATTATACCTCAATAAAATTGATTTAACAATAAAATCTCTCATGAATGCCCATCACCTTTAAGTTACAGCACAGACTGCCTACAAGACGCCTACAAGCCACCCCTCTCCTGCTGGTCTTGTACTGCCACTGAGCCTCCCTGAGTGGGTGGAGTGGCTATTTCCCTGGTTATTTTTCCTGGTGCATTGCCCAGCCCACATACTGACTTGGGCCCTGTGCTGGCCCTGAGCACTTCATCAAAGGCTGTCCACATCTTCTCTGCTCCCATCCCAGGATACTTTTTTTGACCACTGAGAATTGAAATGTCATTGTTTACTCCATTCTCCTCCTTTATTTTTGTCCGTACCTGTTACATGACATTTCAGAAGGTACTACTTCGAGATACCTCTATTATAATCAGGTAACATTTAATTTCTGCACTGATATTTCACCTTCCATGCCTGTGTGTCTTATTGTCATGGAAAAGTGCTTTTCTAGAGGAAGTATGTAACTCTCTTGCAAATGTCTGGCAGAAAGTTATACACATAGTTGGTAGTCAATAAATACTTGTGGCATGAAGGCTGAGATGATAAGTCATATAGACACTTTATGTTTTTATTTTTAATTTTGGGTTAATTTAAGAGTACATACAATTAGAATACACTGTTTGCATTTGTTAGGTAAAGCCCAAGTTGCCATGTACACACTTTAAAGAGAAGAAACTGGACATTTTGAAGCTATAGGGATGACTTGCTTTCCTAGTAAGAATTGTTAGGACAGAACATCCAAAACATATTGAATTAACAGGAAGCTTAAGTCATTTATAATCTACATTTCGTAAAGAATGTACATTATAATGAAATCAATACAATTTATAAAATTAATCCATGGGCCCTATGGGACTGCTAGAACAATCTATAACTAGAATATGGTAATTTTAAACCCTAGTGATTCTTGAACTTATTCCCATGGATCTATTGCTAGGAATCCTGACATTGTCCCAGGAGGCACTATCTTCAGCTATACATGGCATTCTTCATGTCATCTTCTTGCCTTGCTTCAGTGTCATCAAGATAACAGCACTTCTACACAATTCTAGGTAGAATGTATATGCTGCAAACAGAAGGAATGAATTCGGCCGTAACATATGCTGCACATTTATTATGCACAGCTTGTTAGACTCCCATTTCTGATCTGCCATTTTTCTCCAAGGAATATAGACTTCCAGTGTGGAAAAAAATAATATGGCTATTATATTTTAAAGGGCAGGCTATTTATAAACAATAGAGCCCCCCCAAAGTGCTCATCTATAAGTTACATATGATCTTTCTTTTTTTTACTTATTAGATGAATTTATTTATGATGAGTGAGTGAGTGAGTTTTTATGCTATCATATTTATTTTATCACAGAAAGAAAGTGCAAGCCCAGAAATCGGACTCCACACATTCCCACTCAACTTGTGGTAATGAGGGCTGTTCTCACTGATTTACTTTGCAGCCTGGCAGACAAGAGGGCTGTTCATTTTATCATTGTTGCCCACACCTATCAGCCCTCCCTCCAATTTGATGACTACCACAGCACTATATATAGAAAATCTCCTCAGGGACTATAATTATTCATCTTTCAGAAGGCACAGGATCTGTAACAAATGAGTGCTGTAGACAAGAGACCTGTTTATAGGGTTATTTCCTAAGAGAAAGACTAATCTGTCTTTATTGGAGGAATAGACCATTACTGTTTAATAGATGAGTTGTAAGCACTGAAAAAGATTGTGTAAATGCTTTTGTGGCTCAGGCACATAAACACCGTCCTGGTACTGCCACACAGAAAGCAGAGGCCAATGCATCCAGTCCATCAGACCATGCTGTGATTGGGAAAAGCCAGAGGCCTGTCATCAAGCCTTAGCTTGTTGCCTTGAGTTATGAATTCCTCTTAAATTAACATCACTACTGCCATTTTGGGAGGGCCTGATTTCATAACATTTTTGAGACCAGTAGTCAATCAAGGCACTCAAACTGTTATTTCCATCAGGGCTGATGACTTATATCTTGATGCCTGTGACTTCCAGGTTGAACATGCAGTCCACTTTGCCCTCGCAGTTAGCTGCCTGGTGGCCAGCACCGCATTCTCCATTTGCTCCGGGCTGTTGTGCTGTCTTTCACTTATAGAGCTTGTTTACCCACTGAGGCATCTGAATGTTACTTATGACAAGTAACTAGATGGTTCTGCTTGGCTGTGTTCTGATCTGTCATAGTCAAGGCTCTTTAGAATTCAAAGGAAAAAAACCCACTCAGGCTAGTTTAAGTAAAGAGGGGCCCCTTCTTAAAAATGTCAGATCATCTCATGAATATGAGTGGATTTAGAGACTGAAGGGAAGAACCAGCACTTTCTCTGAGGCTCATGCCATCTCCCTCTCTCCCTCTCTCTCCCTCTCTCTCCCCCTCTTCCCCATCTTCCTCTCCTTCTTCTCCCCCTCCCTCCCTCTTCCCCTCTCCCTCCTCTTCCCCATCCCTCTCTCCCTCTCTCTGTAGTTACCTATTGTTGCTCTTTTAGCCAGCTTCTCTCTTATTCATCTTCCCATGACCAATCAGCCCAAGCTCCAACTCTATATCATGACCTCCACTTACCAGTTCAGGATGCTAAATTCAAACTCCTTTCCTGATAATGGAGTTTGGGGTGCTCTTTCCCAGGCCGTGGGTAGGGCAGGTTCTCTAGAAGAGGCCCAAGGAGGCACAGGCCATGAGGTCTGCATGTCTAGGGCTTCGGCTCCATCAGGCTCTGACTCAACCCCATTGTCCTACATTGACTTCTTCAAATTGCTTTGGAAATAGGACCAGCCATGCCACAAGCCTGCAGTCTTATATAAACACCCAGCTGCCACTGGAGGTACAGCTTTTCAGTTCTGCAGACACTGTAAAATTAATGAAGTTTCTGAAAATTTCTGGATCAGAGGCCATCAATTCATATGTCTTCAATTTCAAAGCACTAATATCTGTGTTTTCTTTTTGGGGCCAACCAAGTATTTTAACCATCAGTGTTTGGGAGGTCAGGGCTTGGGCTTAACTATTCTACCACACACTGGAACCCTGCATCTTGTGTAAGCAATAGGTGATTCAGATTCTTTCTTTTGCATTTAGTAAATGCATACCAAGTAAAATGAATGAACTGCAGAATATAGGTCAGATGCCAAGACTGGAAACAGGTCCCTTAATTCCTGGCCATGAGATGGGAGAGGCTTTGCTGTGTGGAAGCCATAGGGGGATTTTGCTCCCAGCGCACAGGCCTCTACCCTGCAGCACATGCACAGAGCTGTCTCCTTGAAAAAGCTCAAAATTCTTGAGAATATAAATTATAGACTTAGTTTGTTGTAAGTCCCGGGATCTACCACAGTACCTGGCACACAGTAGGTACTCAGAAATATTTGCTTAGAGAATGAGCAGATGGCATGAGGAAACTGCTCTGCTGATGTCAGCACAGATGTGCTTAACAGGGTGCCTGATTTTCTCCCTGTACTTTCCCATGTGTGTGGAAAATTGGGCTGATTAATCATCCTAATTAAAATTTAAATGTATTTTCTAATCTTAGGCAATTTCAGGAAGTACTTTTCTTTCATTGTCAGTCTTTAGAAGAACTTTTCATTATGCAACTCCCTGTTAACTCATTTTACTATAAGTTAAAGGAGCCTATTTTCCTAGGTGCTTAGACATACAGCATTTAGAAACCATCCTTCTGGCATGTTCTCTGTGTAAATATCCCCAAACCATGTACCACCAGAATTTATTTAATCATTTTTTCTTCCCCTTTCTAACCAAAGGCACATGTCTACATGGTGGCTTCTATAGCAAGCACTCACTGTTCTGAAGTCCTTGGGCAGACACTGCCTGTCTGTCCCAAAATGCTGTATTTCATACAATACACTTGCCTTAAAAAATCTTATTGATATTTTTCTTCACAGACATAAAACATGTTTACTGCAGACTTATTAGGGAAAAAATAAGCAGAAATAACCAGCAACAATTCCCATGACCCAGAGATAACCCCTGTTTTTTTACCCAGCCTTTTTCCTATGCCCCTAAGAACTCTATTTTGGGCAAAAATAGGGTAACATTTCTTTAGAGATATCCCAGAATAGAAATAGCCTTATTCATGCTCAGCAAACCTGCTAAATTTGGTGAACAACCAGCCTCTCTAAGCACATAGCCCTCTGTGACAACTGAATACACAATTTACTTCAACTTTACTCTTATTTAAATAACATTTGCCACCTTAAAACATATAGCACTTTTTAGTCTGTTAGTTTTGTTTCCTGGATTTATTTACTCCTTGGTGTGGACAATAATAAAGATGTTAGAAATAGGTGCAGTGCAGATGCCCTGAGCAGCCTTTTGATGGAAACAAGTGAAATACTGAATAACTTTTAAAAACCTTTCAGAATTCATTGTGGAGCTCATATACAAGTGAGGACGTCTTGGAGTGAGAGGTAAGGTCAAAGCAAAGCCTTGGGTGGCACCAGAGCAGCAAGACTGGCTTTGATCTGAGACCTCATGCTTCTGGCAGAGGCACTGGAGCAGAGACAGGGAGCTAAAGCCAGATAAAACTGGAGAGTGCTGGAACAGTGATCTCCAAAGAGACTGGGGTTGTGAAAGACAGTGCAGTGCAATCAAGACTGAGAAATGAACCCTGTCTTATGGAAGGGGGCAGCTGTCTTGGTGATCTGCTGACTCCAATTTAAGGTTGTGAGTGAGGAAAACAATGTCTAATATCTTCCCTACAAATTCACAATCATAAGCCAGATCACATTTGGACTTGAAGACAAGAAAGAAGTAGGCAGGGTAGGGAACAGAGTATAGAGATACAAATGAAAAAAGAATAATAAGATTGTGGAAGTAAACTTAAATATAGGTACATATTACAGAGTTTCCTTAGCTGATATCTTTCTAGTAGAATACTTCTTTTTAATAACCAAATATCGGCTCGGCGCCTGTGGCTCAACCAGCTAAGGTGCCAGCCATGTACACCTAAGGTGGCAGGTTCGAATCCCCAGCCCGGACCCGCCAAACAACAATGACGGCTGCAACCAAAAAATAGCTGGG
>NW_003852513.1:989252-991986 GCF_000181295.1 Otolemur garnettii
CTCAAGCTGTCCCCCTGTGTAGAGTGCCGTGGCATCACAGCTCACAGCAACCTCCAACTCCTGGGCTCAAGCGAGTCTCCTGCCTCAGCCTCCCAAGTTGCTGCACCCACCACAACGCCCGGCTATTTTTTGGTTGCAGACATCATTGTTGTTTGGCGGGCCCGGGCTGGATTCAAACCCGCCACCTTAGGTGTATGTGACTGGCACCTTAGCCACTTGAGCCACAGGTGCTGAGCCAAGTATCAAGTTTTCACCACACTCAGTAAGGGACACTAGATTACAAGTAATTGTCTTTTTTATTGTTATTATTATTTTATTATTGAATCATAGCTGTGTACATTAATGCAATCATAGGGTACAATGTGCTGGTTTTATATACAATTTGAAATGTTCTCTTCAAACTGGTTAACTTAGCCTTCACGACATTTTCTTAGTTATTGGGTTAAGACATTTATATTCTACATCTAGTACATTTCACATGTACCCTTGTAAGATGCACTGTAGGTGTGGTTCCACCAATTATTCTCTCTCCACCCATCCTCCTCCCTCCTCTCCACTCCCTCTCCCCTTTACCTTTCTTCTTGGGCTATAATTGGGTTATAGCTTTCATAAGAAAGCTATAAATTGGTTTCCTAGTAACACTGAGCACATTGTATACTTTTCTTCCATTCTTGAGATACTTTGCTAAGAAGAATATGTTTCAGTTGCATACATATAAACATGTAAGAGGTAAAGTCTCCATCTTTCTTTAAGGCTGCATGATATTCCCTGGTATACCTATGCCACAATTTATTGATCCATTCATTGGTTGATGGGCACTTGGGCTTCTTCCATGACTTAGCAATTATGAATTGGGCTGCAATAAACATTCTGGTACATATATCTTTGTTGTAATGTGATTTTTGGTCTTCTGGATATATACCTAGTAGAGGAATTATAGGATCGAATGGCAGGTCTATTTTTTGATCTCTATGTGTTCTCCAAACATCTTTCCAAAAGGAACGTATTAGTTTGCAGTCTCACCAGCAATATAGAAGTGTTCCCTTTTCTTCACATCCACACCAACATCTCTGGCTTTGGGATTTTGTAATGTGGGCTAATCTTACTGGAGTTAGATGATATCTCAAAGTAGTTTTGATTTGCATTTCTCTGATGATTAATGATGATGAGCATTTTTTCATGTGTCTGTAGGCCATGTGCCTGTCTTCTTCAGAGAAGTTTCTCTTTAAGTCCCTTGCCTACCCAGAGATGGGCTCATTTGTTCTTTTCTTGCTAATATGTTTGAGTTCTTTTTGGATTCTGGTTATTAAACCTTTGTCAGAAACAACCTGCAAATATCTTCTCCCATTCTGAAGGGTGTCTGCTTGCTTCACTTACTGTGTTCTTGGCTGTGAAGAAGCTTTTTAGTTTGATCAAGTTCCAGTAGTGTATTTTTGATATTGCTTCAATTGCCTGGGTGGGTGGGGGAGGTCCTCCTCATAAAACATTTGCCCAGGCCAATTTCTTTAAGAGATTTCCCTGCACTTTCTTCTAGTATTTTTATGGTTTTATGTCTTAAGTTTAAATCTTTAATCCAGTGAGAGTCTATCTAAGTTAATAGTGAGAGGTGTGGGTCCAGTTTCAGTCTTCTACAGCCAGCCAGTTTACCCAGCACCATTTGTTAAATAGGGAATCTTTTCCTAATTGGCTTATCAAAGATCAAATAATAGTAAGTAGCTGGGTTTATCTCTTGGTTCTCTATTCTGTTCCATTCATCTACCTCTCTGTTTTTGTGTCGGTACCATGCTATTTTGATCATTATCAATTTATAGTATAATCTGAGGTCTGGTAGCTAATTCCTCCTGCTTTGTTTTTATTTCTGAGTAATATCTTGGATATCCAAGGTTTTTTTTCTGATTCCATATAAAATGAAGCATTATTTTTTTGAGATCTTCATAGTAAGACAGTGGAGCTTTAATAGGGATTGCATTAAAATTGTATATTGCTTTGGGAAGTATGGACATTTTAACAATGTTGATTTGTCCCAGCCATGAGGATGGTATGTTTTTCCATTTGTTAACATCTTCAGCTGTTTCTTTTCTTAGGGTTTCATAGTTCTTTTTATAGAGATCTTCCATGTCTTTTGTTAGGTAAACTCCCAAATTTTCATCTTCTTTGGCACTAGTGTAAAAGGAATAGAGTCCTTGACTGTTTTTTCAGCTTGACTATTGGTATATATAAGGGCTACAGATTTGTGAGTGTTGATTTTGTAACTGGAGATGCTGCTGTATTCTTTGATCACTTCTAGGAGTTTTGTAGCAGAATCCCCTGTGGTTTCTATATATACAATCATGTCATCTGTGAAAAGTGAAAGTTTGATCTCTTCTGACTCTATATGGATATGCTTGATCACCTTTTCCTGCCTAATTGTGATGGCTAGGACTTCCATTACAATATTAAAAAACAGTGGAGACAATGGCAACCTTGCCTGGTTCCTGATCTGAGTGGAAATTATTTTAATTTAACTCCATTCAATACAATATGGGCTGTGGGTATGCTGTAGATGGCCTCTATCAATTTGAGAAATGTCCCTTTTATACCAATTTTCTTAAGTGTTCTGATCATGATCGGATGCTAGATATTATCAAAGGCTTTTTCTGCATCAATTGGGAGAATCATATGGTCTTTGTTTTTTAATTAGTTTATGTGATGAATTATATTTATAGATTTACATATATTGAACCAGCCTTGAGAC
>NW_003852513.1:992584-1002650 GCF_000181295.1 Otolemur garnettii
TCATTTAATTCTGCTCTAATTTTGGTTATTTCTTTTCTTCTGCTGGGTTTTGGATTGGAATGTTCTTCCTTTTCCAGTTGTTTGAGATGTCCCATTAAGTTGTTAACTTCCGTTGTTTCTGTTCTCTAGAGGAAGGCTTGTAGTGCTACAAATTTCCCTCTTAGGACTGCTGTTGTGGTATCCCAGAAGTTCTGATAATTGGCGTCTTCATTATTGTTTTGTTCCAAATATTTGGTAATTTCCTTTTAATCTTGTCTCTGATGCAGTTATCATTTAGCATAAGGTTATTTAGCTTCCATGTTTTTATATGAGTATGCACATTCCTGTTGTTACTGAGTTCAACTTTTATCCCATGATGGTCCGAGAAGATGCAAGGAATAATTTCTATTCTTTTAAATTTGCTGAGGTTAGACTTGTGGCCTAAGATGCAATCAATTTTGGAGTATGTTCCATGGTCTTATGAGAAAAATGTGTATTCAGTTTTGTTAGGATGAAATGTTCCGTAGATGTCAGTTAAATGTAAATGTTGAATGGTTAAGTTTAAATCTAAAATTTCTTTGCTTAGCCTCTTATTAGAGGATCTACCCAATACTGCCAAAGGAGTGTTAAAATCTCCAACTGTTATGGAGCTGGAGGAAATCAAGTTGCTCATGTCTGTTAGGGTCACTGTTATATATCAAGGTGCATTCTGATAGGGTGCATAAATGTTAATAATTGAAATCTCATCATGTTGAGTGTTACCTTAACAAATAAGAAGTGACCGTCCTTCTCTTTCCTTACTTTTGTTCGTTTAAAGCCTATTGTATGTGCAAATAAAATTGCAACACCTGCTTTTTTCTGATTTCCATTTGCCTTCACCCTGAGACTATATTTATCATTTAAGGTAAAATGAGGTTCTTGTATGCAGCAGATATCTGGCCTGAGTTTTTATATCTAGTCAGCCAACGTGTACCTCTTTAGAGGACAATTTAAGCCATTCACTTTAATTGAGAATATTGATAAGCCTTGTAGAATTTTGGTTATCGAGTTTTTCGAATGTCCAGTGGACATTTTCACCACTGTGGAAGCTAGACTTTGATCAAAAGTTTCTGAGTGAGTTTACTCTTGTGGTGGAGGATTGCATTGGTCATTATGGAGGATAGATGTGATAATATCCTGCAATGGTAGTTTACTTATAGCAAATTTCTTCAACATGTGAATGTCATTAAAGTATTTAACTTTGCCATCATAAATGAAACTCCGTTTAGCTGGATCCTGGATAGAAAGTTGTTTTGTTTTAGGAGATTAAAGTCAGTGACCACTGTCTTCTAGCTTGAATGGTTTCTGCAGAGAGATCTGTAGTCATTCTAATATTCTTCCCTTGTAGGTTATGGTTTTCTTACATCTGGCTGTTTTCAGAATTTTTTCCTTCATATTAACTTTAGTGAAGTTAATTATGATGTGTCTAGGGGTTGACTTATTTCGATTGAGTCATACTGGGGTTCTGAAACTGTGTGCTATCTGCATTTCAGAATGTCTTGGCAAGTCTGGAAAGTTCTCCTTCATAATCTCATGAAAAAGGGCCTCTGTGCTTTGTGAAGCAACTTCATCATCTGCAGTGATTCCTATAAGGCGAATATTAGTTTAGTTTTCTTTGAATAATTCCAAAGCTCTGAGAGAGAATGATCCATTTTTGCTCTCCTTTTCTCTTCCTCTTTGAGTGCTTGGGAGCATTCAAAAGCTTTGTCTTCAATATCAGAAATCCTTTCTTCTGCTTGCTCCATTCTGTTACTGAGGGATTCTACTGTATTTCTCAGACCTTTGAGGGCTGCAAATTCTTGTCTCAGTGTGTCAAAATCTTTGGTCATTTTGTCTTTGAATTCATTGAATTCTTGAGACAACTTTTGGATTGCTCCTTGAATTTCCAATTCCAACCTTAATTCCATTCTTTTTTTATTATTATTAAATCTTAGCTGTGTACATTAACCCAAACATGGGGTACAGTGTGCTGGTTTTACATACAATTTGAAATATTTTCACCAAACTGGTTAACATAGCTTTCATGGCATTTTCTTAGTTATTGTGTTAAGACATTTATATTCTACATTTAGAAAGATTCACATGTAACCCTTAACCTTACCTCCATTCAATTAATCTTATTCACAATCCCCACTCTGAATTTGATTTCCGACATCTCAGCCATTTGTCTATGAGTTGGATCTTCAGTTGTGTCCACAATATCATTCATTGGGGAAGTTGATCTACTCTGTTATTTATGTTATTGGAGCTTTTCTGCTGATTCTACCCCATGATTATTTTACAGTGGTTCACTAGATGAGCAAATAAGGTGTTGGGTGACTTAATTGCTAGTATTTCTCCACTGCTGAGACTTCAACCTAGAGTAACTAATTCACTATGGTAGTACACAGACCAGCTGAAAACAAGACAGCCACTTAGCCCCACAATACCAAGTAAGTCCCCAGTGTCTCAGGGGTCTTTTGCAAAGCTCTAGGGGAAAAGGTATAGACACAAGTCACAGCTCTTGGGTAAAGGGCTGGTTTATCACTACTCCAGGAGTGCCCCAACCAAACTTCATCCTTCCCACAACCTCATACCCAGGGTATCCCTTTGGATAATCCTTGGGTGATTGGTCCAGTCCAAGTGATCCAAAGCAATTATCCTTGTCAGCACTCAGTCTAAAGTCAGGGAATTCGAAAGGCCTCTGGCAACTAGATAGCAGGGGTCTGCTGGCAGCTCTAATATGACTCGTTCTGGGGTTCCTTTCCCCCACCTCCACCAAATGAATTAGTCTGGGAAGTCCTTCCCCACCTTGCACTTCTGTCACACTCAGTCACTGGTAACCCCGCAGGCCTATGACCCAGTTCCCTCCAATGAGCAGATGCTCCAGGGGGTTGAGCCTTCCTGAGTCACAGAGAGATCTTGTGTCTCCTTGGCCAGGTCTCTGCACTCTGGCACCATCCAGCAGGAGAAACTGAGGCCTTACAACCTCGGGTAGTTGATGGAAGCTGGGGCAGTTCACTCAGTTCCAGCCCTGCCCCTGATTGATGTTGCTGACACTTACATTTGCTCAGAATTTGTGATTCTGTCCTGACTATATTCCCTTGAGAACCAGGTGCTATTAAGGTTCACAGAAACTGTGACTCAGCACTGGTCTGTGCTGTGCCCAGAGCTGGTGTTTCTGTTTCCCCTTCAGTCTGTTTTGGGGTGGGTGCAGTAAAAGCTTACACTCAGCTTTTGGTTTCCTGCCTGCCTTTGCCTCAGCTATGATTCCCTGAGGTCCAGGTGTTCCTTAGGCTCACTAAAGCAGTCCTAGCTCAACCCCATCCTGGGACTATGCAGTCTCTGCGCATGCATCTTCAATTCTCTGTCCTGTTGGGCTCAGCCCATTTTGGTACCACCTCAGGTGTACTCTTTGCTCACTGGGTCTGCATTACAGTCCCAGATCTATTATGCCAGTCTCTGCCACCAGAGAAGATGCCCAACTTTCTCTGGTTGCCCAGAGAGACAGGGAGTGGTCCTTCCAATATATCCCCAGGGGTATGAGCCCTATTGTTCCCACTCCTGCCACTTCTGGTCTGTGCTTTGGGGCACTGCCTCTCCCTTTCTGTATGTTTCCTTCAGTCTACCATTTTGTCCTTACCCCATGTCACAGAATCAGCACAGATCTGCAACAGCCCATGCCATATCCACACCTCTCAAGAAAATGCCCAGGAATCTTGAATCCATGGAGGACAGGTTTCCAGACCTCAGGGTGAGAGTTGAGGGCAGTTCTGGGAGTTCATAATTGCAGGTAGAGAATATATACAGTTTTAGACAGTTTTGTGCCTGGCAGGAGAGTGCTATGGCACCCTAGTAGGGTAAAGAGGTTTGGTTTTTAGAGGGTCTCTCCTGTGGGATAAAATAGGAGGACATTTGAACTCTGCTCACTTGTTTGTAGAAAGTATACTGCAAGCTGTTCTCATGGGGGAGGGGACTCCCATCCGCTTGGTGATGCATTTTGTATCTTTTGTTTGTATCCTTGGGGTTGCAGCTCTCCTCAGCAGGGTTGATGTGCATTCTTCAACCTTTTCTCTTGGCTCAGCTTACTTGCTAAACCAAACCATCAGCTTACTTGCTAAACTTCTGTCCTTTAACTCTTCTTCTGGACAGGAGCCTCTGTGGAAAGCTGGGTCCAGTCAGCCATCTTGCCTCTCTCCATTAGTTCTATAGCATTCCTGCCTATTCTTAAATGCCTAGTGATTTTCTGATGACTGTGCATATTTACCTCCTTCAGTATTAGTAGATGATCTGGAGTGGATCCCTCCAGTGACTGTGGAAATCACATTGGCCTCTTCCTCATGGTGGCATGCCATGAAGTTTATTTTCTCAGGAATGCAAGCCTCCCTCACCTCTCTCACTGCCTCCCAAAGCAGACAATATCTGGAGTCAGATCACATGTTCCAAGTTACAATCATGGCTATATTCCTGCCAGCTCCCTTTAACTCTGATTTGAAATTAAGGAATCCATAATCTGCAGCAGGAAGTAGGAGCAGGAACATCTGATTTAACAAGCTATTAATTTACCTTCACTCATTATGTGAACCTGTGAGAGTCCCAGAAAAGCAAAAATTCTGTCAGGCTGCCATACAAAAACCTATCAGTCAGATATATTTTTAGGAGAAACTAGAAAGTTGACAATGAAGTGGAGAAGAGTATTTAACCTCAACCTTACATTCTCCAATCATCGTGCCTTCATATGCAGTGCAATTAATTGGCACCAGAAACTAAATATATATATATGTGTGTGTGTGTGTGTATATATATATGTGTGTGTGTGTGTGTGTGTGTGTGTGTATACATATATATATACTTGCCAGGACATTTTTTCCACCTTGAGTTCATAGAATATTATGCCAAGAACACAGGTAAAACTTGATACTACAAAGATGGTGTTGAACATGGAGCTCTATATACAGGGAAGAGAGAAATAGAAAATTTAGTTACATAATTAAATATTGTAATCAAAGTGGCAGAAATTCCAACTGTATTTTTGACAAAAGTATAAAAACCTCATGTCCAGACCTTTGTATCCCCCATATCTGTCCTCTCCCTGGAGATATCCTGCATTACCTTTTACCACATTGTTACTCTAATTGCATGCCCCTTTGATCTCTGTTCCCACTTTGATCATAGCTTTTGAAGAAACTTACAGCAAAGTTTGTTTTGGCCTGCCAGACACAGAGCATGGCTTAGGAATCTGACACACTGGGGTTCCCACAATGGCTCCACCCCTTATAAACTGCAAGACTTAGGCAATTACCTACCATCTCAAGGCTCCCTACCTGTAAGATGTTAATGACAATGCCCACGTATGGGCAACACATTACCAGGGTACCAGGAATAGAGGCCCAATTAGTGATAGGCTGAGTCTGAGTCTTCCAGTTTTTTAACTGGAGCCTTTAGAAATTTGAGGATTCCGCAAGTTCCTTTCATGTACAATACCCTGCATGGGTGCTGGGAAGAGCTCAAAACCTCCAGTGTAATCGTATACCTGGTCTCAAGGCAAGGACACAAACCCAGCCTGATCAAAATGGAGCTCTGAATAGAACTATAATAAAAGTTCCTTTTGTAGAGACAGCTCTCCTGGAGACAATCCCAAATCTTTTCTGTATTTCTTTGCAGGAGTAAGGGCAAGTGGCAATTTCACTATGCTCTAAAGCCATTAAACTTCCTTCTGGAAAATATTCAAGTTCACCTTACTCCATTGCCCAGGTGCCCCACTGGGGTATGTGAGCATTCAAGGATATCTTCTAGGTCTGAAAACTCCAAGTTCTGGGACTCACCAGAGCCTCCTTTGCCATGAGAGGGAAATACCAGTGATGTTTCCTTAAAACTAGACTCCATTTCAGTAAGGCTGGCTTTCTTAGCATTACTAACATTTTTATGTAGAAGTAATTCAGGTATTATAAATGGCAGGGGTTAGTGGAAGGACAACGTTTCCTTCTTACTTTAGTTATCTGACTTTTAAAAAAAAATTAATATTAATTGTACTAAAACTGAACTCACCTGCATGTGTCAGAACAGGAAATAAATGAAACTTAAATTTAAGGTAAAAACCAACAGACTCTCATGAGTGACCTTCTTCCTCCTCCTTTGACTCTAAGAAAGATTTTTCTTCAGTGTCCTTTCCTACCAAATCAGGACCCTCTTAGGTAAAAGACAGAACCTAAAAAAAAAAATTAGGTTCCATATCCTCCCTACGCTTGTATTTGGGAGAGTTCCACCTAGAGTCACACTTTGTGGAGAAGAGGTGATTTCACAGAGATAAATGTCTGTTCCTAGGTGACTGCGGGAATTACCAGGAAAAGCAGCATTCAAATGCTCATCGTGAGGTTGAGGGAGGTCTGCATGGGGAAGCATGTCCATCATATGGACACTTCCATAAGCAGACTCTATTTTGATTAAAACTCTTATGTCCTCTGGTTGCTCTGCTCAAAAAACCAATAAGGCCATAAACTCACAATGGGCAGTAGCACCTGGGAGTTTCTCACTGGAAGAATCATCTCTGAAAAAGTGGAGAGGACAGAAATTATTCTCTAGGTGCATTGCCCACCAAAGGAGATCTCAAAGACCTCCAACTGTCAGGAATCTATGGATTGAGGAGGATAATTAGAGCCTTTCTATCAAGAAAATGGGTAAGGAGTGTGGCACTGTGAGTTCATCTGCACTGTGCTGGTGCCTATGCCCACCTCAGCAGCAGAAGGGCAGAACCAAGGCATGAACCTACTTGTTTCCAAAGAGCCCACACAGAGGACCTCAACTGGGTGACTGCCCCTACTCCACCCTGAAGGCAATGGGCATTGCACCAACACACTTCAAGGAAAGGAGGAGCGAGGGCACAATAAAACTGCAGATGGAGCTTGGCTCAACTTATGGGGTTCCTGAGAAAATCTAGACATCCATGAAAAAAAAAATAGAGGGGTGGAGACAAGATGGTGGACTGCAGCCAGCTTTTTACAGAGGCTCCCATCCAGAAGGAGACTTAAAGGACAGAAGTTTAGCAAGGGAGCTGATGGTTTAGAGCAGAGCCAAGAGAGAAAATTGAAGAACACACTTCAACGTTGCTGAGGCAAGTCATGACGCTAAAAATACAATTAAAAGGTACAAAATCCACCACCAAGCAGACAGGAGTCCCCTCCCCCACAAGAAGGGCTCACAGTTTACTCCATAAAAACAAGCAAGCAGAGTTCAAATATCCTCCCACTATATCCCATGGGAGAGACCCCCTAAAAACTGGACCTTCTACCCCTGCTGGGATGCCACTGCACCCTCCTGCCAGGCATAAAACTGTATATATTCCCTACCTGCAACTCTGAACTTCGAGGATTCCCACACACACACTCTCACCCTGAGATCTGGAGGTTTGTCTCTGATAGAGTCCAGATTCTTGGGCATTTCCTTGAGAGGAGTGGAGGGGGAACGGGCTGGTGCTGCTGGTCTGTGCTGACTCTGGGGCACAGGAGCAAGGAGAAGTCGGTCAGCTGAGAGGGAGCTACACAGGAGCGGCAGTATCCTGAGAATGGCAGCTGCAACACCAGGAGGGGCTTCCATCCCTGAGGTTATTCCAGACAGACATGCACTGTCTCTCTGGGCAACCAGAGGTTTCAGGAATTTTTCTCCTATGACAGCCACTGGCGGAGCGGATTTGGGAAATTCTGTGAGTACTGACCTGGGTGGAGCACAGGGACTAGAATAAGCACAGCTCATAGACTTACAATGACTGCTTACCTGACCATAAGAACATCTAGCCCTCAGGGGAATATAGCTGAAACAAAGGCAGTGGGTGGGCAGAGGTTGTAATTGACACCTGAGTGTAAACTCTAATTGCTTGCTACCCAGGGCTGAGTTTTTTATCAGCTCTAGCAGTGTCTGACCTGCAGAGGAATTTAGTTGGAGCAACATCAACTAGGTGCAGGGCTGGAACTGAGTGAACTACCCCAGCCTATAATAAGGTTGTCAGGCATCATCTCCTCCTGCTGGACTCAGATTGCAGGGTGACTCTGGCAGTTGTAAACCCCAGGAGCAGTTGCTTGCTGGGGTCAAAGCAAGGTGGGGAAGGAGGTACCAACCTTCCCAGACTAATTCATTCGCTGGATGGGTCCCTTTTCCCTCACAGAGCACTGGATCAAGATATATCTGAGCTGCAAGCAGACCCCTCTTATCTACCTGCTGGAGACATTTGAATTCTCCCACCTGAGATTGGTGCTGACTGGGACAACAGATTTGGACCCCTTGAACTGGGCAAATCACCCAAAGACTATCCAAAGTGGCACCCTGGGTGTATGGTTGAGGGAAGGTTTGATTTTCCTTGCCCAGTTATTGTTTGTGGGGGGCAGGGTGACTTAATTGCTGGTATTTCTCCATAGCAGAGACTTCAACCAAGAGTACCTGATTCACTAGGGCAGGACAGAGACCAGATGAAAACAAGACACAGCAACTTAGCCCCCCCCCACACCAAGCAGGTCCCCAGTCTCATAGGTGGTAACACTGTACAGGTCCTTGACAAAGCTCCAGGGGAAAAGCTAAATGGGGTAAATTAATCATGGGGCTCAATCAGTGGAAAAGCTCTGGTAATATGAATAACCAGAGTCAATCAACCATCCCTCAAGAAAGGATGTGGCTGGTAATATGAATAACCAGAGTAGGTCAACCCCCCAAGAAAGGATGTGGCAGACAAAACTGAAGATCCCCTTTATAAACAGATGGCTGAGATGTCAGAAATTGAATTCAGAATTTGAATTGCAAATAAGATTAATAGAATAGAGGCAAAGACAGAATTAGAAATTCAAGGAGCATTCCAAAAGTTCACTCAAGAATTCAACGAATTCAAAGACAAAACCAACAAAGATTTTGAAACATTGAGGCAAGAGATTGCAACCCTCAAAGATCTGAAAAATACAGTAGAATCCCATAACAGAATGCAGGAGGCAGAAGAAAGGATCTCAGATGTAGAAAACAAAGTTTTTGAACGTGCCCAAGTGTCCAAGGAGGATTAGAAATGGAAAGAAAAAATGGATAATTCTCTCAGAGAGCTCTGGAATAATTCAAAGGAAACTAATATTCTCCTTATAGGAGTCACTGAAGGTGACGAAGTTGCTTCACAAAACACAGAGGCTCTTATGAAATTATGAAAGAGAACTTTCCAGACATGCCAAGAGATCCTGAAATTCAGATAGCAGACAGCTTCAGAACCCTAGCACGACTCAATCCGAATAGGACATCCCCCAGACACATCATGATTAACTTCACTAAACTTAATATGAAAGATAAAATCTTGAAAGCAGCAAGATGTAAGAAAACCATAACCTACAAGGGGAAGAATATTAGAGTGACTGCAGATCTCTCTGCAGAAACATTTCCAGCTAGAAGAGGGTGGTCATTGACTTTTAATCTCCTAAAACAAAATAACTTTCAACCCTGTATCCAGCTAAACTGAGTTTCATTTATGATGGAGACATTAAATACTTTAATGACATTCACATGTTGAAGAAATTTGCCATAACTAAACCACCACTCCAGGATATTCTCAGACATATGCTCATAATGACCAGCATAATCCTTTACCACTAAAGTAAACTCACTCAGAATTTTTTGATTAAATTCCAAATTCCACATGGCAAAAGGATTAAAAATGTCCTCTGGACTTTCAAAAAACTCCATAACCAAAATCCTACCAGGCTTATCAATATTCTCAATTAAGGTGAATGGCTTAAATTGCCCTCTAAAGAGACACAGATTGGTTGATTGGATACAGAAACTCAGACCAGACATCTGTTGTATATAAGAATTTCATCTTACCTTTAAAAGATAAATATAGACTCAATGTGAAGGGATGGTCATCTATATTCCAGGCAAATGGAAAGCAGAAAAAAGCAGTGTTGCAATTTTATTTGCAGATACAATAGGTTTTAAACCAACAAAAGTAAGCAAAGATAAAGATGGCCACTTTATATTTGTTAAGGGCAATACTCAATATGATGAGATCTCAATTATCAATATCTACACATCCAACCAGAATGCACCTCAA
>NW_003852513.1:1003939-1005123 GCF_000181295.1 Otolemur garnettii
CTATAAATATAATTCATCACATAAACAAATTAAAAAACAAAGACCATATGATTCTCTCAATTGATGCAGAAAAAGCTTTTGATAATATCCAGTATCATTCATGATCAGAACACTTAAGAAAATTGGTATGGAAGGGACATTTCTTAAACTGATAGAGGCCATCTACAATAAACCTACAGCCAATATTGTATTGAATGAAGTTAAGTTGAAATCATTTTCACTCAGATCAGGAATGAGGCAATGTTCCCCATTGTCTCCATTGCTCTTTAATATTGTAATGGAAGTTTTAGCCATTGCAATTAGGGAAGAAAAAGAGATCAAGTGTATCCATATAGGGTCTAAAGAGATTAAACTTTCACTCTTCACAGATGATATGACTGTATATCTGGAAGATACCAGAAATTCTACTACAAAACTCTTAGAAGTGATCAAGGAATACAGCAGTGTTTCAGGCTACAAAATCAACACTCATAAATCAGTAGCCATTATATACACCAACAGCAGCCAAGCTGAAAAAACAGTCAAGGACTCTATTCCATTCACAGTAGTTCCAAAGAAGATGAAATATTTGGGAGTTTACCTAACAAAGGACGTGAATGATCTCTATGAAGAGAATTATGAAACTCTAAGAAAAGAAATACCTGAAAATGTTAACAAATGGAAAAACATACCATGCTCATGGCTGGGAAGAATCAGCATTGTTAAAATGTCCATACCACCCAAAGCAATATATAATTTTAATACAATCCCTATTAAAGCTCCGCTGTCATACTTTAAAGTTCCTGAAAAAATAATACTTCATTTTATATGGAATCAGAAAAAACCTCAAATAGCCAAGACGTTACTCAGGAATAAAAACAAAGCAGGAGGAATCATGCTACTAGACCTCAGATTATACTATAAATCCATAATGATCAAAACAGCATGGTACTGGCACAAAAATAGAGAGGTAGATGTATGGAACAGAATAGAGAGCCAAGAGATGAACTCAGCTACCTACCATTATCTGATCTTTGACAAGCCAATTAAAAACATTGAGTAGGGAAAAGATTCCCTATTTAAAAATTGGTGCTAGGCGAACTGGCTGGTAACCTGTAGAAGACTGAAACTGGACCCACACCTTTCACCATTAACTAAGTTAGACTCTCACTGGATTAAAGATTTAAACTTAAGACATGAAACCA
>NW_003852513.1:1005310-1014708 GCF_000181295.1 Otolemur garnettii
GTTTAATAACCAGAATCCATAGAGAACTCAAATGTATTAGCAAGAAAAAAACAAGTGATCCCATCTCAGGGTAGGCAAGGGACTTGAATAGAAATTTCTTTAAAGAATATAGGTGCATGGCCTACAGCTATATGAAAAAATGCTCACTATCAAGAAATGCAAGTTAAAACTACTTTGAGATATCACCTAACTCCAGTAAGATTAGCCCATAACACAAAATCCCAAAACCAGAGATGTTGGCGTGGATGTGGAGAAAAGGGAACACTTCTACACTGCTGGTGGGAATGCAAATTAATTCATTCCTTTTGGAGAGACATCTAGAGAACACTTAGAGAACTAAAAATAGATTTGCCATTTGATCCTGCAATTCCTTTATTAGATATATACCCAGAAGACCAAAAATCACATTACCAAAAAGATATTCATATCAGAATGTTTATTGCAGCCCAATTCATAATTTCTAGGTCATGGAAGAAGCCCAAGTGCCCATCAACCCATGAATGGATCAATAAATTGCAGTATATGTACACCATGGAATACTATGCAGCCCTAAAGAAAGATGGAGACTTGCCTCCGAACTGGAAAATGTTCTTAGCAAAGTATCATAGGAATGGAAGAAAAAGTATCCAATGTACACAGCCCTATTTTGAAACTGATTTATAGCTTTCATAGGAATGTTATAACCTAATTATAGCCTTAGAATATGGGCAGGGATGTGGGAGAGGGGAGGGAGGGGGTGGATGGGGAAGACAAGGTGATTGGTGGGGTCACCTCTATGGTTTATCCTACAAGGGTACAAGTGAATCTAAAAGCAGAGTACGAATGTCTTAACTCAATAACTAAGAAAATGACATGAAGGCCATGTTAACCAGTTTGATAAGAGTATTTCAAAATGTATGTGAAAACACCACACTGTACCCCGTGATTGCATTAATATACACAGCTATGATTTAATTTTAAAAAATCAAAAATAATAATAATAATAATAATAAGATGCCTAGCAAAAATTGTTAATTTTTCATGTCATGGGATAAACAAAGATGCTTCATACTGTATATACCTGATTTTCCTGTACAAGTTTCACCTGCCTTGGATTTTTCACCCATTTTGGAGAATGAATCACCTCTTTTCACTTCCAAGTGCTGGGCTTGTGCCACGGAGTGTGCTGTGGCATGGGGGAAATGGTGCCCAAACGCATTCAGCACCTCCCTGTCTGCAGTAGGGAAGCAATTGAGGGCAACTGCCTAGAGGCCAGCACAGCCTTGCCAGGCTGTAGCCGTTGGGGCAGAAGCCCAGCAGAGCTTGGATAGGCAGCAGCTCCTGCCCCGAGGGCTGCAGGTCCAATGCCTGCGGGGCAGGCAGTTGGCTATCTCTTGAAAGAGACACAGCCAGCAGCCCTCGCCCCCAGCCTCCCGGGCTTGCTCTCTGCCTTCCACTGACATCTTTCCCTCAGAGTCCAACAGCTGGTACACTGATCTCTGACCTCAGAAAATGTTGACAATAAGCCACTTTGGAGAAGTCCTTCAGACCAGGCGCCAGACTTCCCTGCCGGTCCAGACTCAGCTGGAGGAGACCTGGCCGGGTAGCTCGCAGGACCCAGCACCTGGAGGTGGCATGGATGCTCGGAAGTCACGAGGCCACTGTGACCCTGAGCCTAAGGCCTGCAATGGCATGCAGGGGAAGGTGCCCCAGCCCCATGCAAGTGCTGCTGCCTGCTACCGGCTGGGAACTTTGGGTGACTGCTGACCTGGCCTAAAGTTGGAGCCTCTGTTTCCAGCCCTAGCAGTCCGTATCTGGTGGGCTTTCCACTCCCACCTTCTCCTGGGTGTCACTGCTCTTTCACAGGCCTTTGCACACCGTAGCAATGTCTGCAGGTGCCTGGTTCAAATGTTGGCCCATGGCCTGAGGTGATCAACAGAAGGTTCTGTGTGCTATAGCTGCAGTCAAGCCAATCTAACTGCCACTTTCTGGGTACCGGGAATGCAAAGGGGGTGGTCACCAGGCTGCACCAGAGCCAGGAAGCAGACAGGTAGACCATAGACCATGAGAGGGGCCCTGAGATAGACACTGTGCCCTGCAGTCTCCAGGGCCTGAGGGCTCCTGGTGTCCACTAGTACAGTCAGCACACACTTGACTCTCCATGGCAAATGACTCTCTGTGGCCCTGGGCCTGAACCTGTACAAAGGTGTGACAAAGTCAGTGCCTCTTACCAAATGTGTTTTGCCCCTCTGTACTTCCCAGCCATTCCCAGCTATGTGATAGCTATGCTACTAGGCTGTGAGGAAATGATGATGCATGTCGCTTCCCAGCCTCCGTTTCCTTCCCGTTTCAGTGGCCAGTGGCATTCAGACACTCCCAGATATGCTAAATGACAGCAACAAGCAGAGTCCTCTTAACCCCACCACTACTTCAGTTCACAGTGGATCTCTGATGTGTGCAAGAGGTAAACATTTAGGATTTCAGGATTATTTGGACATCCCAGCATGTCCTTCACCTATCCTATCTAACATACCCTGACACCTAAACCCTATTCCAGAATGAGAGAATTTCTGCCCCCTGTGCCCAAAAATCTAAGCCACCACACAAATATGAGATGGCAGCCCTGCGATGCCGAAATGACATTTGACCAAAATGCCCATTGTGTATATGTGCATTAATAATCAGAAATGTTAATAAGTATTATCTCCAGGGACTGAGATAATGGGCAACTTTTATTCTGTTCTATATTCCTACATTTTTTCAATTTACCTCAATGTATATGTACTTCTTTTATAATTAGAAAATAATACAATATTTTTCAAAAAGAAATTTGTTCCACTGATCTCAGTAAAGCATATTAGAACAGACAGGCATTCCAAAAATGGTCTTTCATTGCTGCAGACAAACAATTTTCTTGCCCCTCCCTGTTCTCTGTCTCCTGCTTCACCTTTCCTGTGGCTGTGCTCACCAGAATCACCACAGCATCCATGTACCCTGGGTGCTCTTTATGCGCCACGTGTTACCTGAATGTGTCACTCTCTCTGCACTAGACACCCAGATGGTGCTAAAACGAGGAGTCAGCAACTGTGCTCCCTTCTAAGATGGAGCATGGGGAGGGGTGAAGGGTAAGAGGGTGGGACAATCGGTCCCATGCCTGTCTCCTAGTTTCTGGCAACCTCCAGCATCCCTTGGCATTCTTTTCTCTCTTTCTTTTTTTTTTTTTCTGAAACAGAGTCTCACTTTGTCACCCTCAGTAGAGCGCTGTGGTGTCACAGTTCACAGCAACCTTCAGCTCTTGGGCTTAATTGATTTTCTTGCCACAGCCTCCCAAGTAGCTGGGACTACAGGCACCCACCACAATGCCTGGCTATTTTTTATTGCAGTTTGACTGGGGCCAGATTCAAACCCGCCACTCTCAGTATATGGGGCCAGCGACCTACTCACTGAACAACAGGTGTCCCCATCCCTTGGCATTCTTTAGCTTGTTGTCCTATCACTCCAATCTCTGCCTCCATCTTCACATCATCTTTGTGTGTCTATCTCAAAACTCCCTCTGCTCTCTTGTAGAGGGAATCTAATTATATTTCAGGCCAACCCAGATAATCTTGAAGGATGCCTCCTCTCAAGACTTTTAGTTTAGGTGTAGAGGCAAGATGGCTGACTGGACCCATCTTTCCACAGAGGCTCCTGTCCAGAAGAAGAGTTAAAGGACAGAAGTTTAGCAAGTAAGCTGATGGTTTGGAGCTGAGCCAAGAGAAAAGGTTGAAGAATGCACATCAACCCTGCTAAGGAGAGCTGCAACCCCAAGGATACAAACAAAAGGTACAAAATCCATCACCAAGTGGATGGGAATCCCCTCCCCCATGAGAATGGCTTGCAGTATACTTTCTACAAACAAGTGAGCAGAGTTCAAATGTCCTCCTATTTTATCCCACAGGAGAGACCCTCTAAAATCTGGACCTCCTTCCCCTACTAGAGTGCCATAGCACTCTCCTGCCAAGCATAAAACTGTCTAAAACTGTATATATTCTCTACCTGCAATTCTGAACTCTTAGCACTCCCCTCCACTCTCACCCTGAAGTCGGGAAGCCTGTCCTCCATGGAGTCCAGATTCTTGGGCATTTGCTTGAGAGGTGTGGACAGGATGTGGGCTGTTGCAGATCTGTGCTGATTATGTGGTGCGAGGTAAGGACAAAACAGTGGACTGAAGGAACTGTATGGGAAAAAGACAGGCAGTGCCCCCCAGCACAGAGCAGCAGCAGCAGCAGTGGGAAAAATAGGGCTCACACCTTTAGGTATATTTTGGAAAGACCCTCCTTGTCTCTCTGGAAAACCAGAGAAAGCCAGGCATTTTCTCCAGTGACAGACACTGGCAGAATAGATCTGAGATGGTAATTTAGACCTCATGATCAAAGGGTATGTCTGAGGTGGTATCAGCCTAGGGTGACCAGACGTCCACTTTTGATGGGACAGTCCTGCTTTTTAACAATTTGTCCTGCATCCCGTGGCATTTTTTAAAAGTCTCGATTTTTAAAAAGAATGCATGAATGGGCAGGAGAACAGGAAGGGAATATACGGTTTTTGCCTGCCATGTGGCTATTTCGCCAGAATATGAGTTTTATATTATTTTTGTTAATTTTATAATGTTAAACTGTAATAATAACAAATAATTGTTGAGAAGTGATTATGGAGAACTGCTTATCAAACTTTGCATTGTTGTCAGGCCTTGCCCTGCCCCATCACCTGCCCTGCCCCTGCCCCACCCCCACCCCACCCCACCCCACCCCCTAGCCATGTTGTCCCGCTTTACAAATGTTAAAATTTTGTCACCCTATACCAGCCTGGGTGGAGCTTGGCAAGATAGAGAATAGAGACTCCATAGTCCCAGGTCGGGGCTGAGCCAGGACTGCTTTAATGAGCCTAAGAAACATCCTTCCCTCAGGGGATCATAGCTGAGATAAAGGCAGGTGGGCCAAGGCTGGAAATCCTTGCCAAGTGTGAGCTCTAACTGCACCCACCCCAACACAGGCTGGGCTCCAGGCGGCTGCACAGACCAGGGCTGAGTCACAGTTTCTGTGAATTCAAACAGTGCCTGGTACTCAGGGGAATATAGTTAGGACAGAATCACAAATTCTGAGCAAATATAAGTGTCAGCAACATCAATCAGGGGCAGGGCTGGAACTGAGTGAACTGCCCCAGCTTCCATTAACTACCTGAAGTTGTCAGGCCTCAGCTTCTCCTAGTGGATGGTGGCAGAGTGCAGAGACCTGGCCAAGGAGACAAAAGATCTCTCTGTCACTCAGGCAGGCTCAACCCCCTGGAGCATCTGCTCATTGGAGGGAACTGGGTCATAGGCCTGCAGGGTTACCAGTGACTGGGTGTGACAGAAGTGCAAGGTGGGGAAGGAGGCATCAACCTTCCCAGACCAATTCATTTGGTTGGGGTGGGGGCAAGGAGCACTAGAACGAGTCATATTTGAGCTGCCAGCAGACCCCTGCTATTTAGTTGCCAGAGACCTTTCGAATTTCCTCACTTGAGACCAGGTGCCAACTGGGGTAATTGATTTGGATCACTTGGACTGGACCAATCACCCAAGGACTATCTGAAGTAGCACCCTGGGTGTGTGGTTGTGGGAAGGTTTGATTTTCCTTTTCCTGTTTTTGCCCATGGTGGGGGGGGCAGGGTGACTTAATTGCTGGTATTTCTCCACAGCTGAGACTTCAACCCAAAGTAACTGATTAACTAGGGTAAAAAGAGACCAGCGAAAAACAATACAGAGACTCTTAGCCCCATTGCACCAAGTAAGTCCTCAGCATCTCAGGCCATAGCTCTGTACCGGTCCTTTGTAAAGCTTTAGGGAAAAAGATACAAACAGGAGTCCCAGCTCTTAGGTAAAGTACTGGTTAATCACTACTCAAGGAGTGCCACAACCCAACTTCACCTTATCTACTCATCTAGCAAAAATGTGTAAAATAATCATGGGGCAGAATCAGCAGAAAAACTCCAATAACATGAATAACCAGAGTAGATCAACTCCCCCTAGGAATGATATGGCAGCCACAACTGAAGATCCCACTCATAGACAACTGGCTGAGATGTCAGCAATTGAATTCAGAGTTTGGATTACAAATAAGATTAATAGACGGGAGGTAAACTTGGAACTAGAAATTCAAGGAGTATTTCAAAAGTTGTCTCAAGAATTCAATGAATTGGGGGAGGGGCGGAGCAAAGATGGTGGACTGCAGCCAGCTTCCCACAGAGGCTCCCATCCAGAAGGAGACTTAAAGGACAGAAGTCTGGCAAGTAAGCTGATGGTTTGGAGCTGAGCCAAGAGAGAAGATTGAAGAACCCACAACAACATTGCTGAGGCAAGCTGTGACCCCAAAAATACAATCAAAAGGTACAAACCCACCACCAGTGGAGTCCTCCACTCCTAGAGCCGCGTGCACTGCAGTTGGCGCCAGAGGAGCCCACTACTCCTGATGGGCCCATAACTGCTTGCTAGAGTCTAACATGCCCTGCGGGGACAGTGCAAGAGTCTCCCACTCCGGGCATGCTCTAACTGCTTGCTAGAGCCATGTGCACCCATTGGGGAAGCCACAGAGGAGTCTCCAACTATGGGCAGGCCCAGAACTGCTTGCTAGAGCTGCACATGTCCCACAGGCAGTGGCGGAGGAGTCCTTTGCTCTGGGTGGGCCCATAACTGCTTGCTAGAGCCACAGGTGACCCATGGGGGCTGGTGGAGGAGTCCGCCACTGCAGGCAGGCCCAGAACTGCTTGCTACAGCCATGCAGCCCTGCAGGCAGCAGCGAAGGTGTCCCCCGCTCTGAGCGAGTCCAGATCTGCTTGCTAGAGCTGTGCGTGTCCCACAGGCAGGTGTGGAGAAGCCCTGCATTCTGGGTGGGCCTGGAACTGCTTGCTAGAGCCACACGTGCCCCACAGACTGCAGCGAAGGAATCCCCACTCTGAGTGGGCCCAGAACTGTTTGCTAGAGCCGTGCGTGTCCCACGGGTGGCTGTGGAGGAGTCCTCCATCGTGGGTGGGCCCAAAACTGCTTGCTAGAGCCACGTGTGCCCCACGGAGACCGGCAGAGGAGTCCCCCACTCTGGTCAGGCCCAGCAAGCTGTAAATCCAAAGAAGAGCATTTAAGAACACAAATACAGGTACAAAGCAGGCCCCAGAACTGCTTACTAGAGCCGCATGCCTCCCGCAGGCGGTGGGTAGCCACAGAGGAGCCCCCAGCTACGGGCAGGCACAGAACTACTTGCTAGAGCCATGCATGCCCCATGGGCAGCAGTGGAGGAGTCCCCCACTCTGGGTGGGCCCAGAACTGCTTGCTAGAGTCAAGCACCCCATGAGTGGCAGAGGAGATCCCCGCTCAAGGCTCCCGCTCCAAGTAGGCCCAGAACTGTTTGCTAGAGCCACGTGCATCCATGGACAGGGGCAGGGAAGATCCCTGCTCTGGTCTCCCATGCCGGGAGAGACCAGATCCACTAGCTAAATGCCACATGCATCCAGCGGGTGGCAGCAGAGGAGTCCTCTGCTCCCCATACCCCTGCTCCCACAGTTGCCCCAGTGGGTATGAACTAGGTCTGATTCAGCTGCTGCCATTCCCCTGCCCCATGGTTGCCCCAGTGGGGCCAACTAGGACTGATCTGGTCGCACACACATGCCCTGCATCACACTGCTATTCCTCCTCCCGCCAGTTGCTCCAGGGGGCTGAACTATGACTGAACTAGCCACAGCAGTTCCTGTGTCCCCCAGTTGCCCCGGTATGGCCAAACTAGGACTGACTCAGCTGCACGTGTTCCCCACAAAGCTGCTGCCCTTCCCCTACCCACAGGTTGGCCCAGCGGAGCCAAACTAGGACTGACCCAGCTGCACACATTCCCCTCACAGCCATTGCTATTCCCCTACCCTCTGGTTGCCCCAGCGGGGCTGATCAAGGACTAATCGGGCTGCTGCTCTTCCCCCTCCCCCCAGTTGCCCCAGTGGTGCCCAACTAGGACTGATCCAGCTGCCGCCATTCCCCTGCCCCCAGTGGCCCTGGTGGGGCCAAACTGGGACTGATCTGGCCACTGCCATTCTCCTGCCCTCCGCCCCCTGGCCGCCGGCAGGGCAAATGAGAATTGATCCTGCCGCCAACATTCCCCTGCTCTGTCCACCCCAGTCGCCCCTGTGGGGCTGAAGTAGGACTGATTTGGCTGCTCTTATGCTCCGCACAGCTGCTGTCATTCACCTGCCCCCCAAAACGCCGGTGGAGCCGAACTAAGACTGATCCAGCTGTGGGAGTGCCCCAATCACCGCTGCAGTTCCACTGCACCCCCATCACCCCAGTGGAGCCAAACTAGGATTAATCTGGCCACTGTCAGTCTCCTGTTCCCCAGGTACCCCTGCAGGCTGAATGAGGTCTGACAGGGCTATACACGCTCCCATGCAACTGCTGCTGTTCCACTGCACCTTGGTTGCCCCAGCACCCAAGAACTGGGAGAAGATGACAGACACACCCTGTCTCTCTGGGCAACCAGAAGAAACCACTGACTGAATGGTTCTGAAAAGGTCTCCAAGCAGGGTAAACTCAGCATGGGGAGGAATCAATGGAAAAACTCTGGCAACTTGAATAACCAGAGTAGATCAACTCCCCCAAGGAAAAATGGGTCACATGAAATTGAAAACATCATCCATAAACAGATGGCTGAGATGTCAGAAATCGAGTTCAGAATGTGGATAGCAAATAAGATTAACAAAATGGAAGAAAGGAAGGAATTAGAATTTCAAGAAATTATTCGAAAGATTTCTCAAGAAATTGTTCAAAAGATATCTCAAGAAATTATTCAAAATATGTCTCAAGAACTCAATGATTTCAAAGATAAAATGATCAAAGATTTTGAAACACTGAGACAAGAGGTTGCAGCCCCCAAGTATTTTGAAGTAGCCCAGGAGCACAAAGATCAAAATAAATGGAGAGCAAAAACAGATCTCACTCTCAAAGAGCTCTCGGATAATTTGAAGAAAACTAATATTCACCTTATAGGAATCCCTGAAGGTGATGAAGTTGCTTCACAAAACACAGAGGCTCTTCTTCATGAAATTATGAAGGAGAACTTTCCAGACATGCCAAGAGATTCTGAAATTCAGATAGCAGATAGTTTCAGAATCCAAGCATGACTCAACCTGTACAAGACATCCCCCAGACACATCATAATTAACTTCACGAAAGCTAAGATGAAAGAGAAAATTCTGAAAGCAGTCAGACGTAAGAAAACCATAACCTACAAGGGGAAGAGTATTGGGATGACTGCAAATATCTTGGCTGAAACTTTTCAGGCTAGAGGATGGTCATTGACTTTCAATCTCCTAAAACAAAATAACTTTCAACCCAGGATCCTGTATCCAGTTAAACTGAGTTTCATCTATGA
>NW_003852513.1:1014784-1017032 GCF_000181295.1 Otolemur garnettii
CAGCTCTCCAGGAAATTCTGAAACCTATCCTTCATCATGACCAGTGTAATCCTCCACAACAAAAGTAAACTCACTCAGAAATTTTTGATCAAATTCCAACTTCTAAAGTGGTGAAAGGATGAAAAATATCTACTGGACTTTTGAGCAACATGATGCCCAAAATTTTACCAGGCTTATCAATAATTTCAATCAATGTGAATGGCTTAAATTGTTCTCTAAAGAGGCACAGATTGGCTGATTGGATCCAGAAACTCTGACATCTGTTGTATACAAGAATCACACCTTATTTTAAAAGATAAGTATAGACTCAGGGTGAAGGGATGGTCATCTATATTCCAGGCAAATGGAAAGCAGAAAAAAGCAGTGTTGCAATTTTATTTGCAGATACAATAGGGTTTAAACCAACAAAAGTAAGCAAAGACAAGGATGGCCACTTCATATTTGTTAAGGGTAATACTCAATATGATGAGATCTCAATTATCAATATCTATGCACCCAACCAGAACACACCTTAATTTATAAGAGATACTCTAACAGGCATGAGCAACTTGATCTCTTCCAGCTCCATCATAGTCGGAGATTTTAACACTCCTTTGGCAGTGTTGGACACATTCTCCAAAAAGAAGCTGAGCAAAGAAATCTTAGATTTCAATTTAACTATTCAACTTTTGGACCTAACAGACATCTACAGAACTTTTTATCCGAACAAAACTGAATACACATTTTTCTCATCAGACCATGTGAACATATTCCAAAATCAATCACGTCTTAGGTCATAAGTCTAACCTCAGTAAATTTAAAGGAATAGAAATTATTCCACACATCTTCTCAGATCATCATGGAATAAAAGTTGAAATCAGTAACAACAGGAATGTGCAGTCTGGTACAAAAACATGGAAGCTAAATAACCCTATGCGGAATGATAGATGGGTCAGAGACGAGATTAAGAATGAAATTAGCAAATTTTTGGAACTAAACAATAATGAATACAGGAGTTATAAGAACCTCTGGGATACCACAAAGGCAGTCCTAAGAGGGAAATTTATAGCATTGCAAGCCTTCCTCAAGAAAATGGAAAGAGAGGAAGTTAACAACTTAATGGGACATCTCAAGCAACTGGAAAAGGAAGAAAATTCCAATCCCAAACCCAGCAGAAGAAAAGAAATAACCAAAATTAGACCATAATTAAATGATATTGAAAATAAAAGGATTATAGAACACATCAATAAATTGAAAAGTTGGTTCTTTGAAAAGGTCAATAAAGGAGGTGGAGCAAGATGACAGAGGAGATGCATCCCTGAGTCAACTCTCCTATTGGTTTCAGGTGAGAGTGGGCTTATTGGATCTCTTCCGCGTGGAGTCCTTGCGCAGATAAGCAGCGCAGGGCTAGCAGCAAAGAGGTGAATTGCTGGGTCAGAAGCGTAGCCCAGAACTACGGTGTCAGCCAGAAAAAACTCAGGGCAGCAGCTGAAATGACATCATCAGCGACCTGTGGCACCAGGTCCGCAGCTTGCTTCCTGAGAGACAGAAATCAATCCCTCCCCCACAAAAGGCTCCTGTGCCCAATTCGTGGGGAGTTTGTGTGTCTCGCAGAGAGTGTGGTGAGGCGTGGATTCCCAAGCAGAATTTAGCAGCCAGAAATGGGAGACATTTGGACCCAGTTTGGGGTGTCAGGGATCCAGGCATTTGGACATAAACTTGAGGGGAAGGGACTCTGCTTAGGAACCAATCCATCCTGTAATTTTGGAATTCTGTGTGGAGCTGTACTGACGTGGCGACCCGCAGGGTGAATCGGTTCCCCTCTTACAAACACTGAAAAATCTTTTGAACGCTCTGCTGCAGCGGCGGCAGCAGCGGCAGCAGCGGCAGTTGTGGCCCCTCCCCGATCAGAAATAAACTGAACGCCGAGGGCAAAAGGGGCACCCTAGCTCTTTTCCCTTGGACCACATGGATTTGTCTGAGGGGAAATCGGGAGTTGAGTGCAGGGAATTGGTTCCCTTCTTACAAACATTGAAAAATCTTTTGAACGTCCAGCCTTGATGGGCGGCAGCAGTGGCAGCTGCGGCTGCAGCCCCTCCCCCATTGAAAATAAACTGAACACGGAACATGAAAGGGGCGCCCCAGCTCTTTTCCCTCGGACCACAACGGTTTTCTGTTCGAGGGGAAATTAGGAGTTGAGTGAAAGTCTGGCGAAGTGTGAACTTGTGTCCCAAGTTTGGAGGACAGATAGGAGTGGGTGGCCAGCCAG
>NW_003852513.1:1031624-1046092 GCF_000181295.1 Otolemur garnettii
GCAGATGATATGATTGTATATCTAGAAAACACCAGGGATTCTACTACAAAACTCTTAGAAGTGATCAAGGAATACAGCAGTGTTTCAGGTTACAAAATCAACACTCATAAATCTGTAGTCTTTATATATATCAACAATAGTCAAGCTGAAAAAAGTCAAGGACTCTATTCCATTCACAGTAGTGCCAAAGAAGATGAACTATTTAGGAGTTTTCCTAACAAAGGACATGAATGATCTCTGTAAAGAGAACTATGAAATGATAAGAGAAGAAACAGCTGAAGATGTTAACAAATGGAAAAACAAACCATGCTCAAGGCTGGGAAGAATCAACATTGTTAAAATGTCCATACTACCCAAAGCAATATACAATTTTAATGCAATCCCTATTAAAGCTCCACTGTCTTACTTTAAAGATCTCAAAAAAATAATACATCATTTTATATGGAATCAGAAAAAACCTTGAATAGCCAAGACATTACTCAGAAATAAAAACAAAGCAGGAGGAATTACGCTACCAGACCTCAGACTATACTATAAATCAATAGTAATCAAAACAGCATGGTACTGGCACAAAAACAGAGAGGTAGATATATGGAACAGAATAGAGAACCAAGAGATGAACCAAGCTACTTAACTGTTATTTGATCTTTGACAAGCCAATTTAAAACATTCAGTGGGGAAAAATTCCCTATTTAACAAATGGTGCTGGGAGAACTGGCTGGTGACCTGTAGAAGACTGAAACTGGACCCACACCTCTCACCATTAACTAATATAGACTCTCACTGAATTAAAGATTTAAACCTAAGGTATGAAACTATAAAAATAATAGAAGAAAGTGTAGGGAAAACTCTTGAAGAAATCGGCCTGGGGGAATTTTTTATCAGAAGGACCCCTTGGGCAATTGAAGCAACATCAAAAATATACTATAGGGACCTGATCAAACTACAAAACTTCTGCACAGCCAAGAACACAGTAGGTAAAGCAAGCAGACACCCCTCAGAATGGGAGAAGGTATTTTCAGGTTATGTCTCCAACAAAAGTTTAATAACCAGAATCCACAGAGAACTCAAATGTATTAGCAAGAAAAGAACAAGTGATCCCATCTCAGGGTGGGCAAGGGACTTGAAGAGAAACTTCTCTGCAGAAGACAGGCACACAGCCTACAGACACATGAAAAAATGCTCATCATCCTTAATCATCAGAGAAATGCAAATCAAAACCACTTTGAGATATCATCTGACTCCAGTAAGATTAGCCCACATCACAAAATCCCAAAACCAGAGATGTTGGCATGGATATGGAGAAAAGGGAACACTTTTACATTTCTGGTGGGAATGCAAACTAATATGTTCCTTTTGGAAAGATGTTTGGAGAACACTTAGAGATCTAAAAATAGTTCTGCCATTCAATCCTACAATTCCTCTAGTAGATACCATGTTTCCCCAAAAATAAGACCTACACCAAAAAAAAGGCCCTAACAGGATTTCTATGTATTTGTTAAATATAAGCCCTATCCCCATAATAAGACCTAGTGATGGGCATGGCTATGCAGCATATCTGCATAGCCACACCATGCATTTTGGCGTGGAGCAGTAAGGAAGCCTGGAATACCTTTTATCTGCCACAGCTCCTTTCTCTGAGCCATTTGCACTTGCTTGGGTGCACGTGTGGTAACCACAGTTGTAGGCATCCTATTATGCACGTGCAAATGGCTAGTTGAAGAAAATTCACACATCACTAGCACCAGCCCCACCAGCAAGGTCAGCTCCCCCTGTCAGTTTCCAGAAGAAGATGACTTAACTATATTTGAATAAATGTAGATTGTTTTATTATCCTTAATAAAAATAAGACATCCTGGACAGCACCTGTGGCTCAAAGGAGTAGGGCGCTGGCCCCATATGCCAGAGGTGGTAGGTTCAAACCCAGCCCCAGCTAAAAACTGCAAAAAAAAAAAAAGACATCCCCTGAAAATAAGCCCTAGTGTATCTTCTTGAGAAAAAGTAAACATAAGACAGTGTCTTATTTTCAGGGAAACACAGTATACATCCAGAAGACCAAAAGTCACATTATCACAAAAATATATGTATCAGAATGTTTACTGCAGCCCAATCATAATTGCTAAGTCATGGAAGAAGCCCAAGTGCCTATTGACCCATGAATGCATCAATAAATTATGGTATATGTACACCATGGAATATTATACAGCCTTAAAAAAGATGGAGACTTTAACTCTTACATGTTTACATGGATGGAGCTAAAACATATTCTTCTTAGCAAAGTATCTCAAGAATGGAAGAAAAAGTATCCAATGTACTCAGCCTTACTATGAAATCAATTTTTAGCTTTTTAATGAAATCTATAACCCAATTATAGCCCAAGAAGAAGAGGAAAGGGCAGAGGGAAGGGAGGGGAGGGGTAAGGATGAGTGGAGGGAGAGTAATAGGTGGGACCACACCTATGGTGCATCTTACAAGGGTACATGTGAAATTTACTAGGTGTAGAATATAAATGTCTTAACACAATAACTAAAAACATGCCGTGTAGGCTATGTTAACCAATTTGGTGAAAATATTTCAAATTGCATATAAAACCAGCAAATTGTACTCCATGATTGCATTAATGTACACAGCTATGATTTAATTTTTTAAAAAAAGACTTTTAGTTTAATCACAAGTTTTGCCATGTAAGACAACATCCAGGGACACAGGCATATATGCTGATGGTGGTGGGGCCACCATTTTGCCCATGACCCACCATCAAATGCAGTGGGCATCATTCTTCCCAGACTTTACTGGGCACATCTTGTCTACTCCACCCCTGCTGCACACAAAATTCTGTACTCAATCTTCTCTAAACCATTGGGTTCACTTGTCTGCCCACCTCCACACTCCAGCCCACTGCCCTGTGAGCCCCTCAGGGCAGAGACTGTGTGGCATATTCTTACCTTTCTGCTCCTAATCCCTCACTCTCTGGTACAGAATAAAATTTTTGTTAAATAAACAAGTGACCTCATCCCAAATTAACGACAGGAAATAAGAAAAACTAATGTCAAACTCCTGCAAACACCCCCTGAATTTCCTTGGATTACAAAAACTTCATTTGATTTCACTGCAGCATAAGAAAATGCCTCATTGTATCAGGAAAATGGTGCATTTGCACCTGAACCTATGGCTCTTGACTGTCTAATACATTTCTGGCACAGTGTTCTTTTGCAAGAGGGAGAGGTCTTGTTTCCCTTTGTCTGGCAAGTTGTTTAATAAAGTCAGTGGCATGCTGAGCAAATCCACACGGGGTCTGCAGCCTTTTCTCTCAAGGCCAATGGGAGGATTAATCTTCATTGGTGATACTTCTTTCTTTCACAATGGAGTCAGCAGGAGCTCCCAGCTTAGAGTTCACCAAATGGAAGGCTGTAGGTCCAGGCTCTGCTCAACATATTATCAACAGTGTAATTGTTAATCACATTAAAAACCTAAAGGACTCGAGCTCTTAATTTCCAAGCCTTCTATGGAAATCAGTATAACAATAACTGCCTTGACAGAGGGATATATATCTTTTAGTTAATATTAAAACCATTTTTCTCCTTGTGGATGAATCAAAGAGAATTCTGTAAAGTGACTTTTTTGCTTCTTTCAGGGGCCTTGGTTCATCTCTGGTATTTTTCGAGATCTGCATTTCTGGCCAAGCTGACCACTGTGTGACACTGGTGCTAGAAACTCAGACCATAGATCGGCTTAAAGAGATAACTGCTTCTCGTGTAACATCCCCCGGATTTTCTACTGGTGTGAATTCTTATCATCCTTGAAACATAGCAAGGCTGTAAATTGTGAAAGAATGTTTTTGCAAGTGAACGGAATTGAGAACCCGCTCCTTCCCTGTAATTTTCAGTTGAGAACAGAATCGTCAAATTTGGAGTCCTGACATCTGACATCCTAACTGCACCCTCCTTATCCATACAGACTCGACAGGAATACATATTTGCTACTGATACAAGGGTTCCCCAAGGAGCCCCCGTGTATATACAGATATCAAAGTGAAGGCCAGCACACCCACTGCCAGAGGAGCCCGAACCACTGAGAAGGGAACAGGAGGAAATGACGTTTTAGCAAAGAGGCAGCTGGAAAGACCTGCGGTTTTGTGTGATGTGGCGGGGTCAGGGCTCGTGGAGAGCCAAGGAACACAGAACGCTGAGGAAAGGACCCCGTGGAGCAGAGGGTGCTCCCCAGTGAATATGCCCGTCTCCGCACGCTCTGGGTGGGTCCTGGGACCCTGCCCCCCACAGCAGAGGGGGGCCTTGAAAGACAAGCACTCACACCTCACTTTGACGCATGAGCGCTGTCTTTCCTGCGCATGCTTCCTCTTCAACGGCTGCAGATTCTTTTTGGTTCTCATCCTCTGCTTCACCCATCCCAGCGGCAAGCCTTGAGCTGGCAAGAGGAAAGAAAGCAATCTCCACTAATCCATTTCCTCAAAAAATACGAGTCTATTATGTTAGCCTGCCTTTTTAAAAATGAAAATACAGATTCTCTTGCATGTAAATAGAAAACAAGTTGAAGAATGCACACCATGCTCAGTGACACTCTGATTCCGGGTAGGAGAGAAGGAAGAAAACAGACTTAACTTCATTTAGGTTTGGTTGAATTTTTTTTTTTTTTTGCAATGATCTCTATTACTTTAGCAGTTAGAATAAATCAATAAAGATACTATTTTTAAAAAGAGCAGAGCAAGTTTATTTTTGCTCCTTACTTTGCCAAGGAAAAGCATGAAGACCATTCTGAAATTGCAGTTTGTGGAGAGATGTGTGCATATGCTTGGGTGTAGGTGCACACATGTGCATGTCCCATATGGTGAAGCCTGTGTGCACCAGAACCCAGAGGCACCGTGCCTCTGAGGGCCGCCTTCAGTCTGCAGGACTCTGCAGTGTGAATGCTCCATCTGCGCTCCCCTAGCCATGCTCCACAACCAGTCCACACCTCTTCTTCCCCTCACAACTATGCAGCAAGGACCTCTGTGCCACCAGGGAGGAGGACTCCTTGTGGTGGATGCCAGGAATCTTCATGAAGAAAGTGGTGAGCTGTGTTGAAAACCAGCAACACATAATTAACAAAAATAAAGATGGAACAAAGATGAGTGACAGGAACACACACACACAGTCAAACCAACCAACAACAACAAAATAAAGGTAAATAAACATTAACATCAAAGACAGTGGGAATTACTAACGGGGTCAGAAATTGATGGAGCTGATCCAAAGACATCTTATGTTGAGGGATATGAGAAGAGAGGGAGGTAGGCAGGAGGGCAAAATCCTTCATGTCCTAAAATCATGTTGGAAAGACAATAACTCTCAAAAACAGTGTATATTTCTAGTTCCACTTTAGAAATGTGGAGAGCTGAAGAGAGTACTGCAGCCACCCTTACAATAAGAAAAACCAGGACAAAACACGAATTGATGACTTCTGAACCCATCAGAAAACCAAGTTGACAGGGCATACATCCAACCTAAAATCTGGGCAGACAGGCACCTGCAGGGAGAAACAGCCAAGCATTTGTTTACTTGGGGCGAATGCTGACTGCACAAGCTGGTAAGAAGATTTAGCTAAAATTTTCCAGAGTAACTAAAGGCTGAGTGTGTCCTAGTGAGATAGTGTGAAGCCCTGGAGTCAGACACAGTGGGGTTCATTCTCTCTCATAGGTTTTGCTCTACAAAACATACATGAAGTTTAACAGGAAAATTGAGTAGCTCCTGGGAAAGCTTTTCTCATGGTGCTGGCCGAGAGAGGGGACAGTAGCATGGACAGATGGGACCTGACCCAAACCCATTTTTCTCATCTTTCCTATGGAACAAAAGCTTTAATTTACCAGGAGAAGAGCAATGGAAATGGATACCATACCTTAGATCACTAGTAAAAACTTACTGTAGCAGTGAGAAAGGAACAGAATTTATTTTTATTTATTATTATTATTTTTTTTTTTTGGTTGGGGCTGGGTTTGAATTCACCACCTCTGGTATATGGGACCAGCGCCCTACTCTTTTGAGCCACAGGCACCATCCCAGGAACAGAATTTTTAAAGCTCTACCCATGGAGAAGGACAGAGTCATGTCCTAAGGACCAACATCCACTGGAAGAAGGCTGAGAACACGGGCAAGGTCCACGCACCCAAGACTCAGGCTCACGCTGCCTGAGATGAAGCCTAAGTCAGAACATCAGAAAACAGCCCAACACACACTCTTCTCTCTACACCCCAGTAGCAAGTTGTTGAGTTAAAATAACTCAAGTAGGCTATAACTGAAAGAAGAGCAAGTGACAGTTTCTCTCTGGGGAGTAGAAACAGAGAAGTCATCTGGTGAAGTAGTAACCCACATCCTGAAAATAGATTACCACTAGCAAAATTTTAAACCTACAGTACACTGAGGGCAGTACTGCACAACAAGAAGCTTCAAATTCAGCTGCACTCCTGACTAGATTAACATAAACCCCCACACTAAAAGCCTAGAAGAAAAAAAGCTGGGCGCATGTCCATAAAAATAATTACTTTAGTATCTAATCTCCTATAAAGCATGTGCAGCTTTCATACATGTAAATATACACATGCGAAAACATGTATGTGTTCTTCCTTACCTTTCATGTTATATATATATATTTGTAAAAGGTAAAGTTTTCATTTTCTTTCCACATTCTGAAAAGACAAAATGATCAACAGAAACAGACTTAATATATTACATAAATGTTGCAATTATCAGACAGGCAGTTAAAAATAATTAATATGTTAAATACTCTAATGAAAAAGTTGATGACATGCAAGATAAAATAGATAATTTCTGCAGAGAAATAGAAACTATACAGACAAATCAAAATCAAGTCAAATCAGAACCACAGTAACAGAGATGTCTTCAACTCAGCATACAAGAGCTATGAGACAATAGCAAATGACGGAACATAAAGTGAAACTGGAATCCCAGTAGTAGAAAATAAAACTAACAGGGCCGAAGAAACACCCTAAGAAATAATGGCTGAGAATTTTCTAAAATTGATAACATATGCACGCTTAACTACAGATTATAAAATATCAGAAAAAAATCCAACAAACTAAATGCACATGCACACACACATATCCCTGAATTTATCATAGTAAAACTTCTCAAAAACAAAGAGAAAGTTGCCAGAATTTGGTGATTAAGAGATGTGACTACAAGAGGGTAGTATGAGGAATTTAGCGGGTGACGGAACTTTTTTGTATCCAAATTGTGGTTGCTTTCACATGATCTGTATGTGTTTAGACTTATAGAACTGTCCTTCCCCTCAAAAAAAGTCATTTTGACTAAATACTAATTTTTCAAAAACACTCACACAAAAACATAAAAGGAAATGAAGTAATAGATTAAAACAAAGAGATTTTGTGAATTTCTATAACCTGGGAATTCATATGATTTGTTCTTCAGGATCCTTGTACTAACTAATCCAAGTCCTGATTGATTGGGTTTGTCTGGATGCCTGGTTAGAGTCTATTTATATGCTATGATAGCCCCCTTTGACTTGCTACTGGATGCCATGCAATTACACCTTGGGTCAGAGGAAGTTTCCTAACCAGAAGGGTGACATCCTGGTGGTAAGACACAGGGCCACCAACTCAGTGATAAACATATATATCATAAAGCTAAAATTTTCTGCTCACTCTGATTTCATTGCAGGAGAATCACGTTAAGTTATTGATTTATGTTTTGTTCTTCCAGTATTTTTCTTTTCTGCCTCCAATGTCAACAAGTAGACAGGCTTGTGTTAGTCCTTGCTTCAAAAGAGACTGGAGTAAGGAACTTCAGAAGTAGCTGAAGTCAACCAATCTTCCTCATTTTTGATTTGCCAAAACCTGATCTAAATAAGGCGACATTGATCTGGTTTAAGGGTGATGGAGAATTGAAAGAATTCCTTTGAAGGCTAGCTGCATCAGTCCAGAGGGAAGGGAACAGAACCTTTCATTAAATGAGGACCCATAGCCAACTGCCTCCCAGTGTCCTGGGGGGACCTAGCACAGAAGGAAGAGTAAAGTATGTTTGTGGAAACACATCCTTAGCACTGGGGCTCCTGATCACAGCAAAGCTTCCAGACATACACCAATCATTCTGATCAGAACAGTGATGGGGTAATGACTAAGGCTCCTCACCTAGTTAGTTTTATATGAATCTCCTGGAACCTTCACTCAACATGAAAGGGGCCTAGAAAAACACTAAAAATCACTAATGTCAAATTTTCTTCCAGCTTAACTAGGTGAAGGCTTGGAATCAGGTTAACTCTCATTTAAAGAAAATGAATGTCTTGAATATGGTCAGTGCTATCAGGGCCCCACCTATATACCCACAGTACCTCCTGTTCTCATATTTGCTGACCTAGTTTCCAACTGCCCAAATCCTCAAGCCTATGCCTAAGAGCTCTCTATGGTAGCTGGAGTCAGCCATGCTGGTAGTAAGAGGGGCCAAAACATTAACGTTGCCCAGGAGCGATCTCCAAGCAATGACTTGTGGATAAACGCCCTCGCTTCCTTGCCCCTCAGACAGGTTAACTCTCAGACAAGTCTTATACTATTTCTCAAAGTTCTCCAGTGGGATTACCTGCCAGTTATCCAAAGTGGTAAATTTCTTGATAAAATACTCATGTCACCTTCCTTCTCTTCTCTGTGTCCCTTCCCTGTGATTTACCAGCATTTCCTGAGATCCTTTCATAAGCAAACCACTTACACACAAATCCTTATATCACAATCTGTTTCTGGGCATCCCAAACAAAGACTCCCAAAGTTTTGGCTAAAATTACAACATCTACTACATATTTTTTATTTTTTGAATTATCTTTCTACTGAACGTTATTGGGAGGAGTATTTTTCTTTACTACCTCTGTTTCTATAACGGGAAGGATAGTTAAAATACTTCCAAATTCTTATGTTCCATTCACACCACTACCTGGAAAGAGTGAGTAATCTGATTGGTGAGCTGAGGAAAAAGAATTGAGACTATGGAGTTAATCTCACCCCATCTGGGCTTCATTATCATTGACATGCCCATAGAGAGGGTGCCTTTCTGGTCTATCCAGCCCTGAGGCAGTCACCAAGGCAAGATATAACTGCTACTGCACAAGAAAACTATCTCATTTAAAGGTTAAGGATTACTACTTAATGCAATTTGGTCATTAGTCTCAGACATTCTCTAACAAGCTTTATCAATAATAAAGTCAATATTTGATCTCTGTCTCCTGTGCTTTGTTTCTCCATTAATTCCAAATTTAGGAAAGGAAGAAAAAGAAATAAGACATTGTTGCTTCAAGTGTCATCTCAATTATTCTTGAAATTAAGCATACATTCCATTTGTTTATTGGTTATTTGTATGGGTATAAAATTATAGGTAAACAGAGTTTTTAATTTTCTTTCAAATCTTTAAAGATGTTATTCCTCCAGTTTGTTTCTGGTGAGAAAACTGCTCTTATCCTTAACTTTGAGCAATTAGAATTCTAGGTGCCTTCATTAAATTTTTTCATGTTTTTTATGCTTAGCATTTGCTGATCTTTTAGATATGTGGATTTATAGTTTCCACAAAATCTAGAAAATTTTCAACTATTATTTCTTCAAAATTTTCCTTCCCTACCCCCACCCTCAAGACTCTAATTCCACATATATTACCCTATTTGATTCTGTCCCATAGTTCATTAATGCTCTTTTAATTTTTTTCAATCTTTTTTTGCTCTTTGTGTTTCATTTTGGATAATTTTCATTACTATGTCTTCAAATTCACTAGTGTTTTCTTGCAATATCTAATATAACACTAATTCCACCCAGAATATTTTTTCATCTCTGATATTGTAGTTCTTATCTCTAGAAGTTTAATTTGGATCTCTTTTATATCTTCTATGACTCCACTTAATGTTTTAAACACATGGATTACAGTTATAATAACTCTTTTAATGTTTTTGTAAATTTTAGTATCTGTGTCAGTTCCCACTTTTTCTTAGCTAATTTCTTTTCCCATTATGGGTTGTATTTCCCTGCATCTTTGCATGCCTATTAACAATTGATTGGGTGCCACAGATTATAAGTTAACACCTTTTTGCATACTGGATATTTTTATATTCCTATAGATATTCCTGAATAGCTTAATTCTGATATGCAGTTAAGTTCCTTACAAACTATGTGATCCTTTTGGCTCCTGTTTTTAAGATTTGTTAAGTGAATCCAGAGCAACATTTAATCTGGAGCTAATAAGTTTTCATAGCGGAGGCAAGATCCTTCTGAGTACTCTGTCCAATGCCCATCAATAATGAGGTTTTTATCTGGCTTGTAGAAACAATGAACCATGGACACTGTGCTCACTTATCTTTTTGGGTGCTTCTCCTCTGGTCATAGTTGGTTTTCTGCAGTGTGTGTTCTGATCCATACTCTGGTGAAGCTGAGTTCTTTCTCTGCATAGCTCTCTCTTGTGCAGAACTTTGTCTTACGCCCCCAGCCACCATCATCTACCTGGACCTCAACTCCTGGACACCTCTGGTCTCTACTCATACTGACCTCCCTGTGTTGCAGCCTGAAAACTCAAGACTGTAAACTGGGACAATTGTTAAGTTTCATCCAATTTGGGTTGTATCAGGGATTACTATTCTTCACTTCGAAAACAAACATGAAATAAAGGCTTTTTCAGGCAAACAAAAGCAGGGAGAATTCATCACCACTGAATCTTAACAAAAATGTTAAAGAAGGTTCTTCTGGCAGAAGTAAAATGATACCAGATGGAAATTTGAATCTACATAAAGGAATGAAGAGTGCCATAAATGGTAAATACGCAAATAAATATAAAATCCTTTTATTCAGATGGATAGCCAGTTTTCCCATTACCAGTTATTAAGTAGTCCATTATTTCTCCATTGCAATGAAATGCCTCCTTTATTATAACCAAATTCTTTAAATATACTTTGATCTCTTTGTCTACTCTCTTCTGGGAACTTATTTATCTCTAACTACATAGTAGTATCATTCTGGTTTTATTTCAATTCACTATATAATTCAATTTTTTTTTGTCAGTTTTTGGCCAGGGCCAGGTTTGAACCCACCACCTCTGGTATATGGGGCCAGCACCCTACTCCTTTGAGCCACAGGTGCTGCCCTATATAATTGAATTTTTATTAGGGCAACTTCACCTACTTCATTTTCAAAATGTCCTTGATAACTTTTACATTTTATTCTATGATGTAAACTAAAAATTCAGTATGCCCATTCCCTTTCCTCTGCACCCTCCGCAGTACAAAATCCTGTTGTGAGTCTGTCTAAAATTACAATAAATACAAATGTTAATGTTCACTCATCAGTTCACTGAGAACAAGTTTCCATTTGGAGATCAGATGAAAAGAGATCAGTAAGGAGGGCACCAGAAGTAAACCTTCCCTTATTCTTAGCTTTGCTGGAAGCCAATAGTTCTCTGTTCCTGAAGTGGTTTTATTTCCCAGCTGAAGCTCTAAACTGCAAAAGCTTTGAGATAAAAAGCTTATAACACTCACATGTGAATGTGCTCACATTTTGCCTAAATCCTTTCATATAGGGATTTCAGAGCACTATGAAAACTACATGGTGTCAGGATTCATCTGTCCCCATCTTTCATATGAAGGAATAGAAATCATAGAAGAGTGCTGAAGCTATTTAAGCTGGAGGATGACCTGAAAGGAAGCTGAGAGTGGAATTTATACTTGGAATACCCACTTGGAATTATCCTGCTCTGACTACAGCTTGCAGTTCAGAACTACAGTCAGCAGTTCAAAAACATTCAGTCTGGTTCACAGCTGTGCCCAGGAGATGGCCTAATAACTGCTTGTATTATATAGACTCAGTAAATATTCCTTAAGCTGAATACTCAGCCCTATATTAGTAACTGAATTGATTCAAAAGAAGGGAAATATAGGATCTCTAAAATCAAAGAGCTTATAATCTATACAAGGGAAGGGATACCTAGGAAAATAATAGGGATGCCATGCTATGAGTTTCTTGGGGGTGGAGACTTTCATTCAACTTTGACCCCTGCCCCCAAATCTGTCTAAAAAGAAAAAAGAAACATAAGCTAAACTGAACATTTGCATAGTGCATAAGTTATCAAGATGAACAATCAGTGCTGAATGATTTCCCAGAGGGTTCCTGATGCACTAAGTGAAGAGGGAAGTCTGCATGTTACAGGAAGGAAATGGCCTGGACACCCAAATTCTTTGAGAATGAATTCCTTTATGGCCTCTGGTGTTAAGACATTTCTAACTCTGCACTATAGAATATAAGAGGGAAATGGCTATGCCAATGAACTCTTTCCTTTATCCAGTAAGAACCAGCCCATTCCTTCATTCTACAAATGGTATTTAGCACATACTCTGTGCTCAGCATTGTTCTAGGGCCTAGAGAAGTAAAAGTAAAGAGGTCAAGCAGTCCCTGCTCAAGACAGCTACAGTCCATATGCTGGCTCCCCTTGTCTCTGACCTCCCCTTTGTATCATGTGATCTTCTTCACCTCAGAGGTTAATATACCCTGTACTGTCTCCTTCTACCTAAAGAAGACAGGCAGAAGCCCATTCATATACCTTAAGGTAGGGAAAATGTTAGCAGGGATTGTAAACAGCAGATTATTCCCAGACCCTTGGGAATGTTTAATAAGAAGAAACTGTCACACTCAAACTCTCTAGCAACAGTTTCTTTGGGGACCTTTCCTTGGCAAGCCTTCAAGAGCTAGTCAAAATGCACTTTTTTGTACTACACATAATTCATTACTCCCAAGGAAAGAATAGAGTTGAAAACAGTTCCAAGACGCTATAATTAGCAGCATGATTCTCCTTGCAACAAGGAAATTAGATGAGGAATCTGACCCCAGCAGCCTGCCCCTGTCTCTTGCCTTCCTGCCCTTAGATTTTAGTCCCATTTTTTCATTCACCTCTCTGAGGTAAAATGTAGACTGTCTCCTAAAAACACCTACTCTAAGAATCCTGCTGTGCCCCCAAATCCATTCTCTGATTTCACTGGCTATGTACCTGTTCTCTGTCCCTGTCCACCTAAGTCCAACACATCCTCAGAGTTGTGGACTATAAATCAGGGATTGGAAGACTCAGACCCACAGTCCCAATCTGGCCCATTGCCTGTTTTTATGAATAAAGTTTTGTTGGAATACATCTCTACCCATTCATGTATGCATAGGGTTGCTTTCACAGTACAGCAGCAAAATAGAGTAGTTGTTACAGAGACCATATGACCCACAAAACCTAAAATGTTTATTATCTGGATCTTTACCAAAAAAGTTTGCTAACTTCCACTATAGAATAGGAGAAATTTAGAACTCAAATTCTGTGCTTCTGTCGTATCAAAACTGCAGTTGTTTACATAGAGAAAATTGTATTTATTCTTATTCTTTTCAGATAATATAAACTTTATGTGTTGTTTGGGGCAACACATATGATTTATCCTTGATCGTAAGAATTATCTGTATTCCTGATTTATAGGTTCCCAGGTTAATTAAGGCTAACGATTCATTCCATTAGGTTCATATCAAGTCTGGTAAACAGAGGAGTAAAACATTTGGACATGGCTTCACATGAAGTTTTTCAAGATAGTGTCAGAGAATCTGAACTTCCAGGGATATCTTGTCTTAACATATACAATTCCTTCCCAGGTCAAACTATGTAGTGGAACAGGGGAAATAGGAAAACAATAATAGACTTCATAAGATTAATATCATTTTCAGTTAGAAAGAAGGAGAAAATCTCAAAGATTCAAAGGAAAAATCTAGAAGTGATCTCTTAAAATTAAGCCCTACTTATGAAGCAGGAATTCCTGAGACATTAAGATCTTTTCCACTGTAAATTATCCTTAAAATTATTAGACTTGCTAAGGGACCAGAAGAGAAGAAAGGGCTCTTACGGAGCACATAATCATTTTGGTTATAAGATGATCTGTAGATACATATTGATAGCCAGCTAATAGTTGATTAGTTACAAATTTTCTTAAATTTGCTAGAAATTTTTTTTTTCTAGTGGGGGAAATCATTGCTTGGCTAAATATTTCCTGACAGACCTACCAATCAACTAAGTTTCACACACACATGCTGAGTCACTGCCATCCAGTGGCTGCACAGAAAACTGCTTTAACCTTGGAAGAGGACACTGAGCTGAAGGGCTGAAGGGTCTCAGAAATGGGTCTCACACAGAGAGCCCCAGTTTGATTTGGTTACCTTGAAAGTATAAATCTTAATTACAGAAGGTATAATTGCTTAACAAAAAAAAAAAGAAAGAAACTCCATTAAGATTATTAGAATTAACAAGGGAATAAGGGAATTGGGTAAAGAGGCTGAAGATAACATAAATATACAAAACAATGAAACTTTTTTTTTATTAGCAGTAGTTGATGAGAAAATGGAAATGGAAACAATAATCCCATTCCTATTGGTTATGAAAGAATGAGAGGGCTGGTTTTTTTTT
>NW_003852513.1:1046210-1049546 GCF_000181295.1 Otolemur garnettii
AAAAATAAGCCCTAGTAGGATTTCTATGCATTTGTTAAATATAAGCCCTACCCCCATAATAAGACCTAGTGATGGGATGCATTTCCGCGCAGAGCAGTAAGGAAAACTGGAATACCTTTTATCTGCCACAGCTCCTTTCTCTGAGCCGTTAGCACTTGTGCAGGTGCATGTGTGGTAACTGTGGTTGCAGGCATCCTATTTTGCACGTGCAAATGGCTAGGGGAAAGGAGTTCACGCATCACTAGCACCACCTGTCAAGTTACAGAAGAAGATGACTTAACTGCTTTTGAATAAATGTAGATTGTTGTATTATACTTAATAAAAATAAGACATCCCCTGAAAATAAGCCCTAGTGTTCCTTCTTGAGAAAAAATAAGTATAAGACAGTGTCTTATTTGGGGGGAAATATGGTAGCTCCAGCCTATTTTATATCAGTCCCCTTCTGAAGTGGAAGCTTTCCCCCATTCTTATAGGATCTCTCAGCTTCCACACTACAATGACCCCATCTAAATCTAACCCCATCCAACTTTCTACCCCTCCCCTCCCTCCCAAATGTTTTCATTGAGCTCTTTAAAACTCTTAATCTGTGATCAGAAACCTAATGTCTGAAGGATTGTCCACAGAGAATGCCTCCCCTGTGGCACTCTGACAAGGAAGCTGTTTTCTACCCCCTCTTTCTATTCCTCAGGGCCAGGAACAAGGTAAAACTATTTCTTTTTTTATTTATTTTTTATTTTTTATTTTTATTAAATCAAGCTGTGGACATTAATGCAATCATGGGGGTACAATGTGCTGGTTTTATATACAATTTGAAATATTTTCATGAAACTGATTAACATAGCCTTCACTGCATTTTCTTAGTTACTAATGTCTTAGTTAAGACATTTATATTCTACACTTAGTAAATTAGTACCCTTGTAAAATGCACTGTAGTTGTGGTCCCACCAATTACCCTCCCTCCACCCATCCTACCCCCTCCCCTCCCTCTGCCCATTCCCCTTCTTCTTGGGCTATAATTGGGTTATAGATTTCATATGAGAGCTATAAATTGGTTTCATAGTAGGGCTAAGTACATTGGATATTTTTTCTTCCATTCTTGAGATATTTTGCTAAGAATATGTTCCAGCTACATCCATGTAAACATGAAAGAGGTGAAGTCTCCATATATTTTTTAAGCCTGTATAATATTCCATGGTATACATATACCACAATTTACTAATCCATTCATGAGCCAATGGGCACTTGGGCTTCTTCTATGACTTAGCAATAATGAATTGGGCTGCAATAAACATTCTGGTATAAATATCTTTGTTATAAAGTGATTTATGGTCTTCTGGATATATACCTAGTAGAGGAATTATAGGATCAAATGGCAGGTCTATTTTTAGATCCTTAAGTGATCTCCAAACATCTTTCCAAAAGGAACGCATTAGTTTGTATTCTAAGCAGCAGTGCAGAAGTGTTCACTTACCTCCACATCCATGACAACATTTCTGGTATTGGAATTTTGTGACATGGGCTAATCTTATTGGAGTTAGATGATACCTCAAAGTAGTTTTGATTTGCATTTCTCTGATGATTAAGGATGATAGGCATTTTTTCAGATGTCTGTAGGCCATGTGCCTGTCTTCTTCAGAGAAGTTTCTCTTCAATTTCCTTGCCCACCCTGAGATGGAATCACTTGTTCTTTTCTTACTAATATGCTTGAGTTCTCTGTGGATTCTGGTTATTAAACCTTTGTCAGAGACATAACCTGCAAATATCTTCTCCCATTCTGAGGGCTGTCTGCTTGCTTTACTTACCGTGTTCTTGGCTGTACAGAAACTTTTTAATTTGATCAGATCCCAATAATGTATTTTTGGTGTTGCTTCAATTGCCTAAGGGGTCATCCTCATAAAATATTCACCTATGTCAATTTTTTCAGGAGTTTTCCCTGCACTTTCTTCTAATATTTTTATAGTTTCGCGTCTTAAGTTTAAATCTTTAATCCAGTGAGAGTCTATCTAAGTTCATGTTGAAAAGTGTGGGTCCAGTTTCAGTCTCCTATAAGTTGCCAGCCAGTTCACCCAGAACCATTTGTTAAACCATTTGTTGAATCTTTTCCCCACTGAATATTTTTAATTGGCTTGTCAAAAATCAAATAATAGGTAAGTAGCTGGGTTCATCTCTTGGTTCTCTACTCTGTTCCATGTATCTACTTCTCTGTTTTTGTGCCAGTACCATGCTGTTTTTTTGTCACTATCGATTTATAGTATAGTCTGAGGTCTGGTAGCATGATTTCTCCTGCTTTGTTTTTATTTCTGAATAATGTCTTGGCTATTAGAGGTTTTTTCCTGATTCCATATAAAATGAAGTATTACTTTTTTGAGATCTTAAAAGTATGACAGTGGAGCTTTAATAGGGATTACATCTAAATTGGATATTATTTTGGGTAGTATGGACATTTTAACAATGTTGATTCTTCCCAGCCATGAGCATGGTATGTTTTTCCATTTGTTAATGTCTTCAACTATTTCTTTTCCTAGATTTTCATAGTTCTCTTTATAGAGATCTTTCACGTCCTTTGTTAGGTAAACTCCCAAATATTTCATCTTCTTTGGCACTACTGTAAAAGGAATAGAGTCCTTGATTGTTTTTTCAGCTTGACTATTGTTGGTATATAGAAAGGCTACAGATTTACGAGTGTTGATTTTGTAACCTGAGATGCTACTGTATCCTCAATCACTTGTAAGAGTTTGTAGTAGAATCCCTGGTGTTTTCCAGATATACAATCATATCATCTGCAAACAGTGAAAATTTGATCTCCTCTGACCCTATATTGAAACTCTTGATGGCCTTTTTTTGCCTAATTGCAATGGCTAAGACTTCCATTGCAATGATAAAAGCATTGGAGACAGTAGGAAACATTGCCTGGTTCCTGACCTGAGTGGAAATGATTACAATTTAACTCCATTCCATACAATATTGGCTGTGGGTTTACTGTAGATGGCCTCTATCAGCTTAAGAAATGTCCCTTCTATGCCAATTATAAGTGTTATGATCATGAACATATGCTGGATATTATCAAAAGCTTTTTCTGAATTGATTGAGAAAATCATATGGTCATTGTTTTTTAATTTGTTTATGTGATGTATTATATTTATAGATTTACGTATATTGAACCAGCCTTGAGACCCTGGGATAAAACCCATTTGGTAATGGTGTATAATTTGTTTGATGTGTTGCTAGATTCAGTTTGTTAGGATCTTGTTGAATATTTTTGCATCAATATTCATTAGTGATATTGGTCTATAATTTTCTTTTCTTGTTGGGTCTTTTCCTGGTTTGGGGATCAAG
>NW_003852513.1:1051095-1073493 GCF_000181295.1 Otolemur garnettii
GTTGAAAGTTATTTTGTTTTAGGAGATTAAAAGTCGATGACCACCCTCTTCTAGCTGGAAAGGTTTCTGCAGAGAGATCTGTAGTCATTCTAATATTCTTCCCCTTGTAGGTTATGATTTTCTTACGTCTTGCTGCTTTCAAGATTTTATCTTTCATATTAAGTTTAGTGAAGTTAATTATGATGTATCTGGGGGATGTCTTATTTGGGTTGAGTCGTGCTGGGGTTCTGAAGCTGTCTGCTACCTGAATTTCAGAATCTCTTGGCATGTCTGGGAAGTTCTCTTTGATTATCCCATGGAGTAGAGTGTCAGGGCCTTTCATAGCCACCTCATAGCCTTCAGGAATTTCTATAAGGTGAATATTAATTTTCTTCAAATTATCCCAGAGCTTTCTGATTGAATGATCCATCTTTGTACTCCACTACTGTTCATCTTTGAGCATTTGGGAGCTTTCAAAAGCTTTGTCTTCTTTTCAGAAATCCTTTCGTCTGCCTGCTGCATTCTGTTCCTGAGGGATTCTACTGTATTTCTCAGATTTTTGAGGGCTGCAAGTTCTTGTCTCACAGTGTCAAAATCTTTGGTGATTTTGTCTTTGAATTCACTGAATTCTTGAGACAACTTTTTAAATGCTCCTTGAATTTCTACTTCCAACTTTACCTCTATTCTATTAATCTTATTTGCAATCCAAATTCTGAATTTGATTTCTGATGTCTCAGCCATTTGTTTATGGATGGGATCATTTGGTGGGTCCACCATGTCATTCCTTGGGGGAGTTGATCTCTGATTATTCATGTTGCTGGAGTTTTTCTGCTGATTCCACCCCATGATTATTTTACATTGTTTGGCTAGATGAGCAGATAAAGTAAAGTTGGGTTGGGGGCTCCTGGCATAGAGATTAACCAGCCCTTTGCTCAAGAGCTTGGACTAGTGTCTGTACCTTTTCCCTTAGAGCTTTGAAAAGGACCCATACAGTACTATGGCCTGAGACATTGGAGACTTGCTTGGTGTGGTGGGGCTAAGTGGCTCTGTCTTGTTTTCAGCTGGTCTCTGTCCAATCCTAGTCAATTAGTAACTGTGGGTTAAAGTCTCATCTGTGGAGAAATACCAGTAACTAAGTCATCCCACCCCCCACGGGCAACAACTGGAAAAGTAAAATCAAACCTTCCCATAACCACACACCCAGGGTACCATTTTGGATAGTCCTTGGGTGATTGATCCAGGTCAAGAGTTCCAAATCAATTGTCTCAGTCAGCATCCAGTCTCAAGTGGGAGAGTACAAATGATCTCCATCGACTAGACAGCAAGATCTGCTAGAAGCTCAAGTATGACTTGCTCTGGTGCTCCTTGGAGTCAGAAGGACCCACCCAGCAAATTAATTACTCCAGGAAGGTTGATGCCTCCTTCCCCACCTTGAACCTCTGTCACACCCAGTCACTGGTAACCCCACAGGATTATGATCCAGTTCCATCCAATGAGCAGATGTTCCAGGGGTTTGCACCTGCCTGAGTCACAGGGATATCTATGTCTCCTCAGCCAGGCCACCACACTCTGCCACCAGCCCGCAGGGGGAGCTGAAGTCTGACAACCTCATGTGCTTAGTAGAAGCTGGCGTGAGTCACTCAGTTCCAGCCCCATCCCTGATCAATGTTGCCGCCACTAATATTCTCGCTGAATTTGCATTTATGTCCCAGCTATATTCCCCTGTGGGCCAGGCACTGTTTGAGTTTGCAACTACTGGAAAAGTAAAATCAAACCTTCAAATCTCTATCTCCACTACACTCCATGTTGGGGCAGGCACAGTTAGCCCTCACACTCAGCTCTCACTTCCTGTCTCTCCCTGGGCTGTTGGTGTTACCATGCCTACTTTTGTCTCAGATATAATCCCCTGGGGGCAGAGTGCATCTTAGGCTCACTAAAGCAGCACTTCTGATTCAGCCCCACCCTGGGAGTATGCCTCTCTGCACACATGTATTCTAGTCTCAGTCCCACTGTGCCCTGCCCAGGCAAGTACTGCCTCAGGCCTACCCTTTGCTCATGGGTCCTGCATTTCCATCCCAGATCTGTTCCACCAGTGGCTGCCACCAGAGTAGAGATCCAGCTTTCTCTGGTTGCCAAGAGAGGTGGGGAGTGTCTCTCCAAAATATCCCCAGGGCATGAGCCGTATTGTTCCCACCACTGCCACTGCTCCTCTGTGCTGCAGGTCACCACCTCTCCCTCTCTCATATGGCTCCCTTGGTCCACTATCCTCTCCTCATACCCCTACCACAGAATCAGCACAGACATGTAACAGCCCATGCCCTATCCACACCTCTCAAGAAGATGCCCAAGAATAGGGCACAGGCTTCCAGACCTCGGGATGAGAGTGGAGGGAAGTGCTAGGAGTTCAAACTTTCAAGTAGAGAATATATAAAGTTTTATGCCTGGTAGGAGAATGCCATGGCACACTAGTGGGTCCTCCCTGGGGAAGGAGTTCTGGTTTTTACAGGCTCTCTCCCATGGGATTAAATAGGAAGAGATCTGAACTCTGCTCACTTGTTTGTAGAAAGTATACTGTGAGCCATTCTCATTGGGGAGGAGATTCTCATCCACTTGACGATGGACTTTGTACCTATTGTTTGTTTCCTTGGGGTCACAGCTTGCCTCAGCAGGGTTGATGTGCATTCTTCAACCTTGGCTCAGCTCCAAACCATTAGCTTACTTGCTAAACTTCTGTCCTTTAACTCTCCCTCTGATTGGGAGCTTCTGGAAAGCTGGCTCCAATCAGCCATCTTACCTCTGCCCCTCAGTAAGACTTTATCTTATTAACCATTGCCTCTTCCAACTCTGAGACAACCTCTACATGTGTTCTCTTCAAATTTCTTACTCCTTTTCCCCTAAACTCTCATCTGATGACCTCATTTAATACAAGACTGAGGGAATAAGACCCACCATTAAAGAACCCCTTCATTCCCAGTCTAAATATGTAGACCAGTGATTCTCAACCAAGAAAAATTTTGTCTTTTGGGAGACATCTGGCAATGTCTACAGACTTTTTTTATTATAACCACTGCAGGGGATGGGTACTACTGTCTTCTCTTAGGTAAGGGCCAGAAATGCTACTAAACATCCAAAAGTGGACAGCCCCTAACCCTAAAGATCCCAGAATGTCAACAGTGCCAAGGATGAGAAGCTCTGGTATAGATCAAGCTGCACAGACACACCTTTCTTATCTTACTCCAATGAAGAAGTGTCTCTGCTTCCATAAAATTCAGTTATCTCTCAGTCTTTAGAACTTTCCTTCTGATACTATTACCTTTCTCTGTGTGAGGGTGTGTTCAATTCTCCCTCTCTATTGTACATATTCAATCATTCAACAAAAATTAACCATATGCCAAATACTCTTCTAAGAGCTATTAATACAAAATAGATGAACATTCCTGTCCCATGAAATTTCCCTTTATGGGAGGAAAATGTTCAATATTAGTGATGAGTTAGAAGGGAGAAAAACACAAAAGAGGAATAGAAAATGTGTGGGAGAACAGGGGTTAAATTTTAAATAAGATGGACAGGGAGGACTCTGTTACACTGAGACTTGAGCAAACTTCTAAAGGCAGTGAGAGAGAGAACTATGCAAATACCTAGCAGAGCAGAATTCTAAGAAGAAAGATAAACAAGTGCAAAGAGAGAACAAGTCTGGTTTAGGGTTTGTCTAGTAGGTCCAAGGAGCAGAGTGGGAGCTGCTGCAACTAGAACAGATAGACTAAGGGAAGAGTTACAGTAGATAAAGTCAGAGAGGTAATGAGGGTCATATCAGATATAATTTTGGGTTCTATTCCCCTAAGTAAGATGGAGAAACCTCAGAGGATTGGAGCAAAGGATTTCATCATCTGACTTACCCTTTAACACAGGAATCAACAAACTAGCCAGCAGGCCACCACCTGTTATTGTCAATGAAGTATTATTGGAACACAGCCACATTCTCTTCTTTACATATTGTTTATGGTTTCTTTCAAGCTGTAATAGTAGAAATGCATAGTTGGGACAGAGACCACAGATCTGCAAAGCCTGAAATATTTGCTGTTTAACCCTTTACAGAAAAAATTAAAGTGAAGAGACTTCCTTAACAGGACTCAGAAACCATACATAAAAATATATTTTTGATCATAAAAATTCTTATTCATTTAGTAGAAGTTATAAACAAAGTACAGAAATAAATGAAATTGGAAAAAAGTATCACAAATAAAGGGTGAATATTGCTAATACAGTCATCCCTCAACCATCCATGGGGGATTGGTTAATGGACACCTCATGATACCAAAATATAAGAACGTGCAAGTCTCTTATATGAAATAATGTAGTATTTGCTTATAACCTATATACATCTTTCTGTTTTCAAACATTTTCAATCTGTGGTTGGTTGAATATGCAGATAGCCAATTATAGGTCAAAAATCTAGGAGAAAAAAATAGGCAAAGGATATTAACAAGAAATTAATAGAAGAGAACATGCAAATAGACAATAAACACATTAAAAGATGCTCAACATCACTAGTGGTCAGATAAACACTAATTAAAATTACAAGAAGATGTCAATTGCCCATCAAAATTCAAGACAGTAATAACAGTTAGTGCTAAATAGGATGCCAGGGAATAAGCACTTCTATCCATTGCTGGTTGGAATGTAAGTTGCATCAGACTTTGGAAAAATAATCTAAAGAAGTTGGGTTCAAAATGTCAGACTAGAGACATCTCCTCATCAGTTGCTGTCTGTGGAATGAGGTGTGGGGACTCCATCCTCTCTGGATTGTCCCATCCTGAAACATCACTGTGAAGCATGGTGAGACAGCAAGGAACTTCAGGAGTCAAGTGGATTAGGAGCAGTGGAAATCCTGCACCAAAAGCAGGTGACTGGGTGCACACAGAGGCCTGCCCTTTGGCAGAGAGGGCTAGAGACAGGGAAGGCCTGCTGCTTTTTGAACTTGGGAGCTCTCCAGAGCAGTGTTGGGAGGGACTGAGCAAGCCAGCCAATGGAATAGCACCCAGTAGGTAGGTTTGAACCACTGGGCAGATCTGGAATCAGGGCCTGCTTAGCTGCAGGTGGACAGGGTATTGCCATTGTGGAAGGGCCCCTGGGGAGAAACAGTCCACAGGATCCCGTCACATAGCCAGCTCTGACTCCACATGCTAGGCTCAAACAGCAATGCTTGGGGTGAGTTGGACAGAACCTGTACCCTGTACAGACCCCTTTGGGGCTTTGGGGAAATGTTTGTAGAGTTGGAAAGTGTCTCCCATAAAGTTTGGTGAAAGCTTCAGGCTCCCAACCCCATAGTGATTAAGCTAGAAGCAACCATGTTTGGATTAAAATCAAATAAACCAGGAAAACAAGACCAGGTCTCCATGGCAACTAGCTATAATTTACTGCCCCCATTATCCACAGCAGAAGCAGCACACTTGTTTTTCATCTCCGGACCCTGGAATGCTATATAATGTCCAAGCAATAGATTGCATATTTTTATTTTCATTTTTATTTTTGTTTTGCTTTGTTTTTATTTTCTTCAATACCAAAGTTTCTTTTTTTGTTATGAGTTTTCTGACTTTTTTTCTTTGTTTCCTTTTCCTCTCCTCTTCTCTTTCTTTTTGTAGCTATTTTTCTACTTTTCTCATTTTTCCCTCATAAATCTCTCAAATTACAACCAAGATATCCCTCCCTTTCTTCTGATCTGTTTTATTCTATTTTGTTCTATTTTTGATTTCTGGAATAGGCCTGGGCTGGGGTACCACAGCATTGGCCTGGCTCATTGGAGGCCTTGAATTCCTGGGCTAGGGTGTCCCTCTAGTTTGATGCACTGCTGATTATTTTTCTTTATTTGGCAGAGGAGGGGGTTTTACTCTTGCTCAAGCTCTAAGGGGCTCCTGACCTCAAAGGACCCACCTACTCCGACCACCTAGAGTCCTAGAATTGCAAGAGTGGGACACCACACCTGCCAAACACCACTATTATTCCTGTTTTCCTCTTTCTGTCCATTTCCTCTTTTCAAAAATCTTTCTTTTTTTCTTTTTTCCCTTCCCACTCTTTTCTCTTTCTTTTGTCCCTGTACCAAAAAGCTACTCCAACACCGAAGCACAGAGACAAGGAAAATTAAGGAGAAGGGGGAATCAAGAAAAGAAAGTAGGGGAAGGACATAAACAAGAAGAAAACACACATGAGAAGGAACCTACAAAAAAATTCTGACAGCATGAAAAAGCAGAATATATCAATCCACTCTCCCCCCACCAAGGTATCAGGAGGCAGCTACCACAGAGGACCCCACCTATAAAGAAATTATGAAAATGAAAGAAAGGGAATTTAGACTATAGATGACAAAAATGATGAAGGCAAAATGGAAAACGAACAAAAAGAAATCCAAAAATTGACCCAGGAAATGAATGAAAGACATGATGAAATTAGAAAGAATATATTGGAACTTAAGGAACTGAAAAGGTCACTCAGGAAACTTAAAGATGCAAAAGAAATTATCAATAACATATTAAACTATGAAGAAGAAAGAACTTCAGAGCTAGAGGCTAACTCAGGCATTTAAAGAGACAGAAAACAAGAGAGAAAAGCAAAGCAATCACTTAGAAAATTATGGGACTTCACAAAGCACACAAACATGAATTATAGTTATCCCTGAAGGAGGAGTGACTGAAAGGAATAGATGACCTACAAGAGAATATCATCAATAAATATTTCCCAGGCATCACCAAAGATTCTGACACACTCCTTTTAGATGGAAATCCAACCCTTGTTCTTCTCAATACAAAAAGAACACTTCCTAGACACATTGTAATGAACCTGGCCCAGGTCAAAATAAAAGAGAAAATTCGGCAAGCAACCAGGACCTAGAGGGGCAGATCCTTCAGGATGACAATAGACTTTTCAGCTGAAACTTTCCAAGGAAGGAAAGTTTCCAAGGGAGGAAAGAAGAGGAAGTCATCTACCTTAATGAGTGCTTCAGTGTTCCCTTAAGTTTTATACCAGAGGCAAACACCCTACTCCCCTCATCAAGCCTGGCCCTGCTTAGGTCGTAACCAAACAGAGAAGGTGGCAGGGCTTACCCAGGGACCTGCCACCTGCCCCAGCCTCTCTGTGCTGCCAAGGGCTGCGGAGCCTAAACTCTGCCTACCCAGATAAGCATAGGTCACTTGCTTTTTCCTCTAACGCCAGTGCTAGCGCTGCTCTAGAGTCCTCCACGCTTAGCTGCTAGGTTAATTAAAACAACAAATGCAGAAGGAGGAGGCTCTTAATACTCACGAGGCTGCTCTGTGAGGCCTGGCAGATGCTCCAAGGAGAAGGAAGGAGCTTCACTCAGTGCCCAGCTTGTGGTGGCCACACAACCATTTGTTTTCTTCATTTGGTCAACGGCACATTTGCTGAACACCTACCATTGTGCCAGGGAATGCAGCAGCGAACACAGACCCCAAAATCCCCTTTCTACTTTATAGTCAGGGAGATTGAGCAGAAAAAAAATAATAAATGAGCAAAGTGTAGTGTATTTCAGAGGTGACAAGTGCCTGAAGAGAGGCAAAGCAGAGGAGGGGCAGGCAGCTCATGCCTATGAAGGGCCGTTTGGGGAAGGGTCACAGGGACGCGGCACCTGAGAAAGGCTTAGAGAAAGGAGACAGGAGTTAGGTGAGGATCCAGGGGGCAGGGTCTGAGAGAGGGAGCAGGGCAGGCAGAACCAGGATGTGACCACCTGTAATCCATCGTCTGTAACCCACCACCATGGTGCACCTCGACCTCTGTAGCCCAAGCATGGACTGCCCTACTCCATGGCAAAATCCTTGCCATTTTGTCTTTCTCCTGCTCTAAGCCACTGCAGGAGCCTCTCTGTCCACCATCTCCCTGCTTCCTGGTGGCCACCTGAGACTCTGTGATCACCCCACCCTCTCACTTCTGAAGCCCCAAGTTGTCAGCTCTGCAGTCTGGCTGATTTTCTTCTCTTTGCTGTCATTTTCACTTTTCCAAGTTCTGTTCCTCAGGGGTCAGCCACCAACGCACTGCATGCAGGAGTGCTTCTGAGTCTGACCACAGGCCAAGACTCTGCCATGTGAGTTTATTGTCCTCGTTACCTTCTCATGAATTGAAAATACTGAGCACATTGTTGGCCCATCACGAGTTAACCTGTAATGTAGGATATTGTAAAAAGCTTTCTTGATCATGTCATCAAAATAATAGCTGGTGACATGGGATGGCTTCCACATTAAATTGCCAGTCAACTTGAAGACCAAGCATGATATTCCAAATGGTCAGTACCAAGTAGAGCAGGGCTCATCCCCAGGGATCTTTTTCCTAGGATCATTTTTGCCATAAAGGAAGACATGTGAGTAGATGGAATTCAGCCTTTTTTAATGGTTAGGAATTATTTGCCCGCTTGCCACTGCCAACTGCCCCCATTTGTATGGAATATTCAGACCATATTTCCAGCCTCTGAAACAGCACAACATAGGCTAGTTAGGAGATCAGAGAGCAGGCCCCATCTTGGCTCTGACTAGTGGACCTGTATGAGAAAAGGGCTGCCTCTAAGTCCGCTTTCTTGCCACTCAGTAAAGCTACAACTACAGTCACTTCCAGGAAAGCTCCTAGCACAGGCAGCTCTCTAAAACTGAGGCCACGGTAGAAGACTGCTGGCTTTGCCAGCATCAGGCAAGAGATGTGGTGTGGAGAGTGAGAAAAGAAGGGGCTGTGGGACAGAAAAGGGGGGCACAGTGTGATGGTGCTCCTCAGGCTGCACCCTGTGCTTGCCCCATCAGAAGATTTACTCAACAAAGGCACTGTCACGCCACAAGGATCTGGGTTTTTCATTAATTTGAAACTTGTCAACTAAAAACTTGGTGGAAAATTTCTGGTTCATTGTAGCAGGCTAGATACATATTTGCTGCCATCCCTCTTTAGAAAGCCACTCTATCAAAATATACATGCTCCAGCCTCCACCTTAAAGAAGCCTGCAAGAGTGTTATATTGTATTTGACAGGTAGGCAGGGAGGGAGCCACCAGTAGGAAGGGCCTCAGAGTACAAGATAGAAAACTGGTCTAAAGAGGGATTGGTCAGAGTTTGTAAATTAGGCAGTTTCCAATACAATCCATCAGTGGTTTTAGGGATACATGAGTCCACAGGGGTTTCTGTTAAGAAAGCAACTATAAACACTTAACTGCTGAGCTGTGTTTACCTCACCTGTCATGGTTCTGGTCCAGTTCATCTGTTTTGCAAGTCATAGTACTACTGCTCACTGAAATTAGTAGCTTCTGTTTTTCAATTACAAATGGAAATAAACCCATAAGAGGAGAGAGAACAGAAATGCAGAGCCATCAGTGAATGAAAAACTATATAGCAAATGCAGGGAAAAATGCAAATGAGAGTGCTTTGGTGGGTGAGACACATGGAAAGGGAGCTTCACAGAGGGCCAAGCTTTATGTGTGACCAGACATCTGACAATGAGAGCTGCTGCATGGGAGTGCATCCTGTGCCCACTGCCTGTGCCTCTTGCCTTACTTACATCATCTCATTTAATCATTGAAAGGACCTCAGGAAGTATGTGTTACCATCCAGATTAGAAAGTCTACTGATTAGGAATATGAGACTCATAAAAATTAAATAGTTGCCTAATTTTTCACAGTTAGTGAGTGTCAAAGCTTGGATTCTAATTCAGAAGACTTGAATGCAAGCTCATAAAGCAAGAATTGTATCTCTAGGTCACTGCAATATTTAGCATGTGACAGACTATATATACGTGTAGATACATATATACACACACGCACATATATACACATGCACACACTCATAAATACACTTACACACACATATACAATCGATTGGATGGGTGAGTAGGTGGGTGATTGATGGATAGATGGATGGATGGATCACCGGGCAAATTCAGATCCAAACAACTCCAAAACCACCACACCACACTGCTTCCCAGGGCTCTAAATTATTGCATAAGGCAGGCTAGAGTGATTTACATAGATTTTAGTTAAACCAGATTTAAGACAAGAAGGAGGTGGATGGCAGAGAGGCAGGATACTGGAGATTATCGCCAATAATAAAAGGTTACAAAACTGAAGCAAAGGGTCTGAGCAAGAAGAGGCTGAGAATTAAGAGCAGCCCTGAGTGGCAGTCCCGGGGTGCCACACCAGTGTAGAGTTGGAGCTTGCTATTACCTTGTGCTTAGATTGAGCCAAAAGGCCAAGAAGCAGTGAAGCATGGTGTGGAGCCAGAGGCTCAGAAAGCCAGGTGCCTTTCTATGTTTATTCATTTATTTATACTCTGCCTGTTTCAAGAAGAACATAAGACACCTTACAAGGACACTGAAAGTACACTGAAAGGTAACAATAATAAGAGCTGAGTGAGAAAGGAAATGACAAAGAATAAGGATTGGGTCAAAAGAAGCCAGAAATGACACAAACATGCATATCCTCAAATCCCATTATACACCTGCCTGTAATCTTTCTAGAAACCAACATTACACAGACACAGACAAACACACACACACACAACCTTATGAGTCACAAAATTCATCTTCTCTGTGAAATAGAAACTAATCATTCAAAAGAAGCACAATTTCTGGTATTAAAACCAGACAAGAATGTATCCCTTGGTTCTTCATTACAAAGATGCTCTGAACCTCCTTAGAGACATCCTGGGGAAAGTACTTGCCACAAGCTGCCCACTATCCCAGGCCTGACTCTTGTCTCAGAAACACAGCTCTCTCCTAACTGCAGGAGAAGAACAAGGCAGTACCTCAGGCCATTCTGACATGTGGTGCTGAGGAAACTCGAGATCACTGTCCCTGGTGTAGCTGAGTCTCTCCAATCCAGACTAGACCAAATAAGCTTTTCCTGATTTACTCTGGTTGTATTTACTGCCAACTGTGAGGAGAAGAGATGAGAAAAAGGAAAAAGAGGAAAAGCACAAAAAAGATGAGAAAGAGAGGGAAAAAAAGATCAGAAAGAGATAGAGCTCTTTCATTTATTTTGAGGCAGGGCATGTGAGCAGAGAGCAGGTCCCTGACTTCTTGTGTCTGCACATGAGGGACTCCCCACTGGAGGGACACTCCTGGCCTCCTTCCCTATTTTCTCTCAATCTCTGAACAGGGTAGGAGTCATTTCTGATGGGTAGGCTACAGCCAACAGTGAATACTTCTTGATTGGATAAAGCTGATCTTGTTAGGAGCTGTTAGCACAGAGGATCTGGTTTCTTTCCATCCCTGTCTAAACTTGGCTTACATGTGTATGGCAGCAGACACAAATATTCCTGCACAAGGGTGGTCTGGAGGGCCAGAAGGGGGAGGGGAATGCCTGTAGGAAGTACTAGCAAGATAATTTGGATGCACGCCCTAGCCATGCATTTCAACCTTGCTGTTATTTTAATATCCATCTGTCTGATTTCCATGGCTATATCTGAACTAATTCTCTACTTGGGCAGAAAAGAAAGGAACTATTTACTTTCCTCAAACATCTGCAAAGATGAAAAATTATAAAATATTTCTCTATAGGAAAGATGTTAATAACTGGAATGAGCCACACACTGTCGTTGGAATATTTGTGCTCCTCCAGAATAGAAACTTCACCTCCATTGTGGTGATATTAAGAGGTGGGGCCTTTGGAGATGTGATTAAGTCATGAGGGCTCCACTTGGGAGTGAGATTAATGCCCTTATAGAGTCTCAAAGAGCTGCCTGGCTCTTCCACTCCTATACTTTAAGAGGGCACAGCATTCCTTCCTTCCACCATGGGGCTATATACCAAAAGACTTCATCTTGGAAACAGAGAGCAAGCCCCCACTAATACCAAACCTGCCAACACCTCGATCTTAGACTTCTCAGCTTCTAGAACTATAAGAATAAATTCTGTTGCTTATAAATTATTTAGTCTAAGGTATTTTTTATATCAACAAGAATAAACTAGTATGCCACTGAGGAGCAGGTACTATGCTTCATCTTTGCATGACCATCAATTATCAAAATGCTTTGCACCTAGTAGTGCAGGAAGAAAGGGGACTGAAGACCCCATTCTTGGCAAAGTAAAACACCCCTTGAGAAAGAGGAAAATAAAAAAATAAGCTGAGAGAGTTGGAAAAAGAAAAGTCAGCTAGTTTACATTTAAGCTAGCCATTTCTGGCAAGCTTTCTGCCTTTTCTGAAGTTCTAGCCTGTTAGGGATACAGTTTACAAACACTCCTGCTGGGTCTGTGAGCACTCTGAGGAAAAATGGTCATAGAAGAGGCTATGACAAGACCTATAAAGATACACTAACAGGGTCATCTCCTGCCTAGTAAATAGGTAAAACAGATACCCACTGTGGAGATTTGCATTTGCCTGGGGTAGAGATCAAGGAAGTAGCTCCAGCCCTGAGATAGGGGCAGAAGAGCTTATATCCCTATCACAGAGGAAGAGCCTCTGTGGTGGTGATGGGAGGAAAATTCCTCCTTCCCACCAATTTCTCAGAGGAGATCAATGCCAGTGGTGATTTACTCCACAGAGAGCTAGCAGAATTTAATACCTCCCTAGAAATCTGTGTGTGTGATCTCAAGTGGGAGGTTCTCCCTATACAAGGCTCAGGTTTCAGATTTCTCAAGGCTACCCTTTAACATTAGGAGCTGATATGCTCTATCAGACGAACTGCTGGTGTCTTTGTTCCCTCCCTCATCTTACCCTCTGGGCAAATAGACCCCAATAAAAGTAGAGTGGAGCAAACACTTGGTGTTGTTGCCAAAATCCTGCAAATGGGTAATGGACCCCTGAGCTCCTACTTTTAATTCTACTCTATGTCTAATGTCTCTTTCTTTACTGTCATATTTCTTCAGTTGGTCACTGCCAATTTCCACAGGTCTTAGCAGACAGTGCCCTGAGGGCAGGACCCCAACATTTGGCACCCAATGACAAGTAGCATTCAATTATTATTCATTTAATATCTTCTGATTTTCAAAGGATGTTATATTATGATTCAAGAATTATGATATCTGAGAATTATACAATTTTTATCATCAAAATCTAGATTATTGTAAATATAATCCTGCAATATCTGTAGTGAGGGTGTTGAAGACTGTGTAGTGGGTAACTGGGACCCAGTTCAGAAATTATGGTCAGTGATTTAACTGTAAGGCTGCTGGTATTATGGATAGGTTTTCATAAAGTCTAACTCAGAACATTAAGGAACATTTTCTAAAGTAATTGCAGGAGCTATACTTAAAATATGTGGGGGGAAAAGGAAATCATGGCTCATAACCATAAAACAAGTTTCTTTCTCCCACTACTTTTCTTAAGGAAACTCAGAGATCCTCATTTGATTTCTTAATCTATTTCTGGATCTATGCTAATAAGGAGCACTGTCATGTTATTTTTAATGTTTCGGCACTAAAACTTCCCTGACTAGTCAATTATTTCTAGCTAGCTAAGCTTTCCACATAAGACTCTGTAGCCCCTTGCTCTGTCGGCTCTTTGCTCCGTTTTACCAGAGCCCATAGACCAGACAGGAAGCTGTAGGGTCTGTCAGGTATGAGGTTCTCAGAGAGAGACTATAAAGCCTGAAAGCTGAAAAGAACTCCTGAAGGGCATGAAGTGACTTGCCATTTACATATGACATTACCAAAATAAAATAATATAAAAATAATATTATGCATCACATATAGGTGGCATCATAATTATTGACACAAACAAATGAGGAAACATCCCCCACTCATGGATTAGTAGAATCAACATTGTTAAAATGTCCATAGTGCCCAAAGCGATTCACAAATTCAACACAATCCTCATCAAAATACCAACATCATTTTTTATAAATCTAGAGAAAATAATTAAATGCTTCATTTGTAACCAGAAGTCAAGCTTAACCCTATCTTCTTTCACATTCACATCTTATGAGACACCAAGTTGTGTACATTCAGAATCCCTTATCTCTCTCTCTCTTTTTTTTTTTTTCTTTGAGACAGAGTCTCACTTTGTTCCCCCCAGTACAGTACTGTGGCATCACAACTCACAGCAACCTCAGACTCTTGGGCTCAAGCAATTCTCTTGCCTCAGCCCCACAAGCAGCTGGGACTATATGCTCACCAGAACGCCTGGCTACTTTTTTTTTTTTTTTTTAAGATTTCCAGGAGACAGGGTTCTTGTTTTCACTCAGGCTGCTCCTAAACTTGTGAGCTCAGGAGAACTGCCTGCCTTGACCTCCCAGAGTGCTAGGATTATAGATGTGAGCCACTGTGCCTGGGCCTTTGTCTCTCTTGAGTCAATATTTTCTCTTTCTTCAGGTTCTGACCTGCTAATCAGGACAGGTTTGGGGGAGAAGGGGAGATTTTCTACTGATCTCCCTCCCTCCAGTTTTTCCTGGCTCTCTCCTTCTTCAATCCCTCTCCATTCTTAAATAGACTCAAATTGTTCTTCATACTACAGCCAATCTGCTCCTATGCCTAGAATGCTTCACATGGTGCCCAGAACCTGTGGCTTGGTGCTACCTGGGTCTGGATCCTCAGCTCTCAGCACTGAACCACCTGGTGCCCCCATCCCTTTTATTCCAGCCCAGGGACACTCTCTAGTCATCCTGTGGGAGGTCACTCATCTCCAAGAAGCCTTCTCTCCTCCCTTCTATGTCAGACTCTACAGCAGTGCTTTTCAACCTTTTTCATCTCACAGAACACTTGAACCTATAGTTAAACTTCAATGGCACACTTAAAATGTGTTCATCACAAAAAGAGTTAAAAAAAAAAAAAAAGAAGTAATGATCTTTAAAAATTTTCACAGCACACCTGAGATTCTCTTGTGGCACACCAGTTGGAAATCACTACCCTACAGTTTGATTACAGGGTAGTGTTCAGAAGCAAACCTTGTGTTTGTCAGAGGTGGGCATCCTTAAGCAGACTTATCTCAAGCACAACACAGCACACTCTGCCTCTGAAAGAAGTAGGTCCGCACTTGAGACTTGGCAGCCCGTAAGAACCTCTCCCTAACATGGAAGGGCTACTTCCTCCAGGTTAGCACCTGAGACTTGGCAGCCTGTAAGACCCTCTCCCTAACATGGAAGGGCTACTTCCTCCCATGTCCATGCTGCATGTGTGGTGAGAAGAGCAAAGTCTCCATCACAAAGGACTGAAGTCAAAGATAAACCATGGAGACAGCTTTCTACTCTGTGCCACGTCATGGCTCCTTTCATTCTGTCCAGGTCACAGATCAAGGAAACAGGTGGTCAGTATAGGAGTGTGAACTTAAGTGTCAGAAGTTCTGTGACATGAACTTACCTACCTGGGGAACCCATTGTTCATCACTTGATTGTTTTTAATTACCAGCTTAAAGAATAAGAGTGTGTCATTCTAGGGTTAATATCTCAGAGCTGCAACAATACAGATGGTGCAAAGGGAGGTGCATGAGTCCAGGAGCCAGTTTATTGGATTCTAGGCAAGACCTTGTGGAGGGGTGAGTGTAGCAAAAATGCCAGTGGACAGTGTTTATATTTTTGCAGTGAATTTATGTATTCAAATGTGTCAAAAGTGAAAGGCATGAACAAATATTGATTTTACTAATTTTTACCTATTTTCCAGAAAATTCTACCATGGTATAGAAGGAGAGGGAAAGAACAATAACATGTTACATTCCCAGGGTACAGTTTATCTTATCTTTGCCACTGACATCTTTTGGGACAAAGCAGAGTCAGTTGGGGACTGCAGCACATTGTATTCATACCACCATTTGTGCCTGCTAGTTAGTACCTCTGTATACAGCTACAGGCTCAATTATGATCTGTTGTTGTTGTTTAAAGTAGGAATTGACCTTTATTTTTTCATAATGGATCCCTTAAACTTATGTAATGTTTTATATACTATCTTATAAACTTCATTTTTCCTTGCTTTCTCTTTATTATTTTACAGGGAGGATGTATGAATAAAAATAAATTAAACTTTTGTTTTGTTTTTTAAACTGAGTTAGAATATAATATATTGTCCTAACCTAATCTTAAAACTTTTATTAGCTAAGGAAACATCTAGCAGAGATAAGACATGTAGCTGTTTGGTTTTTTCCTCTCTTCATTTTCCTTCATTGCCACTGTGAATGTATCTTTTTTGAAATTCTATCCTAACACCTAGTAGTTTTCAGAGAATATAGACTAATTTAGTGGTTTGCAAACTCAGTCATGTGGCAAAACTTCTTAAAGCAGTTTTGATATCCTTATATTCATCATAACACTATAAATATTAATTTTACTAATATTTATTGACTGTCTACTATGTGCTGGGTTTGGGGTGTGTTGGGCCATGCTGATACATACTAATCACCTCTAAACTTTGTGGATTCAAACAGTTATATATTACTTCTCTCGATTCTGTGGGAAGGCATGGCAGTTCTTCAATCTGAGGATCTAGGAAGACCTCTGCTGGGGTCACTCATGTGTCTATGATTAGCTGGCAGTGTTAGCAGCTGACATGTGTTGGCTGAGGTGTTTAAGTTCTCCTCCACATTGCCCCCTGCTTCCACATCAGCTCAGGCTTGGTTACATGGACCTTTCTTAGTTACAGCAAGCCCCAAAACAACTCTGCCTACACCATGTTTGCTAACATCATATTGGCCAGCACAAATTTCATGGGCAGTCTAGATTGAAAGGGTGGAGAAACAAACTTTATCTCTGATGGGAGGATCCTTGGCTATTCATGCAATCTACAACAGTCCACTCCTGGCCACAAATTATTCACATTCTTCCCACATATAATATATTCCCACTCCTATCCCAGGATATCTGAAAATTCCCCATCCAATAAAGGCAATAGAGTTGAGACCAGGATTTTATGACCTACCTCAGGTCAGCATGTAACTCCTCTTCCAAGCTGAAGAGCTTAGAAGACAAATTATCTACCCAACACGTAATAGCAAGACAAGCACAGGTTAATTGCAGTAGGCACTACCATGTCAAAGAGGAGAGAATGGGAGGTGCCTACCAGGCCTCTCTCCACAGCAATCATGGAATACAATTAGCAAAGGTTCTCAGGATCCCTTACTTACATCCAAGAGACTTTCTTGGTTGGGGCCCAGTTCCTTGGAAATAGCTCCCCAAATTGCTGTTGTCTGACTCTCTTTGAGAATCCACTGTCCTCCACAGCTTGTGGCTTCATCCACTGGACTCTTGACCTTCTGAAAAAGCTGCATGAGAATGGCCTATGTTTGCAACTGCCTGCCATGGGGAGACAATTCCCTGAGAGTCTTTTGCATTTCTGCACACTGTGAGAAATCACCTTTTTTTCAAAGATATTTGTATAGTGAACAGTCTTGGAATGCAGAAATGGTGTCTCCCTCTGAAGTAAAGGACAGATGTACTTTGGCCTTCGAAGACAGAAATAATGTGCCCTTTTGGGGGAATGGGTTGGCACACTTACTGTCTAATATAAAAGATTCAGGCTCCCAAATTTCAGAATTCTTCTCCTGCAATGCAAACCACTGTACATGTGTGTCATCTGCCTTTCTTCCTATTGCCCTATGGGAACTAGAGCTCAAGAGATCAACAAAAACACATACATGCTTACACTGCTTGCTGTGCCTATTAGTAAAAAAGTGTTCTTTATTGTGGTCTCTGACTGTTTCATGTCTTTTGACACTACCCATGAAAGTGTGGCAGGCTAACTTGTCATCCTGTGAGTAGGATAAAATATCAGGCCTTGAAACCTACCTGCTTTCAACATATAGAAAGTTGGGAGACCAGAAACCTCTCTGCAATTTGAAAAATTTCCTTTTCTTAGACAAATTTGTTTCTTCAGTTGCTATAACTCCTTTAAGATATGTGTGGGCTTTTTATATATCAGACTACAAGATCTGACAATTAATAAGTTCACTAACCTACCAGCATGTGCGTATGTTGGCAGCAATGTACAAACAACTTGGTAAGGTTTCAGCACCTTGACAGATCAGTGTCTCAACTTGTGTGCATGTCGAGATGTGGCAGTGGCTTGCTGAGTGGCATCATTATTGTTGCTGCGTGTCTTTCTGTGCCCTTGGGAGAGTGTCAGAGCTTGCATTGGACCAATGAAAAAATACTTGTAAATTTCTTCTTAAACTTGTCAAAAGTGGAAGTGAAACCTGAAACATGTGAGTGCAAGTTTGTGGGGATAATACTATGAAGAAAATGCCAGTTCACAATATATTAAACATGTTTCTGGTGAGAGAGAAAGTGATGCTGATGAAGAGAGGTCAGGGTAGCCAATAACAAGCAGAAATGATGAAAACATTGCAAAAATTCATCAAATTGTGTGTCAAAATCATTGGCTGACTGTGAGAAGTATAGCAGACCAAGTAAACATCAATAGAGAAACAGTTAGGAAAATCTCAACTGAAAATCTTGGCCAACAACTCATGGCTCTTGCATCACAACAGTGTACCAATTCATATGGCACTGTTTGTGAGGGAAGACAAAAAACTCCCTACTCGCTGGATCTGGCCCCCAATGACTTTTTTTCTTTAGCTGAAGATAAAGGAAATATTGAAAGGAAAACATTTTGATGACATTCAGTATATCAAAGGTAATACAACAACAGCTTTGATGGCCATTCCAGAAAAAGAATTCCAATATTGCTTCGAAGGATGAACTAGGCTCTGACCTTGTTACATAGCTTCCCAAGGAGAGTACCACAACCATGACCACAATGATATTCATCAATGAGATATGTAGCACTTTTTCTAGGATGAGTTCACAAACTTAATTGCCAGACCTCATATGGTCCGGCTGCACTCCATTTGACAAAAGCTATATCCATAATTCCTTTCAAGATAGGCCTCTTTCTACATTGAGCAGCTTGTTAGGCTACTATAGCACAACATCTTAAGATTCTTAGAAGCCTTTTTATCTAGCTAAGATATAGTAACCATCATCTTAAATCCTTCTGAAAGAAGAGACCAAGAATCTTGTAGATACACCCTTGATTTGACCTTTGGTACCAGGATTCCTTTACTCTAAGAATCTTTCATGTTTGTAATCTGGGGCTGAGAAACAATTTTATTTTCCAGGCTAGCAAGTCCTGGGCTCTCTAATTCCACCTAAATTCTGCTTGCAAAGAAAAGTCTTTCTTTAGCTCATTTCTCTTTGGCAATATTTTATTATACACATCCAAGAGCATACTGATTCTTCCAGAATTTTGTTTGAAAATCAACCCAGACATATCTAAAACTTTAGTAGGTACATTTTTTGTCTTCCAAATTATCACATGCAATATTTCTGCCAATAGTTGTTTTTTTTTTCTATGTAACATGTATTGCCATCTTTTCAGCCTCCAAAAACATTTTCATCTTTTTTTAACCTTCAACAACAGTTTACTTTCCACTTCGACAGACCCATCCACTGCCAAGCCTCAAAGCTAATGGCATGTGTTTTCTGTTTTTGTGTTGGCAGCACCTTTTTTCTAGGCATCAATTTTTTAGAGTTTTCTGATGTATCAGTTATCTTTTACTGCATAACAAACTACCCTAAAAGTTAGTGATTTTATTCTCTCATAATTATGTGAATCATCAATTTGTTCTGGTCTCTCCTGGGATCTCTCACACAGCTGCACTGTCTGGCCATTTTCCTGGGTGAGAGCGTGATGACAGCCCCATTCACAGGTGCAGTGGTGGTTGCTGGCCATGGGCACCATGCATCTCTCATCCTGAAGGAACCTAGCCTGTGTTTCTTTACAAGATGGAATCAGGGCACTGCCGCACTCAAAGGGCAAAGGTAGAAGTTGCAAAGCATCTTGAGGCCTCCACCAAGGTTGCACAGTCGAAGATGTGCAACTTCTGCCATGTTCTATTGGTCAAAGTAAGTCACAAGGCCAGTCCAGAAATAGACTCCACCTTCCAACAGGAAGCAACAATGCACTGAGGCTGTGTTGTGCCACCTTGCCCCCTCTCCTGGAAACACTGGCTGCTGATGGCCCACAGTCAAGTCCTTCCCCAAGAACCACCCTCTGCCAAAGGGAGTTTCCAAGCCCCACATCACTCCCCACCCCCACCCCAGGGCTATGCCAATCCAGTGACTTGAGAGCTCCTGTAGTGGTCAGGCCAGGGCCAACATAGCACAGGTGCTCTGGTCACTTTAGGTCCTACCTGATCTTCACCTCATGTCTTCCGTACTTGTTGTTTTGTAAACTCAGCTTTAACTTAAAGGAGTACATCTTGAGTAGTTTAAGGCCATTGATTTAGGACATTAACTTTTGAATTAGAAATGTTATTTTGACCCAGCATGGTGGCTCATGCCCGTAATCCCAGCACTCTGGGAGGCCTAGAAGAGGTGGCTTGCCTGAGCTCAGGGTTTGAGACTAGCCTGAGCAGGAGAGAGACCCTGCCTCTAAAAATAGCCAGGCATTATGGCAGGCACCTGTAGTCCCAGCTACTAGGGAGGCTGAGGCAAGAGGATCGCTTGAGCCCAAGAGTTAGAGGTTGTTGTGAACTATTACACAATGGCACTCTACCAAGGGCAACAAAGCGAGACTCTGTCTCACAAAAAAAAAAAAAAAACATGTTTTGAGTCATGAGTCATGCCTATTATTGTTTATTATGGATCATAGGTTATGCTGATTATTGTTATTTAAGACAAGAGTTAACTACTGTTGTATGAGATAAGGGTTATACATGGTTTGTGCTTTGAACTTTTATGTATAAAACTGGGTTTGGAAATGAAAGGGCAGAACAATTTTGGAGAGGCTACTCTCACTGTCCATCAGAACTGTTGATCTTCTGATAATAAAGCTCGTTTGACCTAATCCCTCATCTCCATATATTGCCTAGACAATGACAGGTGGCTGGACCTCTTCATCAGGTAACAGACTCAGCCCCCCTTACCTCAATGAAAAACATTTCTGAAGGTTCACTTCATACAGAGTTCTCAAGAGGTTGCCTAAGGCCATCTTACCGCTGCATTAAATTCATTTGCCTTCTGTCCAATCCAGTTTCCCCCATGCCTGACAGATCATCCCAACAGTATTCCTCAGTAAACTGCATGCATGCAAATCTTCCTCAGAGGCTATTTCCCAAAAAATGCAACCTAAGATAATGAGGTTACTTTGTAGCCTAACTTTGCACAGTAAATCAATCAAAACTTAATGGCTTAGAACAGTGACTATTTTTATTCCCATGATTCTGTGGATTGCCTGGGCAGCTTGGTGATGGAGGTGGTCCCACCCATATGTTAAGCAATTTGTAATTTTCCCACTGAGTTCTTTAGTTCTTCATGTGCCTCTCATTCTCTGCCAGGCTAGCTCAGGCTCATCCTCACTGCAGATTGGCACAGAGCTTACATGTGGCACAGATTCTTCCTATCCCTATACCTATTGCACTGGGCTGTTGCACACCCCCTTGATCAGAGATGCATGAGTAAGCTCTTAGTCATCAGCTGAAGCAACCTAGACCAGTAGAACTGATCCACAGAATTATGATAAATAGTAAGTTTTTATTGGATTGAGTCTCTGAGATTGAGATGGCTTGGTTCACAGCAAAAGTTGCATATGTTAATGTAATATGCAGTGGTAGACTGAACAGACCATCCATGATTAATTTTGTGAGCAAAATATGTATACAGTATAAAATCACAAAAAAGAATAAAGATAAAATCAAAATATTCCATTTATAATTATTATCTTTTCCTAAAATTTTTCAAGAATATTTCATTCCTATCTATTCTGTTATAGGCATGGAATTTTTAAGAAAAAAAATTGAAAAGGGAAGGGAGATGAGTGTTAAACTGTATAAGTCCTAATCTTCAACTTATTTTATACAAATTGGGAAAATATTGCAATCATTTTATTTTATCACTTGGATACCAATGTTCTGCAGAAGGGCATTTGAGAATGACATGTCTGATTTACCCATTGGTTATGAATGTTAATCTTGCCTTTGGGGATGTTCTACTTTACTTACCTCTTATTAGTGTGTTTCTTTGGCTCTCAGATCATAAAAATCCCTTGTAATGATATTGCCAAATGTGAAACGTTGTTGGCAACTTATCTGGACTCTTCTAGGTAATCTACTTTATAAATGACTAACAAACAGAATCCAGCAACACATCAAAAAAATTATACACCACAACCAAGTAGGTTTTATCCCAGGGTCCCAAGGTTGGTTCAACATACATAAATCCATAAATATAATTAATTATATAAACAAATTAAAAAATAAAGACCATATGATTCTCTCAATTGATACAGAAAAGGCTGTTGATAATATTCAGCATCCCTTCATTATCAGAACACTTAAGAAAATTGGTATAGAAGGGACATTTCTAAAAATGATAGAGGCCATTGACAGCAAACCTACAACCAATATTGTATTGAATGGAGCTAACTTGAAATCATTTCCACTCTGGCAACCTGTAGAAGACTGAAACTGGACCCAAACCTTTCACCATTAACTAAGATAGACTCTTACTGGATTAAAGATTTAAAC
>NW_003852513.1:1077851-1090371 GCF_000181295.1 Otolemur garnettii
AAAAAATAGTTTTATTTATTAAAAGCTATTGAACTAAAAGCATCCTGCACCACACTATTCTTGCAGAGAAGATAGAGAGTGGTGACAGACATTCACCTTTGGATTGATTGTCTAAGAAGCAACATTAGGAATCCATGGAGATGAGTCAGAAGTGACAATAAAAAGCCCCTGACCAGCTAGATTTGTGGGTGACCTGCAGAGAAGAATTGGCATCACTTGTATTTAAACTGTTCCATAATACTGAGAAGGGAATTATTAACTCATTCAATGAAGTCAATGTCACACTGATACCAAATTCAGAAAAATACACAACAAACAAAGAACACTACAGACCAATATCCCTTAAGAACATAGATGATAAATTATTCAACAAAATACTAACGCATTCAACAGCATATTAAAAAATCCACCATGATTAAGCAGGATTCATCTAAGGAATGCAATGATGCTTCAATACAATGTGAATCTCCAGATAAATAGAATTAAAAATGAAGAACATATGGTCTTCTCAGTAGATATAGAAAAATCATGTGATAAAATTAAGGACTGCTTCAAGATAAAAACTGTCTAAAACTAGGGATATAAGGAATATGCCACAAAATTATCAAAGTCTTAATGACAATCCCACTGTGAACATCAGACTAAACTGGAAAAAGCTAAAAGCATTCCCCCTAAGAACTAGAAAAAGATAAAATTGCCACTGTCACCACTTCTATTCCACATAGTAATGGAAATCCTAGCCAGAGTGATCAGACAAGAGAGAGAGAAAGAGAGAGAAGAAGACATATAAATCAAAAAAGAGGAGTTTAAACTGTCTCTGTTTGCCAACAATAGGCTCTTAGCACCTAGAAACCATTCAATGCACCAGTCCCACTGGGTACCTAGGCAAATGAAGTCATGTAATCAAAAAGATACTTCTACTCAAATGTTTATCACTGCAAAATTCACAATTGCAAAGATGTGAACCAACCTAAGTGACCATTGATGCACAAGTAGATAAAGAAACTATGGTACACATATACCACGGAGTACTGCTCAGCCACAAAAAAGAATAAAATAATGCCTTTGGAAGCAACTTGGATGGAACTGGAGACTATTATTCAAAGTGAAGTATTTCAAGAATGGAAAACCAACCACATGTGCTTCTTAATAAGTGGGAGCTAAACAATGGGTGCACATGGGCATCAACAGACATAAAGGACACTGGAAACCAGAAGGAAGGGCAGGTGAGGGATGAAAACTTACTGTTGGGTACAATTAACATTATTCTTGTCATGCAAACACTCTGACACACTCAAGCATTGTTTTTAATAAATAGGAGTTGTTATTACTCTGCCTCTAACACCAACCTTTTATAAATATAGGTCATTTGATTTTTCATAAGCATTTTTAAGGTTATGATTTTGGTATCATCAACTGTTCTTATGATATAGTCATGCCTCTGATCCAGAGGAAAACATAAAGTCATAATCTTTGATAATATAAATGTCAACAGAAGGCAAGTAAATTTGTTCTACCTCTATGGTGAACCTGGCCAGTGTTTGGTCACTGGTCACATGTATCTTTAATGGAATTCCAATAGTATTCCAAACAAAAACATAAACATTTATTACTGGATAAATGCTATTTTGTAATCATTAGAAAAGTGACTTCCTGAGAGTTATAGAATGAGATGGAAGTAAATTCCAGCATTTCTGATTTACTTACAGGTCTTTAGATACCAATCTGAAAGGGGGATGGCTTTCAAAATTCATATGAAAAATAAAATGATAGCTTTTAGAAATTTAGTCTCCAAAAGCTTCAAATAACTTACAATTCTTTTTTAAAAACATTATTGTACACAGAGATAATATCCTTATAAAACCATAACAGTAAAATTAAATGGACAGTATAAATTCCCAGAACAGCCAAAGAGAAAATGAAATGAAAATAAAATTTGTGTTATTGGGTTTCTCAGTTAAGGCAAAGCTGTTCAATTTCTGTAATATTTGGAAGCTATAAGAAAGTTTTCCACGCAGATGTTTTATCATTTAAATTTGAAAAAAAAATCAGATCCTAAAGTGACAGAGAAGGCAAAGTGGAGTTTACTGGGAGACCAGGTTCCCCCCACACACACAACTCCTGGGAGAGTGGCTAATCCCACAGCTCTGCAGAGGGCCTGGTGCCAGAGTTTAACACCACTCCTCCCGAAATCCTTCAAGTAAGACTCTCTGAGGTGGGGCACTGTGGTGATTCCAGGGACACAGCCTATCAGGGAGCAACACAGAGGTAGATAAAGACCTCAATCCACCAGCCAAGTTTGAGAAAAAAAGACTTGTATTGAAGACACTAAGAAGATTAAAGCATTAGAGGTTTTTAATCTTCAAAACACTGTCTTCCAGATGGTCCTTATTGAGAGAAAGTTTGTTGGTTTAAAGTGCATCAGATAAGAAATGCTTAGACCCCCAGGATGTGATGCTGACAGAACATAACTTTAATTTTCATTTCCTGGGTAGAGATCTTGACTGTGACCCGCAATGCCCAGTGAAGACACAGAGTAAACTTAGGGTCTTTCACCTCAGAGTAACGCCCTATTTGCACATTCCCACTCCTTTCAGAGGAAGGCACCAGCACTGGACGGTGCTGAAACACCTATGCACCCCCAGTGGTGGTCAGTGTGATTCAAACAGCAGCCACAGCAAAGCTGAAGGCGTGAAAATAACCCTCTCACCTCTCCCACCAATTTATTCAAAATACTTACAATTATTCTCTGTTAATTCTGGAGGCAAGAATGGAGGGGAAAGTTTGGTTTATTTATGTGTTCAGAAGACAAGGTCCAAGGACCAAGCTCTCTGTGCCTTTGGGAGGGACTTCCACCAAGGGGATGTGGAAGAGGGTGGTTTCAGGTAGAGCAAAGAACTAAAAGGAGGTTGAAGGTGAGGGGATTTCCACTCAGGTCTCTGCTAACATAACACCTCTGAAAGCAAACCAGCCAGTGAGCTGACCCGGCCTCACCTCCACTCTTAACCTGCTCAGTTTTTCTCTGTAGTACTTATCACTCCCTAGAGTAGTGTTGTATATTTTTTGTTTATTGATTCAGTTGGCAATTCATTAGCTGTTTATTGATAAACTACTCTGATAAGCCTAGTCTAGGCACTAGGATTATAGTACTAAATTAAACAAACCAAGTGCCCATTCTTATGGATACACTTATACTAAAAAGAAAATCATCCGCTATGTGCAGTTTCAATTTGCATGACATTCTATATTTCATCCTGGGATCCTAGACCAGTGACTTCCCATCTCCCTCAGACATAGAGACGAAGTCCTCACAGTGGCCCTGTGTAACCAACACTTCAATGTCATCCACCATTTCTCACCACCTCCTCCTCCTCCCAGCCTACTGGCCTCCTCCCTGCCCCTTGAACACACAGGGCACCGTTCTGCCACATGGCCTTGGCACTTGCTATTTGTACCACCTGGAACACTCTTCCTTCCCAGATTACCACATGTGTCTCTCCTGTACTTGTTAAAGCTCTCTGTTCAAATGTTCTGTCTAAAATTGCTACGCTCTGCATGCTATCTTTCCCTACCCCCTTTCCTGCATTATTTTTTTTTTCTCTAGAGAACTTACCATTGTCTGACAGACATGGCTCATGGCCAATCATTCTCAAAACCCCAGGCAAGTTAAAGAGAATGGCTGCCCATAAGTGATGTCTGTCAGCGAGTATGGAAATGAGCCAGCATGGAGCTGGTGGATCAGCAGTTCAGCCATGCTGTCAAGGGCCAAGTTCTTTCCTCTTTGTATTCCATCATCCTCTGAGCTGGCCTCATCACATCCAGAGCCTGTTTTGTCCAAAATAAGAAGACAGGGGGCCCTTCCCAAAGCTCTGGCAATCAAGGATACTTTCCCATAGTCACTCTCTACCCCACACTTCTATTAAGTTGCCAGTGAAAAGTGGGGCATGTTCCACTCTCTCCCATCACCCAAAGGGGTATTGAGTCACACTCAGACTGGCCAGCCCCACCTGGGCTTCAGTGCCTGCTGCTCCTCAAGACCCTGGCTTAGGAGGGAGGGGAAAGTTGGCATGTCCAGGCCTCCCACAGCCACCTAACTGCACACACTGCCTGTCCATGCTGCCCACACACCACTGGGACAGAAAATTCACAACTCACTACTAAAGGGTCTTCACTGCCAGGCCTGGCCCTGAGCTCAGCTGGTCCCAGCTACCACCCGTGACCACAGAGGCTCCCAGGTCAGATGATGCTGACTCACTTCTAACTCCTGCACAGGGCTTGGAGGCTACCATTGCCCTCTGGCTACACTTTTGCCACACAGAAGGGAACTCCCTGTTCTTCACACTTGGGTAAGGTCTTCAGCCATGATATTCCTCCTCACCTCCTCCTCCTTCCCCTACTCCTTGGCCCAAAGAAGAAGAAATGATCCATCTGAGTGGTGAGTTTGGGAGGAGGCACAAGTCCCGGGGTCTTAGCCTCTTCTCTCTCTGTGGAGACACCATTTCTGCCCCCACCCATAAGTCTCCAGCCCCTGCAGATAGGTCTGGCAAGGGAAGGACTAACAAGCCCACATGGCCACTACAGCTCCCACACCATGGTCACCAGCCTAGGGTCATCACTAACAAACTCATTATGTTCAACCCTTTCTCTCTGGGCCTAGCATCCCTCTCTTAACTGGCTCTAAACTCAGAAAAGAAAGAAAGTATTGCCCTCTCACCCCTTTATATAAGCAGGATAAAGGCTAAATGGCTATAACAAAGTGGACAAGGGAAAGTGGCTACAATGAGACAGAAGTGTACCTCTCACACAGAATTGAGGCTAGAAGCAGGCTGTGCTCCACACATGCCTAGGGTGCCCAGTCTGTCCATCTGGGGCCTGCTCTGCCCGATGGTAGTCTTCCTAGCATATTGGAGGCTAGGCCATGGCCATGCCCACTTCAACCTGCAGGAAGGGAAGGACAGAATAGAGGGACAAATGCCCAATGTGGTAAGGCCATGGCCCATAGGTGGCACATATCACTTAATGCCAAACCCAGCACCGTGGTCACAGCGGCTTATGAGGGCAAAGTTCTTCTGCTGTGTGGTGGCTCTGCTTCCTGAACATCAGTTCCCTCAGGCTGATTCACTGGCTCTGGTAGTTACTGTCTCCTGTCACATGGCAGCATGGCCAGTGCTCTCCACTATGCACTGCTGGGCTGTGCTGAGCATCGGGAAGAGGGTGCTCACTTCTGGGCAATGTGAGAGTGAAAGGGGGCTCCTCAGCCCTGCTTCATGGGACCTTTCCTGACCAGCCTATAGCCAGGGCTGAGCTTTCATCCCTCTCTGCAAGCACTGGAGCCAGGCCTCTGCCTCATCTGCTGAACAGAAGGTACCTGACAATAGTTGGACCATTGGATGGACAAACACATCCTCTCTCAGGCTGATACTCTCTTCCATGCACCACACCAGAGCTCTATACCTGCTAAAAAGGCCGTCCCTGGAGGCATCACATCACCAGACTTCAGGTTGTACTACAAGTCTATGGTGATCAAAACAGCATGATACTGACACAAAAACAAAGATGTAGATCTATGGGATAAGATTGAGAATCTAGAGATGAACCCAGCCACATATCACCATTTAATCTGATAAACATAACAAAAACATGCACTGAGGAAAAGAATCCCTATTTAACAAATGGTGCTGAGAGAACTTGTTATCCACATGCAGAAGACTGAAACTGGACCCACACCTCTCACCATTGACAAAAATTGATTCTGGATAAAATATTTAAATTTAAGACATGAAACAATAAAAATTCTAGAAAAGAGGGTGAAATGCTTGAAAATATTGGCCTGGAAATAAACTTTATGAGGAAGATGCCCTGCCAACTGTAGCAACACCAAAAATAAATAACTAGGATTTGATCAAGCTAAAAAGTATCAGCTGAAGGTATCACAACCAAAGCAAACAGACAGCCTTTAGAATGGGAGAATATTTTTGCATGTCATGAATCTGACAAAGTTCTAATAACTAGAATCTACAAAGAACTCAAATTAAACAACAACAACAAAAAAAAGAGCAAACAATCCCCTCTGTAAGTGGGCAAGAAACTTGAACAGAAACTTCTCTAAAGATGACAGATTAATAGCCAACAAACACATGAAAAAATGCTCATCATCTTTAATCATCAGAGAAATACAAATCAAAATCACTCTGAGATATCACCTACCCCAGTAAGAATAACCCACATCACAAAGTCCCAAAGCTTTAGATGCTGGTGTGGATATGGAGAGAAAGGAACACTTTTATACTGCTGATGTGATTGCAAACTAATACAACCTTTATGGAAAGAAGTATGGAGAATCCTCAAGGAACTAAAAGTCGACCTTCCATTTGATCCTGCAATTCAATTACTAAGTTTCTACCCAGAAGAACATAAAAATTTTACCACAAAGGCATTTACAACAGAATGTTTATTGCAGCTCAATTCATAATTGACAAGTGGTGGAATCAACCGAAATGCACATCAACCCATGAATAGATTAACAAATTGTGGTATATGTATACCATGGAATACTATGAAGCCTTAAACAGATGGAGACTTTACATCTTTAATGTTTTCTTGTATGGAGTTGAAACACATTCTTCTTAATAAAGTATCATAAGAATGGAAAAATAAATATCCAGTGTATTCAATACTAATATGAAATCAATATATGAATAATTACATGCTCATATGAACAATAAAACAAACACAGTCTAGTACAGGGGCAGAGGAAGGCAGGAGGGGGAGGTAGAGGACATTTGGCAGAGGAGGGAGGACATAAGGCAAGATCTCACCTGATGTGCCCATTTGGAGGGTGTATAACACTTCCCCTGGGTGAGGGGCTCTTTTACAACTGGAACTTTATTTGGAAGCAAGAATAATGTAATCTAAAAATTTGTACCCTCATATTAATTTGAAACAAAAAAATCTTTAAAAAATAAAATAAAAACATAAAGGCTGTCCTTTTTGTTTGTTTGTTTGTTTGTTTGTTTGGTTTTTATCTTTAAAAAATAAAATAAAAACAAAAAGGCTGAGCAGGAACATTCCGGGGCAAGGCCAGCAAGAAGTAATAAATCCCCAAACCAGAGATGCTGGCGTGGATGTGGAGAAAAGGGAACACTTCTACACTGCTGGTGGGAATGTAAACTAATATATTCCTTTTGGAAAGATGTCTGGAGAACACTTAGAGAACTAAAAATAGACCTGCCATTTGATCCTGCAATTCCTTTATTAGGTATATACCCAGAAGACAAAAAATCACATTACAACAAAAATATTTGTATCAGAATGTTTATTGAAGCCCAATTCATAATTTCCAGGTCATGGAAGAAGCCCAAGTGCCCATCAATCCACAAATGGATCAACAAACTGTGGTATATGTATACCGTGGAATACTATGCAGCCATAAAGAAAGATGGAGACTTTATGTCCTTCATGTTCACATGGGTGGAGCTGGAAACTGTTCTTCTTAGCAAAGTATCACAGGAATGGAAGAAAAAGTATCCAATGTACACAGCCCTATTATGAAATTAATTTATAACTTTCATATAAAATCTATAACCTAATAACAGCCTAAGAATACAGGGAGGGGGAGGGAGTTATCATTTAATAATAATAATAATAAAAGGGGAAAAAAAAAGAAGCAAAGCCTAAGTTGAGAAAGTATGGTAGAGAAAAGCACTAAACTGCTGCCCAGAGAAACTCCCATTGTTCTTTGTTTTCTTTGTTCTGAAGAGACTTGCTGCACAAGCAACATTAGGCTTTTCTGTCTATCTCTACATGTTTGGTTTCTTTAATCCCCTCTTTGAAGTTTCTACTGACTGACTTTGGATTCATTCTTTGGGATCTAAGTCAGGAAGACAGACAGATGAGGGGCTGTGCGTGCCTCGTGGCAGAAGGTGTGAACAGCCAGCCCAAGAGGGCAGGTTCACCCCAACTAGCGAGAGTTTTGATCACAGCAGCCCAGAGGAACCAGCAATTTGTGGACTACAGGCTGAGATTTCTGGTCCTCTACTAAGAAAGACCAAGCTGCTCTCTTGTAGGATCCCAAGCTTCAGTAACAAGTTCTGTGCCTCAGTTTCCCTCTTACAGAAGAAGGTCAGGCAGCAATTCACCCTGTAGAGTTTTTGTGAAGAAAATGAGAACAGGTGTTAGGTGAAAATGAAGCAGGTGTTAGGATTTCCTAGGACCCACCTGAGGGCTGCCTCATTCCTTTGTTCCTCTTATCCTATCTGTCCCATCTGACCCCATCTTTTATGCCACTAATCTATCAAGACAGCTCAGGTTTGGGGCTGAATGATGGTCACTTTAGAAGTTACCATCTGAGAACAGTCACAGAGAGCACAGTGTTAGGAGCACCCTGAGAAGGCTGTGAATACAGGGACCTGCCCTTGTGGTAGGGAAGTGTCCTTTAACAGACTCTAAAAACCTCCCTCTTGCAAGAGACTTGTCTTAGTGGGCAGGTAGGAAGCCTGCAAAGAAAGGAGACTTTGATGGAAAGTTTTTGTCCTCCTGAGTATCCTGAATGGCAGAGATCGAGCATCATGTGCTGCTGAGTGAAAGGCAGCGTTGCCCTGTGTTTGGAGAACTCTGACCCTGAAAAGGGGAAGAAAGGAGGGAGTGGGCAGGAGGGAGGATGTCCCTGAAGCACAGCCTTGTGAAAAATGGCAACCTCCTTCAAGGAAGGACATTGCTTCTCTGGCCCAGGCCCTGGCACTGGCTGAAAAGCACAGACCCTGGCCTCTGGGGCCCTTGAGAGTTTGGGAGGTACAAGGCCCTCTCCCGCCAATAAGGCTGTGAGTCCAGAAAGCCTCACAAAGAGCAGGAGTAGGAATCTGGGGAGACTGAGGGAGGGAGAGAGCCGAAACGTCCTGCTCATTTTTGGCATGTTTGTCCTAAGTGCCCAAGTGCGGTTTTCTGGCTGCTGTGAAAGGCCATGTTTGTCGCCTCAGAAAGCTGACATTTTGTACCTTACCAGGACAGAGCTTTTCTTTGTAACTATTCTACAGGGACAATTGAGTTGCTCCCTCTGTGAGGTCTAAGCACTGTACCTTAAGTGTCCTGCCCCAAGCAGCATCTGGATTTAAAGTGCCCAGTTGGGCTCCCATTCTCCCAGCCCAGCAGGTCAAGAGAAGCCACACAGAGGCCAGCCTGTCAGTCCAATACCAGAGTCCTCAGACTCTGCACATCAGAACTACCAAGGGAAAGTTCACAGCCTGGGGCCAGGCCACCCCCCCGACCAATGCTCACCAGCTCCAGAGAGATCGTTTCAGGCTTGCCTGATCCCCAGCAGCCAAGACTGAGGACAGGGACTAGACCACTGGGCAGATACCACCCTCAGTGTATACCTCTCCTGAGGAGTTAGCTGACTGCCAGAGTCACACAGTTGTCAGATGGAAGGGTCAACATATCTCAATTGGTCCCATGGTCTAAGCTTTTACCACTTTGCCTCAAATCCTCCATATTGTTTTACTGATATCCAATGACCTGAACCTGCCTATTCTCCAAAAGCTGGTTCTCCATACATAATCATTCAAGTTTTCCAAAGGCTTACTTGCTCTTACCAAGTCACCAGAAATGTCCACGAACCATCTGAAGAGGTTGTAGCCATAGTGGCACAGAGTTGGTTTAAACAAATTTTGAAGCTTTTCCCTGCAAGGCTTGCACAGACACACATTGATAGGATGATAACAGCAATCTGCTCCTGCTGCCGCCTCCACAGCACACATGTGTCCTGCTGCCACCAGCACTGCACACACACCTGCCCACCCACAAGCTCTTGGCGACACTGAGAAAGGGAGAGAGAGAGAGTCCTCTAAGCAGAGTAACAGAGAGAAGCCACTCCAGCCAGCTGTCCTAGACCTGTAAGAACTACTTTTCCATCCATTTGAGGAAAAGTAGTCAGTTCTTCACCAAACTGATATTTTTTTATTAAATTATAGCTGTGTACATTAACATATTTATGGGGTACAATGTGCTGGTTTTATATACAATTTGAAACTCTTTCATCAAACTGGTTAACATAGCCTTCACCACACTTTCTTAATTATTGTGTTTAGGTATTTATATTCTACACTTAGTAGATTTGACATGAACCCTTGTAAAATGCACAATAGGTGTGTTCCCAACAATTACCCTCCCTCCCCCCATCCTCCCCCTTCTCACCCCTCCCCCTCCTCTTTCCCCTTCATCTTGGGCTGCAGTTGAGTTATAGCTCTCATATGGAAGTATGTTTGCTTATATATTGATTTCATAGTACAGCTAAGTACACTGGGTACTTTTTCTTCCATTCTTGAGATACTTTACTGAGAAGAATATGTTCCAGCTCCATCCATGTAAACATAAAAGAAGTAAAATCTTTTTTAAGACTGCATAATATTCCATTGTGTACATATACCACAATTTGTTAATCCATTTGTGTGTCAATGGGCACCTGGGCTTCTTCCATGACTTAGCAATTATGAATTGGGCTTCAATAAACATTCTAGTGCAAATATCTTTGTTATAAAGTGATTTTTGGTCCTCTGGACTGAAAGGAGAGGAATTCCTCTAGTAGAGGAAATGCAGGATCCACCAACAGGTCTATTTTTAGATCCCTAAGTGATCTCCAAACTTCTTTCCAAAACTAACATATTAGCTTACAATCCCACCAGCAGTGTAGAAGTGTTCCCTTTTCTCCACATTCATGCCAACATCTATAGTTTTGGGATTTTGTGATGTGGGCTAATCTTACTGGAGTAGATGATATCTCAAAGTGGTTTTGATTTGCATTTCTCTGATAATTAAGGATGATGAGCATTTTTTCAGGTGTCTGTAAGGCCATGTGCCTGTCTTCCCCAGAGGAGTTTCTATTCAAATATCTTACCCACAATGAGGTGGGATCACTTGTTCTTTTCTTGTTAATACGTTTGAGTTCTCTGTGGATTCTGGTTATCAAACCACATACTCTACAAATATCTTCTCCCATCCCGAGGGCTGTCTGCTTGCCTTACGTACTGTATTCTTGGTTGTGCAGAAGCTTTTTAGTTTGATCAGATCCCAGTAATGTATTTTTGGTGTCGCTTCAATTGCCAGGGGGGTCCTCCTCATAAAATATTTGCCCAGGCTGATTTTTTGAAGTGTTTTCCCTGCACTTTCTTCTAGTATTTTTATAGTTTCATGTCTTAAGTTTAAATTTTTTATCCAGTGAGAATCAATTTTTGTTAATGGTGAAAGGTGTGGGTCCAGTTTCAGTCTTCTATGGTCACCAACCAGTTCACACAGCACCATTTGTTAAATAGGGAGTCTTTCCCCCACTGAATGTTTTGGATAGGCTTATTAAAGATCAAATGATGATAAGTACCTGGGTTCATCTCTTGGTTCTCTATTTTGTTCCATACATCTACCTCTCTGTTTTTGTGCCAGTACCATGCTATTTTGATCACTATCAATTTATAGTATAGTCTGAGGGCTGGTGCTGTGATTCATCCAAATTTGTTTTTATTTCTGAGTAATGTCTTGGCTATTCAAGGTTTTCTCTGATTCCATATAACATGAAGTATTATTTTTTTTGAGGTCGTTAAAGTATGACAGCGGTGCTTTAATAGGGATTACATTAAAGTTTTATATTGCTTTGGGTAGTATGGACATTTTAACAATGTTTATTCTTTCCAGCTATGAGCATAGTCTGTTTTTCCATTTGTAAACATCTTCAACAATTTCTTGTCTCAGAGTTTCACAGCTCTCTTTATAGAAATCTTTTATGTCCTTTGTTAGGATGAAGGATGAAATATTTCATCTTCTTTGGCACTACTATAAAAGGAATAGAGTCCTTGACTGTTTTTTCTGCTTGACTATTGTTATTATATATAAATGCTACTGATTTTCTGAGTATTGATTTTGTATCAATACAAAGGAGACACTGCTCTCCTTTGATCACCTCTAAGAGTTTTATAGTTGAGTCCCTGGGGTTTTCCAGGTATACAATCATCATCTGCAAAGAGTGAAAATTTGATCTCCTCTGATCCTATATGGATACCCTTGATCTAAGACTTACATTACAATGTTAAAAAGCCATGAAGACAGTGGGCAACCTTGCCTGGTTCCTGATCTGAGTGGAAATGTTGTCAATTTTATTCCATTCAATATATTGGCTGTGGATTTGCTGTAGATAGCCTTTATCAATTTAAGATATGTTCCTTCTATACCGATTTTCTTAAGTGTTCTGATCATGAATGGATGCTGGATATTATCAAAAGCTTTTCCTGAATTAATTGAGAAAATCATATGCTCATTGTTTTTTAATTTGTTTATGTGATGTATTATATTTATAGATTTACGTATACTGAACCAGCCTTGAGACCCTGGGATAAACCCATTTGGTCATGGTTTATAATTTGTTTGATGTGTTGCTAGATTCAGTTTGTTAGGATCTTGTTGAATATTTTTGCATCAATATTCATTAGTGATATTGGTCTATAATTTTCTTTTCTTGTTGGGTCTTTTCCTGGTTTGGGGA
>NW_003852513.1:1092127-1111545 GCF_000181295.1 Otolemur garnettii
AGCACCCCCTTTTTTCTTTTTTTTTTTTTTTGCAGTTTTTGTCCGAGGCTGGGTTTGAACCTTTGAACCTGCCACCTCCAGCATATAGGACCAATGCCTTACCCTTTTAAGCCACAGGTGCCACCCCCCACACACACCCCCTTTTTTTCTGATTTCCATTTTCCTGAATTATAGATGACCATCCCTTCACCCTGAGTCTATATTTATCCTTTAAGGTAAGATGAGATTCTTGTATGTAACAGATATCTGGCTTGAGTTTTTGTATCCAGTCAGCCAACCTGTGCCTCTTTAGAGGACAATTTAAGCCATTCACGTTAATTGGGAGTATTGATAAGCCTGGTAATAATTTGGGTGTTGAATTTTTCAAAAGTCCAGTGGACATTTTTAATCCTTTCACCACTTTGAAAGTTAGTATTTGATCAAAAGTTTCTGAGTGAATTTACTTTGGTGGTAGAGCATTGTGGAGGATGGGTCTGAGAATATCCTGAAGAGCTGGTTTTGTTATGGCAAATTTCTTCAACATGTGAATGTCATTAAAGTATTTAATTTCTCCATCATAAATGAAACTCAGTTTAGCTGGATATAGGATTCTGGGTTGAAAGTTGTTTTGTTTTAAGAGGTTAAAGGTAGATGACCATCTTCTTCTGGCTTGAAAAGTTTCTGCAGAGAGATCTGCAGTCGTTCTAATATTCTTCCCCTTGTAGGTTATGGTTTTCTAATGTCTGGCTGCTTGCAGAATCTTCTCCTTCATATTAACTTTGGTGAAGTTAATTACAATGTATCTGGGAGATGCTTTATTTGGGTTGAGTCATGCTGGAGTTTTGAGACTGTCTGCTGTCTGAATTTCAGAATCTCTTGCCATGTTTGGGAAGTTCTCCTCGATTATCTCTTGGAGTAGAGCATCTGAACCTTTTGAAACAATCTCGTCACCTTCAGGAATTCTGATAAGGCAAATTTTTTGTTTGTTTGTTTGTTTTTAATTGTCCCATAGGTCTCTCAGAGAATGATCTGTTTTTGCTCTGAGAGAATTATCCCTTTGAGCATTTGGGGGCATTCAAAAGCTTTGTCTTCAATGTCAGAAATCCATTCTTCTGCCTGGTCCATTCTATTACTAAGGGATTCTGCTGTATTTTTCATATCTTGGAGGGCTGCAAATTATTTTCTCAATGTATCAAAATTTTTGGTGATTTTGTCTTTGAATTCATTGAATTCTTGAGACAATTTTTGAATTATTCCTAGAATTTCTAATTCCACTTTACTTCCATTCTATTAATCTTATTTGCCATCCAAATTCTAAACTCGATTTCTGACCTCTCAGCCATTTGTTTATGAATGGGCTCTTCTGGTGTGCCCATCTTGTCGTTCCTTGGGGGAGTTGATCTACTCTGATTATTCATGTTGCCCGATTTTTTCCACTGATTCCACTCATGGTTATTTTTTACCATTTGGCTAGATGAGCAGGTAAGGTAAAATTTGATTGAGAGCTCCTGGAGTAGTGATTAACCAGCCCTTTGCCAAAGAGCTGGGACTGGTAACCACAGCTTTTCCTCTGTAGCTTTGCAAAGGACCCATACAGTACTACAGCCTGTGACTCTGGGGACCTACTTGGTGTGGTGGGGCTAGGTGGTGAATCAGTGACTCTGGGTTGAAGTCTCAGCTGTGGATAAATACAAGCAACTAAGACACCTCATGCTCCACAATCTTCAACTAGAAGACAAAAATCAACCCTTACCACTACAATTCAACCAGGGTACCACTTTGGAGGGTCCTCAGGTGATTGGCCCAGGTCAAGAGTTCAAACCCAATTGTAAGCACCAACTCTCATGTAGGAGATTTCAGTAGGTCTCCAGCAACTAGATGGCAGGGGTCTACTGGCAGCTCAAGTGTGGCTTGCTTCAGTACTCCATGGAGAAGAAAGGCCCACTCAGCAAATGAGTTACTCTGGGATGGTTAATGCCTCCTCCCCCACTTTGCACCTCTGTCACACCCAGTCACTGGTAACCCCACGGGGCTGTGGCCCAGTTCCCTCCAATGAGCAAATGCACCAGGGGTCTGCACCTGCCAGAGTCACAGGGAGATCAATGTCTCCTCAGCCAAGCTGCCACACTCTACCACCAGCTGGCAGGGGGAGCTAAAGCCTGACTACCTCAGGTGCTCAATGGAAGCTGGGGAGTGTCACTCAGTTCCAACCCTGCCCCGGGCTGATACTGCTGACACTTATATTCTCACAGAATTTGTGTTTCTGTCCTGGCTGTGTTCCCCTGTGGGCCAGGTGCTGTTTGAGGTCACAGAAGCTGTGAATCAGTACCACCCTGTGCTGCCACCACCTCACAAATTCTCATGGAACTGGTGTCTCTGTCTCCACTGCACTCTTTGTTGAAGCGGGTGTGATTAGAGCTCACAAAGGGCTCTCAGTTCCTGTCCCACCCTCAGCTGATGCCACTGCCATGCACCCTTTTGTCCCAGCTATGCTTCACTGGGGACGAAGTGCATTTAGTCTCACAAAAGCAGCAATTCTGACTCAGCTCTGCCCTGGGAGTATACCACCTTTGTGTGTGCATATTCTAATCTCAGTTCCCTCCAAGTCCCACCCAGACAGGAATCACAGCAGGCATACCCTTTGCTTACAGGGCCTGCACTTCCATCCCATTTCTGCTCCACCTGTTGCTGCCCCTGGTGTAGAGGCCCAGCTCTGTCTAGTTGCTAAGAGAGACAGGAAGTGTTTCTCCAAAATACCACCATGGATGTGAGCCCTATTGTTCCTGCCTGCACCACTGCCTGTGCTGCACTCTGCTGTGGAGCACTGTTTCTCCCTCTCCCGCTTGGCTTCCTCACGCCACAGTCCCTGTTTTACACCCATGTTGATGATTCAGCACAAACTTGTAGCAGCCCATACCTTGCCCATACGTCTCAGGAAATTGCCCAAGAGTCTGGACTCTGTGGGGGACAAGCTTCCAGACCTCGGGGTGGCAGTGGAGTAGAGAGGAGTGCTGGAAGTTCAGAATTGTGGGTAGAGTATATGTTCCATTTTATGCCCTGCAGAAGAATGCCAAGGCCCACAAGTGGGATCTCTCTGGGGAAGGAGTTCCAGTTTTTAGCAGGTCTCCCTCGTGGGATAACATAGGACGAGGTCTGAACTCTGCTCGTTTGTTTGCAGAAAGTACACTGAGAGCTGTTCTCATGAGGGAGGGGACTCCCATCCACTTGGCGATGGGTTTTATACCTATTTTTTGTTTCCTTGGGGTCAAAGCTCACCTCAGCAGGGGTGATGTGCACTCTTCAATTTTCTCTCATGGCTTAGCTCCAAACCATCAGCTTACTTGATAAGCTTCTGTCCATTAACTCTCCTTCTGGATGGGAGCCTCTGTGGAAAGCTGGCTCCAGTTGGCCATCTTTCCTGTCCCACCCCACCAAACTCCTTTTTAATATGTTGACAAAAATCCTCAAATTCAAAGCTATGTGCACTACAGGGTGCCCTGTCCTTGCCCACACCAAGCATCCATCATTCATCCTACATTATTCTTTAAGTCCCTCTTGCAGCAGACTGAGCTTCTTCAGGACAGAGAGCTCCTTCCCTGTCAGTTTTGTACCTCCAGCACCCAAGACACTAGTTCTATTATTGTTAGGAACCACAAAATGTATCATGCAAACTGGGGAACTCTAAGGGAGAGAAGAGTCACTAACTCAGTGGGATCGTGAGGTACCCAAGGACACACCTGAGAAACGTTGATTGTGGCTTCTGTTCTCATGACAGACACTCAAGCATTGATTTAATTGAAATCAAGAAACTTGGAAGTTAGGGACCACCCTGTTAAGGCTAAAAGTGCTTGTCCCACATCCCCTCTCTGTGCCCAGGGCCCCTAAGGGGCTAATGACACAGTGCCTGGCACAGAGCAAACACTCTATAAATATCTATTGACATTGAACTAAATCAATCCACCTTGTTAAAACACTCCTGTGGCTGATGTCAAGGATGGCTGCACTGTGTCCTCCTGAAGGATATGTTTATGCCCTAACTTCTGGTGACTGTGAATGGGATCTTATTTGGAAATAGGATCTTTTTGGATGGAAACAAGTTAAGATAAGGGCATAGAGGATTAGGGTGGGCCCCAATCTGTAGGAGACTGAGCACCAGGCTTATAGAAGCAGCCACTGGCTCTTGAAGAAGGCACTGGCAGTGAGACAATCTCCTAGCCAGCATGGATATGCTTTGCAGCCTAGAGACAAGCCCTCAAACACCTACATGCCTTAATGAGATGAGATTGGTAGCTCATTAGCAAGCATTATACTTTGTAACATTCATAGGGTAACAGTATGGGAGTTGAACCCCAGCAGAAAAAGCACTTAGCAACCATTAAACTGTGATCTTAGCACATGGGTCCCCACTTCTACTTTTTGAGGCTTCAATAAAAGGCCAAGAGAGAGGCTTCTTGGGGCTCTCAGAGAACAGACAGGAAACCCACCTTTTGCAGGCATTTACCTTCAATGCATGTCCCAGCTGTTTTTATTCGTGCAGTGATAGGGTACCACAGAGGGCACTAACACCAATCCAATGATGGGTGTCCTTATGAGAAGAGAGAATTTGGGCACAGACACATAGGTGAGAATACTAGGTGAAGCCAGGCAGAGGTTGGGATGACATGTCCACAAGCCAAAGAGTATTGCCAGCACTGCCAGAAGCGAGGAGAGACATGTGAAGTGGGTTCTCCTTCACAGCCCCACTGTAAACAGCCTGCCCACACCTTGATTCTGGACTTCTGGCCTCCACAACTGTGACAGAATAAACTGTTGTTTTAAGCATCAAGTTTGTGGTAGTTCATGACAGCATGCCAGAAGAAACTAATTCACATAACATATATTCATTGTGAATAAGAATAAAAATGGAAACACAAAGGTGCCAACCTGATATGCACAGTTCTTCACAATCTCACCCCACCCTCTTTCCTACAAGGCTCTGCTGAGCACTCTCTATACCAGCCATGGGGACTTGCTCATCCTTCCAAGGACACCTTTGCCATGTCATAATTCTGTGACTTTGCCCATAACGTGCCCTCTGCCCTTGTCTTTCAAGTCCTAGTGTAGCAACTGCCTCCTCCAGCAGCCTCTGCAGCCCTCTCAGAAAGAATTAGGGGCTCCCCTCACTGAGGACTTCAGAACATTCCTACTGCTCTCTTGATGTCCCTTGCGATGATCTCAGTCCTCATCTGTCTTTCCTACAGGGTGCTGGGCCTTTCTAGGACATTTGCCTTACTGCTCTCTAAATCTACAGTGCCCAGCTCAGCACTGGGTGTGGAGTAGGGACATGGTGAGAATTCAAACGATGGGTTAGAGAAACTTGAGCCTGGAAGCAGTGAGAGTTCAGTGAGTAGATGAGGGTGTGCCCCACCAAGGGTGGAGATGAGGTGAGGAGAGTAAGGTGGAGCCAGACAGTGCAGAGTCTGAGAAGCCATGAAGAGGTCAGACCTCATCCTGCAGACTCCTAAGAGCCTGTTGGAGGTTTTCATTTGTGTCCTGACAAGATGTGGGCTATAGGACAATAGTCTTTATGGTAGCATAAGAGGAAGGTCAGAGGGGCTACATATAAGTGCTGAAGTTGCCCTTCCAGGTGAGAGAAGGTAAACGAGCGTTGTAGAACAGAGGTGGCTCAGACGGAGGAGAAACACATCTGGGACACAATCACGAGTCTTCATGATCAAATCTTTGAGAGCAGAGAAGGACTGTGAGGTTCCCAGTCTATGGATACAGGAGGGCAATAGTGCACCTGTTGGGAGAGGCACACTCAGGAAGAGAACATGGATGGGGAACAGGACCAGAGTGTCCAGAGACCCACCTGGCAATGCCCAGGAGGCCATGCATCTGTGGTGCTGGAGCTCAGGGGACTCCGCAGGCTTGAAATAAAGCTGTCAGGGCACAGCCAGGGGGTGGCCACAGCAAGGCAGCGGGTATGATGCTCAAAGATAGTTGCACTGCAGAAGAAGTGGGTTGCCAACGAGCCCCTAGGGACACCGACAGCTAATGAAAGCATCTCCATCAGGCCTTCTTGGGTTTCCTTTCTCAGAACTCTGTTCCTGTCTGTCCCCAGGGTCCACGCACTGCCCCAGAGGAGTGCTCCTGTGATGAATCATTCTCTCAGTTTGCCGTCTCTCAAAATTATTTTTCTGTTCGCTAATAATTCAGGCACAAAAACACTGGCTCAAAGGCTTGAGTTCAACATGATGAAAATCCATGCTCACCTTGAACAGGCTGTTTTGGATAGCAGATATTTATTTGATCAGACTCCATTATGCCCTCAGCTATCTCCCTGCCTGTAACAAAAAGGGCTCAGCCAAAGGTTCTGGAGACCACTGTTCAATGTCCTTCAGTCCCTGGAACACAGTGACCATGAGAAGAAACAGATTAAAAATTAATAACTGTGCTGCACTCAGTGTCTTGAAGTCAAGGGTATTTAGATAAAAGAGCAGGGGAGGCATGGAGGGTCTCATTGTTAGTGTTTTCCTTCATAATTATTAGGTGAGAAAAAATAGTGAAGAAAGTGGTGGAAGGGGCTAGACAATTGTGTCAAAATGAAAGGCCTATGGGAAGAAGCAAGGCCTCGAGGATGGGACGTACAGACAAGGGGATTATTTCTAAGCTGGGGGGCAGGGAAGTGCAGAGCACAGCATGGAGCCCCATGGGGAAGGAGCACAGGGTCTCCCCCTGGGCAGCTTCACCCAAAGCCTGGCCATCCCTGACTTGAGTAATGAGGTTGTTTGGACTAGCCTGAGGCCAGCAGCAGAGACTTATGTAACAAAACACAATAAAAACGTCATTGGCTTATCTAACTGCCTCAAAGAAAATGTGAGGAGGCTTTCTACAAATTTTCATTTTCGGTGGCTACGGAGTAGTTTTGTGCAGCTGCCATGTTGTGGCAACCAACAGAAATGTGTGTTTCCTAGTGGAAAGTGAATTCAAATGCCAATAATTAGACAAAACCAACCCCCAGTCCAAACACACTCACATTTGCTGAGCCCTGAAACAGAACAAAGCTGCACAATCAGAGGTTGCTCCCAAAAGGACATCTGGTGAACCAGAAGAAATATAAATGTTTTCTAATACTATCAAAGTGCTTTAAACCCTGAACATCAAGGAGGTTTCCAAATCAATCCTGAAGCATAAGAAGATTGTTTGGTTCAAGTCATGCCTCATAAAATATGCTATTCTAAGGAGGTAACTCAGTGTTGTGGATTAACTCCCTATAGGAAGCAGATTGCACATAGGGTGGGGAATTGCCTATGTGTAATATTACCTGTGAAACAGACTGGATTTTGGTACATTAGACCAGCTGAGCTTGGGGAGCAACACAGCCAAGGTCAAGGCTGTGTCAGCTTCATGGGCCACTGTTCCGTCTGGGACCAGGAGCCAAAGGACTGTGGGAGAGAGGCACCACATCTGTCCTTGGCATGAAGCTGACACAGGTGCCCTTTCTCAAAGCACATGAACCATCCCAGAAGTGCAGAGCCTGCAGAGTCTCCCTGCACAATGAGGTATTATGCTCACTATTCTTCACACTCACCGGAAGCCTTTTAAATCTGCAGGTGCTCAGATCTCACCCGAGATTCAGACACAGGGGCTGGAGCTGGAGTGATGAGTATTTAAAGCTCTCCCAGGGGCGCCGTGTGCACTCACAAGGATAGCCCTGACTTTGCCCAGCCCAGCCTGCTCCATTCACATTTCTCCCTGGGCAAGGGAATGCCACTGGCACCCCTTCTCCACCAAGCGTCCACACATGATGCTCAGAGGTAGGTGAGTTCATGATTGTCTCTGAGCAAGGAGTGATGCAGAGTGAATTGTAGTTTAGAAAAATAACCATGTAGGCATGTTGGCAGGAGGACTGATGAGGGAGATCCCAAGAGCAAGGAGACCAGATGACTAAAGCTGGCTATCAAGGCTATGGAGAAAGGGGTGTGGGTTTGGGCTTGGAGGGGGAAGTCGGGGAGAGTCTGAAAGCCGAGATGGTGACTAAGGGTGAGAATGCCAGGGCAAGGGAGGTGTTAAGGGCAAAATTTTCTTTTCTTTCTAATTTAAAAAAGTTAAGGGAGTTCAAATGTTTTTGTTATATGGATACCTTGTTTAATGCTTAATTCAGAGCTTTTGGTGTGCCCATCACCAGAAGAGTGTTCATTGTACCCAACAAGTAAGTTTTTACTCCTCACTCCCGCCCACCTTCCCATGAATGTTGGATTCCAGTGTCCTTTGGGTCTCTCTGTGAGACCATAGTTAATTGTTGCTTATTAATGAGAACATAAAGGGTTTAGTTTTCCCTTTCTGAGACACATTGCTTAGGATAATGGTCTCCAGTTCCATCCAAGTTGCTTCAAAAAGAAAACATTATTTTATTCCTTTTTATGGCTGAGTAGTACTTCATGCAATAGTTATATCACATTTTCTTTATCCTCTCATAAGTCAATGAGCACTTAGGTTGGTTCCACACCTTTGCAATTCTGACTTGTATTGCAATAAATATTTGAGTGCAGGTATCTTTTTAATAAAATGACTTATTTTTCTTTATGTAGATATCCAGCAGTGACATTGCTGGATCAAAGATTTGGTCTGCTTTTAGTTCCTTAAGGAATCTCCATTCTGCCTTCCACAGAGGTTGCATTAATTTGCAGTCCTGTCAATAGTGCATAAGCACCCCCTTCTCTCTGTATCCATGCCAGCATCTATTATTTTTTGGACTTTTTTTTTTTGAGACAGCTGTCTCCTTGTCTCCCTGGGTAGAGTGCTATGGCATCACAGCTCACAGCAACCTCCAATTCCTGGGTTTAAGCAATTCTCTTCCCTCAGCCTCCCAAGTAGCTAGGACCACAGGTGCCCAACACAATGCCTGGTAATTTTTTTTTTTTTTGGTTGTAGTTATCATTGTTGTTTGGCACACCCAGGCTGAATTCGAACCTGCCAGCTTGGTGTACGTGGCTGGCACCTTATCCACTTGAGCTACAGGTGCCAAGCTGTTTTTTGGACTTTTTAATAAAAGCCATTCTAACAGGGGTAAGGTGATATCTCATTGTGGTTTTTATTTGCATTTCCCTAATGATTAGTGAAGCTTAGCATTTTTTCATCTGTTTGTAGGCCATTTTTCTACCTTGTTTTCACCTATATGGTCTGTCTAACAAGGGTACGAGTGAACTTTTCTAGAACTAGAGTTTAAATGTTTTAACACAATAACTAAGTAAATGACACAAAGTCTATGTTAACCAGTTTGATGAAAATATTTCAAATTGTATATGAAAACACTACACTGTACCCCATGTTTGCATTAATGTATACAGCTATCATTTAATAATAAAAAAGAAAGAAAGAAAAATATCTACTCATGTCTTTTGCCCACTTTCTAGTGGGGTTTTTTGGGGGGAGGTTGCTGATTTGTTTGGGATCTTTGTAGATTATGTATATTAGACCTTTATTTAATGTATAGTGTGAGAATATTTTTCCCGTTCTGTAGGTTATCTATTTACTCGGTTGATTATTTACTTTGCTGTACAGAAGCCTTTTAATTTAATCCAGTCCCTGTTGTTTATTTTGTTTTTGGGGTCTTTTTCATAAATTCTATTCTTAGGTCTATATCTATAAGAGTTTTTCCTACATTTTCTTTTAGAATATTTATGGTTTCCTGCATTACCTTTATGTCTTGTAACCATCTTTTTTTTTTTTTTTAACCATCTTAAGATAATTTTTATACCTGGTGAGAGATAGCAGTTCTGTTTCATTCTTCTGCATGTGGCTATCCAGTTTTCCCAGCACCACTAATTGAATAAGACTTCCTTTCCCTGGTTTATGCTGTTGTCTGCTTTAAAGATGAGCTTACCTGGTTTTATTGTGGTTTTGCTATGGTTTTATTTATGGATTTGCTATTCTTTTCTATTGGTCTACATCTCTGATTTTGTGCCAGTGTCAGGCTATTTTGCTTACTATAGCCTCATAGTATAATTTGAAGTCAGGTAATATGATGCCTCCACATTGCTTTGGCTACTTGAGCTCTTTTTGGTTCCAAATGAAGCATTTAATTTTTTTCTCTAGATTTGTAAAATATGATCTTGGTATTTTGATGAGGATTATGTTGAATTTGTGAATCACTTTGGGCAGTATGGACATTTTAACAATGTTGATGCTACCAATCCACGAGTAGAGGATGTTTTCTCATTTGTTTTTGTCACCTATGATTTCTTTCATAGGTTTTGTACTTCTCCTGTAGAGATCTTTCACATCCTTGGTGAAGTATATTGTTTGCTATTTTATTTTCTTTATGGATACTGTTGAATAGTATGAAGTCTTTCATTAGACTTTTGGCTTGACTTTCAGTAGTATATAGAAGTGCTACTGATTTATGTACATCGATTTTGTAACCTGAGTATTTGCTGAATTTATTTATCAATTCCGTAAGTTTTTTGGTGGTCTTTAAGGTTTTCTAGATACAACATCATACCATCAGTAACAGGAATAGCTTGACCTTCTCTTTCCTGATTTTGATACTATGTGTTTCCTTCTCTTGTCTGATTGCTCTGACTAGGACTTCTACTGCTATCCTGAATAGAAGTGGTGATAATGGATACCCTTGTTTTGTTCCAGTTCTTAAGGGGAATGCTTTCAACTTCACCCATTCAGTATGATGTTGGCTGTTGGTTTGTCATATGTGCCTTTTCTAATTTTGAGGTATGCTCCTTCTATGCCTACTTTGTTAAGAGTATTTATCATGAAAGGATGCTGTATGTCATTGAATTCTTTTTCTGCATCTACTGAGATGGTTTTTATTTTTGCTTCCATTTATGTGGTGAGTCATGTCTATTGATTTGCATATGTTGAACCATCCTTACATCCCTGGGATGAAACCCACTTGATCATAATGAATTGTCTTTTTCATGTACTGTTGAATTGCTTTGCTGTTCTTTTTTTTTTTTTTTTTTTTTTGAGAATTTTTGCAGCTATATTCACAAGGGATGTTGGTCTGTAATTTTGTTGTCGTTGTTGTGTCCTTTCCTGGCTTTGGTATCAGATGGTATATCTTCATGGAATGTGTTAGGAAGGATTATCTCTTTCTCAATGTTATAGAATAATTTCTGTAGGAGAGGTTCCAGTTCTTTGTAGATCTGATAGAATTCAGCCATAAATCCCTCTGGTCTGGAGCTTTTTTTATGAGGAGATTTTTTATCAGTGCCTCAAACTCATTGCTTGTGATTGGTCTGTTCAGGATTTCTATTTCTTCCTTACTCAGGCTGGAGAGATTGTGTGTTTCCAGGAATTTATCCAATTTTCTCTATGTTTTCTAGTTTGTGTCTATAGAAACTTTCATATTATTCATGGATGATATTTTGCATTTCTTTGGTATCAGTTGTAATGTCTCCTTCTTTATTTCTGATTAAGCTTATTTGGTCCTTTCTCTTCTAATTTTGGTTAATCTAGCTAGTAGTCTATCAATTTTGTTTATCTTTTCAAAGAACCAGCTTTGTGCTTTGTTGATCCCATGTATTATTTTCTTGGTTTTCATGTCACGTAGTTTTATTGCTCTGAGTTTTATTATTTCCTTTTCTTCTGATTACTTTGCATTTGGCTTGCTCTTCATTTTGTAGTTCCTTGAAATGTGATATTAGGTTGTTAATTTGTGATCTTTCTCTCTTTTTGATGTAGACATTTAAGGCTATGAGCTTTTCCCTTAGGGATACTTTTACTCTATCCTTGAGATTTTAAAAGCTTGTGTCTCCTTTGATGCTTATTTTGAAGAATATTTTTTATTTCCATCTGAATTTCATCATTAACCTAAGGATCATTTAATAGCAGTTATTTAATTTCTACAACTTTGTGTATATTTGAATATTTCTCTTGAAATTGATTTCTAGTTTTATTCCATTATGGATTGAGAAAATACACAGTATGATTTTGATTTTTTTTTTATTTCCTGAGACTTATTTTGTGGCCTGAAATATGATAACCTTGGAGATTGTCCCATTTGCTTCTGAGAAGAATATATATTCTGTATATTCAAGATAGTCTGTAAATTTCTTTTAGGTCCATTTGTTCTAGAGCCACATTTAAGTGTAGTGTTTTCTTGTTTATTTTCTGCTTCAATGATCTACTCGGTTCTATCAGTCAGTATTGAAGTCCCTGACAATCACAATGCTACTGTTTCTTTATTTAGATTTTGCAGAATTTGTTTTATTTATCTGGGAGCTGCTTGTATTAGGTACATTAGCTTATTTAGAATTGCTATATCTTCTTATTGAATTCCTCCCTTTACCATCACATATGTAGTGATAACCATCTTTGTCCTTTTTACCATTGTCTATTTTATCTGATACGAGAATGGCTATACCTGCTCTCTTTTGATTTCCATTTGCATAGAATATTTTTTCCCATCCCTTTACCTTGAATCTGTGTGAGTGCTTCCAAGTAAGATGTGTTTCTTGGAGACAGCATATACCTGGAGTGTGTTTATTCATCCATTCATCCAGTCTATATTTTTGAGTGGGACATTAAGATTATTTACTTTCAGTGTTAGGTTGAATATGTGGGATACTGTTACAATCATCATGTTGGATACCTGTTCCCTCCCCCCCATGTTGTGTTAAGAGCTGTGAGCCATAACTTTTTGGTATTTTTACACTGTTGGGTATCTTTTGTGCTATTCCATGTATAATGCAGTTCTGAGCATTTTCAGTGGAGGCTGGTGTTGTGGGAGATCACTCTGCCCATGTCTCCACACAGCAGTGACAACACAGGCAAGTGTGTGAGGCTATCTCAGCAGTGTTTGTTAGTGTCAGAACTGTGGGAATCCTCTCAATGTGGGCCCAGGTGCAATGGTGACTCAAAGTTAATGGGTTCCTGGTGAAGCATTGCATCATGGGAACAGTTCTCACCAGGCAGTAGGTGGGAGCCATGGGGTGGGACCATGAATTCCAGCATTGCTGGAGCCTCAGGGTTGGAGCCAAAGTGGCAGCACTGGATTCAGGGACAGAGCTGCAGCATCCCCTTGTCCCTCCTTAATCTAGCTCCAGCAATGCAGAGCAGCTACAGCAAAGCCAAGCTCTGTATATACGTGGCACTCTGGACCTAAGAGTTCAGAAGGCATCCATTGCAGCAACCCAGGAACAGGATCCACAACATCCCTGCTATGCCCATTCTCTGGTGAAATGACACTGCCTAGACTTCAAATAGCTCCCCAATCAGTCTGGAGGTCTGCAGTGTGAGGGAGCTTGCAGATTACACTGTGTAACCCCAGGGTTCTCTCTTCCTGTGGACATGGAGAACATGCGTGGACTCCGCCTTCAGGTACCTTCTGGTCTTGACAAGTGATCATCTTGCTACCTTCCCCTTCACTCTGAATGTCCAGGTTAAAATTTCAAAAGGGAAAAATGAGGTTAAGAGTGACAAGATCAACTAAAAATATGACCAGTGAATTTGGAGCATCCACATTCCTGGAACATTTGTCCTCCTTTCTCATTCTAGTCCCTGGAAGGGTTGGAGCAGATTGCATGGGCTGACATTAGGCATGGACTTGTATTATCATAATTCATGTTGGTGTGTAGACTGCACACTACTGAAGGCAAGGAACTGGCCTGGTTCATCCTTGTAGGTCTTGGCACCTGCTCCAGTCGGCATGTCATAAGTATCCAACACGTTTTTGCTAAAAAGATGAGTGATGTAGTGGAATTAGAACAGCCTCACTGAGAAATCTGTTATCAAGGCAGCCAAGGAAAGGCAGTGTCATATATAAAGGAGTCAAAACTCCTTGTTCACCAAGGCGTGCCCATGATGATGCTGGGAGTGTCCTTTGGGAGGAAGTGTTCATGAGGAAAGGTTCTTAGGCTTGAGGCAGCGTGCTTTGGTTTCCAGCATGGGCAGCCTCTGCCAAACTCCCTGTCTGTAGGTGCCATCTTTCTGAACGTGGAAGGGCAGGGAGGCAGGCGGGGCCCAAGAGCAGAACTTGCATCTGTCCCTGTCGTGGATAAACTGTGGGTGGAGATGGGACACATGGAGGGACTAGAAGTGAACTTGGCCAGCAGAACCTGCAAAGAGGAACATGCACTTTGCTCAGCAGCAGAGCAAACTCCCTCTGAGTGGGGTGTGCAGTGGCTATCTATCACTGCGACAGGAGAGCATCCCGGAGCTGGGGATGCAAATTGTATGCCTCTCTTTCAGAACTGCTCTTCTTGCCTCAGATCTCCCTGAAGCACCCTTTCTCTTCCTGAGTTTCCTGAAATGACAGAGTGAATATGTTCAATTAATCCATCAATAGCCAATGATTCTAAGACAGCTGCTATTGCTTGCCAGAGAGGAAGCCACCAGCATGAAAACTTGGGGGTCACCCAAACCAACACATACCTGACCTCAAATGTGCCTTAGGAAGAAAGTGCCCTGCCGTTCCTGTCCTACCCCACCTACAGATCCTGAGTCATCTGCCCCTCCTGTACTAAGAAACTGATTGTGGCAGCTGCACTTATGCTTTTCCATATAAAGTCTCCCCATGTGATTTCTTACTGTGGCCCCCTCCCTCCCCATCTCCCACTCCAATCACGTGGGGAGATGGTGTCACTTTGCCAATTAAAACTACAGCATCCAGACTTCTTTGTCTGCAATACTGTGAAGGCTTCATTTTCATATTTCTCTTTGGCTAGAAGTGTTAACATCCAGTTTTAGAAGGTAAGGTGGGTTTCCCTTCCACATCTATGACATTCAGTATAAATCTATGCTTCCTTTCTTTGCCCTACAGGTTTGCCTCTTCTATTCCTCAGAAGTCAGCAAAATGTTGTGCTAGGCAGAATCCAGGGCAGCTGGTGTTGACAGCTTGGGAGGGCAGAAAGGAAAGAAAAAAGAGAACTGGGGAAGAAGAAAAATAAAGACCAAAACAAAAAAGGATTCTAGAGGCAAAGGAGACCTGTCCAAATGGTTTTGGAAAGAACTCACTAGCTCCTATTGTCAGCCACAGGCTTTTATTTTCAACATCTTGAACTTAGTTGTCACCTTGTTTATCCAGTTCTGTAAACCTGCTTCAGCTTTCCAATGACCTGATGCATGTCAGAGCAGACTCCTCCCAAAGGCATCCAGCCTGGAAATAAAGCTATTGCAAAAAACTGCACAAAACTGAAGGGAAGAATTTAAGCCAGGAGACAAGGAAAAATATTAACATATAAATACTCAGAGCCGCCCTCTGGAGAGTTTGGGGATCCGTCTGTGTGCATGGCAGGAAGTGTGTGGAGAGAGCCTGGTGCCTGGCTTGGTTTGCTTCAAATCATAAAGAGCAGAGAACAGAGACACAGAAAGGAGCAGGAAACAAGGGGCCCAGTACAGAAAACAACTAGGGAAAGGAAGAAAACCGGCAGTCAGGTAATGGGAGGCTGCTATGCTAGAGGAGGGAGAGGGAGAATGTCTAGAAGTTTCCTGTGCATTATGACTAGTCTGCCTTCAGCATCGTCTCAGTAAACTACAGTGAATATCCAACTTACCTTGGCTGAGGAAGGACCTCCTTTCTATGGCTGACAGACATGTCTAACATGGCATTATGTTTGAGAAAGTGAGGGCAAGGAAAGTGGAAGTTGGGGGAGGGGGTGTCAGAAAAACAGCAGGGGAAACAAGATGCTGTGATGGTAAAGAAAGGCCAGGCCTGATTTTCCACCAGGCTGTTCTTAAGCATGAAATAAATTCTGTCACTCATGAACAATGACAATTGTGGGGCCCAAGGATATTATTGAAATTCAGGGAGCCCCAGAGCCCCAGACCTCTTCTTGGGGAAACAATCTCCTCCTTACTGTAAACATCATTTAGAGGTCTCCCCCTCTGCAAGCAGTGCCGACCCCTCACAGGTCAGCAGGAGATGCCTGCCTGGCTGCTGGATGCCCTTCTCTGCCCTGGCCCTCAGCAGCTTCTCAAAAGTGCCCACCAGCTTTAGGGCCACAGAGAACCTATAACAAAAAAATCCCCACTTGGGGTTTATTGACGTCCTTAGCAAAAAGTCCCTAAACAGCCAAGGGAAGTGATCAGTTCTGAAAACTCACCAGGATATTTAAGGGAAGAACTGTTTGAGTGTTGCTTTGGAAGTGGGCTTGGGAAATTCCCAATCTTGAAGCCCAGCTTCAGCTTCCTGGCTTTGTGAGCTGCATGCCTGAGCTGCCACCTGGACCTGCCAGGCCAAAGAGCGGGTGCTCAGACTCTCACCACCCCAACCCCAGCCTCCTCAGGCAGGAAATGGGAATCCTCTTACCCGTGAGATGTCCTTTTGTCAAAACAGCCAGAGTGATCACACCCCAACTACAGCCTCTACACCTCCAAGTTCTCCCTGAGGGTCCAGGTTAATTCTGGGTGCCCAGTGTTTGAAATTATATAAACATCATAGTCTCTGCTAAACTGTGGACTATGTAGACAGATAAATGATTATATACATAACTCATGTCTATACCAGATTATTCCTATTTTCTCTATCAAACAAAACTTTTCTATTTTCCCAATTTTCAGCCATAACCATTTGCAACCTTTACGATGAGAAAATAGCTTTTAGTTGTGAAAATAAATGAAAGCCCTCACCCTAGCCCTGATTATCCAAAGGTAATTAATCATCCTAAGCCTCGGTCTTCTCACCTGTGAAATGAGAAAGTTGTGTGTGTGACTTGCTTGCTAAGAGCTCATTGAGCACCAACATTCTGGAAATGTGTGAGAGACTTGATTACAAGTTATCCTGACTTGTTAGAGCCATGCGCGACCTGCAGGCAGCAGCGGAGGAGTCCCCAGCTCCAGGCGGGCCTAGAACTGCTTGATAGAGCCATGCTCATCCTGCGGGCAGCGGCGGAGGAGTTCTCCACTCCAGGCAGCTGCACTGGGCGGGCCCAGAACTGCCAGAGCTGTATACTCCCAGCATTCCCCGGCCAGCCACCCAAGAACTACGAGAGGACAGTCAGCTGAGAGGGAACCTTACTAGAATGGCAGTACCCTGAGGCTAAGAGCAGCAGCCACAGCAGTGGGAACAACAAGGCCCATACCCCTGAGGCTCTTCTGGATAGACATGCTCTACATCTTGGGGCAATCAGAGGAAGCTGGCATCTTCTCCAGTGGAGGCCACTGACTGAATGGTTGTGGTACAGTCTCCATATGGTATAAATTCAGTATGGGGCGGAATCAGCGGGAAAACTCTAGTAATTGGAATAACCAGAGTAGATCAACTTCCCCAAGGAAGGATGGGGCAGAAGCAATTGAAGATGCCATCCATAAACAGATGGCTGAAATGTCAGAAATCAAGTTCAGAATTTGGATAGCAAATAAGATTAACAGAATAGAAGAAAGGAGGGAATTAGAATGTCAAGAAAATATTCAAAAGATATCTCAAGAAATTATTCAAAAGATGTCTAAAGAATTCAATGATTTCAAACATAAAATGACCAAAGATGTTGAAACACTGAGGCAAGAGGTTGCAGCCCTCAAAGATCTGAAAAATATGGTAGAATCCCTCAGCAACATAAAGGAGCAGGCAGAAGAAAGGATTTCTGACATTGAAGACAAAGCTTCTGAACATGCCCAAATGTGCAAGGATGAAGAAAAATGGAGAACAAAAATGGATCTCACTCTCAGAGAGCTCTGGGATAATTTGAAGAAAACTAATATTCGTCTTATAGGAATCCCTGTAGGTGACAAAGTGGCTTCACAAAGCACAGAGGCTTTACTTCATGAAATTATGAAAGAGAACTTTCCAGACATGCCAAGAGATTCTGAAATTCAGATAACAGACAGTTTCAGAACCCCAGCACAACTCAACCCAAACAAAACATCCCCCAGGCACATCATAATTAACTTCACTAAAGTTAATATGAAACAGAAAATTCTGAAAGCAGCTAGATGTAACAAAACCATAACCTACAAGAGGAAGAGCATTAGAATGACTGCAAATCTCTCTACTGAAACCTTTCAGGCTAGAAGAGGATGGTCATCAACTTTTAACCTCCTAAAACAAAATAACTTTCAACCCAGGATCCTGTATCCAGCTAAACTGAGTTTCATTTATGATGGAGTAATTAAATACTTCAATGACATTCACATGTTGAAGAAATTTGCTATAACTAAACCAGCCCTCCAGGATATTCTCAGACCTACCCTCCATGATGACCAGCTAAATCCTCCACCATAAGTAAACTCACACAGAAACTTTTGATCAAATTCAAAATTCCATAGTGGTGAAACTTTCAAAAAACTTAATAACCAAAATTATACCAGGTTTATCAATATTCTCAATCAATGTGAATTGTTCAAATTGCCCTCTAAAGAGGCACAGACTGGATGACTGGATACAAAAACTCAGGCCAGATATATGCTGCATACAAGAATCCCACCTTACCCTAAAAGACAAATGTAGACTCAGGGTGAAGGGATGGTCGTCTATATTCCAGGCAAATAGAAAGCAGAAAAAAGAAGGTGTTGCAATTTTATTTGCAGATACAATAGGCTTTAAACCAAGAAAGTAATTGTGAGAGCCAAACTAGCTCCGTTTTGTTGTTTACAGCACAAGCCACAGTACAAGCCCCATTCCTAGCTGTTTACCACATAGCCCTTCCACCCCAACCTCTGCCAGTGAAACCTGCAGGGCCACACCCTGCTGCCTCCCCCCACCTCAGGTTGCACAGCCACTGAGCCTTAAACTGAGTCACCTTAGGCAAATAGCTGCTATAATAAACAATAAGTTTCTATTACCTTGAAATACAGGTAACCAGGTTGCACCAACTCTGGCCCCCGGTTAAGGGACCCTCCACCCCTCACCTGTACCAATCCAAATTCACCTTTACTAGTGAAATCATCAGCCACCAATGCAAATCCTCCTTTACTTCCTCCTTTACTAATGAAATCACCAACCACCAATGAAAAGTGTACTCGTACTGGACCCTACCCCTCTTGCTTTCTGTACCCATAAAAACTTCCTCCACCCCGGGTTCGGGGCTCATCCTCGGCTTGCATGCCATGAGAGTCCGGGCTTCCCGGGACCTGAATAAACTCATCTCGTGCTTTTTACATCAGAGCGTGTCTCGGATTCATCTCTTTGGGCTGTTTGGGAGAATAATTTTTCGGACCTAACATAATCAAGGATAAAGAAGGATAAAGTAATCAAGTGATCAAGTAATAAAGGATAACACTTTATATTTATTAAGGGTAATACACAATACAATGAGATTTCAATCATCAATATTTATGCATCCAACCAGAATACACCTCAATTTATAAGAGATACTCTAATAGACATGAGCAACGTGATTTCTCCCAGCTCTGTCATAGTTGGAGATTTTAATACTGCTTTGGCAGTGTTGGATAGATCCTTCAACAAGAAGCTTTGCAAAGAAGTTTTAGATTTAAACTTAACCATTCAACATTTGGAGTCAAGGGACATCTACAGAACATTTCATCCTAACAAAACT
>NW_003852513.1:1112230-1113639 GCF_000181295.1 Otolemur garnettii
CTCCTCAGAAATTCAAACAATCCTTAATGAATATTACAAGAAACTTTATTCTCAGAAATATGACAATCTGAAGGAAACTGACCAATACTTGAAAGCGTGCCACCTTTCAAGACTTACCCAGAAGGAAGTGGAAATGTTGAACAGGCCTATATCAAGTTCTGAAATAGAATCAACTATACAAAATCTCCCTAAAAAGAAAAGCCCAGGACCAGATGGCTTCATGTCAGAATTCTACCAAACCTTTAAAGAGGAACTAGTACCTATACTACTTAACCTTTTCCAAAATACAGAAAAAGACGGAATACTATCCAACACATTCTATGAAGCAAACATCACCTTAATCCCCAAACCAGGAAAAGACCCAACAAAGAAAGAAAATTACAGACCAATATCACTAATGAATATTGATGCAAAAATATGCAGCAAGATCCTAACAAACAGAATCCAACAACATATCAAAGAAATTATACACCACAAGTGGGTTTTATCCCAGGATAAAGGATAAAGGCTGGTTCAACATGCATAAATCTATAAACGTAATTCATCACATAAACAAATTAAAAAACAAAGACCATATGATTCTCTTAATTGATGGAGAAAAAGCTTTTGATAATATCCAGCATCCTTTCATGATCAGAACACTTCTGAAAATTGGTATAGAAGGGACATTTCTCAAATTGAGAGAGGCCATCTACAGCATACCCACAGCCAATATCATACTGAATGGAGTTAAATTAAAATCATTTCCACTCAGATCAGGAACTAGGCAAGGTTGCCCATTGTCTCCATTGCTCTTTAACATTGTAATAAAAGTCTTAGCCATCGCAATTAGGAAAGAAAAGGCAATCAAAGGTATCCATATAGCATCAGTAGAGATCAAACTTTCAATCTTCACAGATGACATGATTGTATACCTGGAAAATACCAGGAATTCTACTACAAAACACTTAGAAGTGATCAAGGAATACAACAGCGTCTCAGGTTACAAAATTAACACTCATAATTGGTAGCCTTTAAATATACCAATAATAGTCAAGCTGAAAAAATAGTCAAGAACTCTATTCCGTTTACAATAGTGCCAAAGATGAAATATCTGGAAGTTTACCTAACAAAGGATGTGAAAGACCTTTATAAAGAGAACTATGAAACTCTAAAGAAAGAAATAGCTGAAAATGAAAAGCCCGGGACCAGATGGCTTCACGTCAGAATTCTACCAAACCTTTAAATAGGAACTAGTACCTATACTCTTAACCTTTTCCAAAATATAGAAAAAAATGGAATACTACACAACACATTCTATGAAGCAAACATCATCTTGATACCCAAACCAGGAAAAGACCCAACAAGAAAAGAAAATTATAGACCAATATCACTAATGAATATTGATGCAAAAATTTTCAACAAGATCC
>NW_003852513.1:1114746-1125942 GCF_000181295.1 Otolemur garnettii
TTAAACTTAAGACATGAAACCATAAAAACACTAGAAGAAAGTATAGAGAAAACACTCGAAGAAATCGGCCTGGGTGAATATTTTATGAGGAGGACACCCCGGGCAATTGAAGCAACATCAAAAATACACTATTGGGACCTGATCAAACTAAAGAGCTTCTGCACGGCCAGGAATACAGTAAGTAAAGCAAGCAGACAGTTCTCAGAATGGGAGAAGAGATTTGCTGGTTATGTCTCTGACAAAGGTTTAATAACCAGAATCCACAGAGAACTCAAATGCATTAGCAAGAAGAGAACAAGTGAGCCCCTCAAAAGGTGGGCAAGGGACTTGAAGAGAAACTTCTCTGAAGAAGACAGGTGCATGGTCTACAAACATATGAAAAAATGTTCACCATCCTTAATCATCAGAGAAATGCAAATCAAAACTACTTTGAGATATCATCTGACACCAGTAAGATTAGCCCATATCACAAAATCTCAAAGCCAGAGATGCTGGTGTGGATGTGGAGAAAAGGGAACACTTCTACACTGCTGGTGGGATTGCAAACTAATACGTTCCTTTTGGAAAGACATCTGGAGAATGCTTAGAGAACTAAAAATAGACCTGCCATTTGATCCCATAATTCCTCTATTAGGTGTATATCCAAAAATCACACTACAATAAAGATATTTGTATCAGAAAGTTCATTGCAGCCCAATTCATAATTGCTAGGTCATGCAAGAAGCCCAAGAGCCCATTGATCCATGAATGGATCAATAAATTGTGGTGTATGTACACCATGGAATACTATGCAGCCATTAAGAAAGATGGAGACTTTACCTCCTTCATGTAGGTAAAGGAACATATTCTTCTTAGCAAAGTATCTCAAGAGTGGAAGAAAAAGTATCCAAGTACTCAGCCCTACTATGAAACTAATTTATAGCTTCCATAGGAAAGCTATAACCTAATTTTAGCCCAAGTATTTCAAATTGTATACAGAAACAGTACACTGTACCTCATGATAGTATTAATGTACACTGCTATGATTTAATAAAAAATAAAATAAAATAACAAGTTATCCTGACATAGCCACAGAGTATAATCTTTACAAACCCGTGAGGAATCCAAATTATTTGAATCTAACTTGACAGAAAAAAATGAAACTGGGTCTAGCATGGGAGAAATAATTATATATACTGTTTTATCTTATGGGGAACATAATTGTTCATTTATTTCTCAACACTGTTCAGGGCCTATTATGTGCTAGGAACTCTGCCAAGTATTCTTAGAATCTTTGGAATAACCTTAACACTGATGTGTTAGTTAAGGTAATGCTGGCTGTTGTAACAGAGAAACCACCAGCTCTCAGAGTCTTACTGAGAGAGACACCTTTACCTCACTCACTTGAAGCCCAAATTGATATTCCTAATTGGGCCAGAGGGAAATGCTTTCCCAGGCAGTGACTCAGTAGCTAAAACTCTTTCAGAACACAGTTTATGAGGTCACAGATCTCAATGACCTCAATTTATAGGAGGGAGAATGCATGTCCATCATGTGACTGTGTGTCCTAGGTGTGATTGTCAGCTTTCAGTCTTTGCCTCAACAGGCTTCATCACCATGTTAAAGATGGAGCTAATGAGGCTTAGCCACGAAGTGAAAGCCTCAGAATTTAAACCCATGACTTCCTCCTGCACAACAAATGCCACATTAACAAAACAACAAATAGACAACAACTGTGAATTCTACAATAGTGACAAGGGCAGCAGAAATGATACAGAAACTCATTGGGAGCAGGACTAGTGCTGCCTATTGGAGGTGATGGGGACAGAGGATCAGTGACATTAGGTGAATTACTCAGGACCAGCCACCCAGTCAATGGCTAAACTAGAACTCCCAGCCCAAAGCCCTCTTTCTGCTATGCTCCCACATTGCCTTAAATTCTGTCATGAAGGAGGAATTTGTGTTTGCTGTTGGCAAAAGGAGGTAGGACCCTGCTGGCATTGGAACAATGTGCATCTGAGTCTGGTGGCAGAACAAAGCCCCAGAGAAGAGCAAGTCATTTTGTGTGGTCAGTTACCTCTGACCTGAAGCAGTCAAACTGTCTATAGCTGGCCTGAAAGTAGATTAGTCTGTGGAATATTACTTCGCAGATAACTTTATTGCCTGTCATTTTTATTTTTGCTTATAATCAAACTATGTGGTTTTATGGTAATAAAATCCATTCATTTATATCATGTTCCTAAAATATATGCTTTTATGTTACAGCTATATACATTGATTAAAGCAGTTATAGATCCAGCTAATTCCATGGTCAAGGAACTGCCCTGATCAATTTTTATTGTACCTGCTTTCCCTCTGATGCATTGTCCTATTTCTCCAGAATGGCTGTAAGATAATTTACAGGTGTTGACCTATATGCTTAATGTGCGTGCAAATCAGCCTGGCTTGATCTGTGCTATTTCTTATTACTTGCAACCTGATTAAAGTCATGAGTCTCTGAAGTAGAACTCTGTTTTCAAGATTGTCATCTAAATTATGTAAATAACTGGCACTGTAATTAGCTCTCTTCTTTGATGAGCCTCTGTTAAGGTTTGAGATGTGTTCATCTATATTTATGGGTTCAAGGTGTGCTCACCTCCCAGACAAGCCTGCCTGCACAGGACAGGAGCCTCCTGGGCAAGTGTCACATCTGCACCCTGACCAAGGACAGCCTGGGTACCTGCCTTCTTCTCTAAAGTCCTCAATCCTGGGAGATTCCTTCAAGGAAAATAATTAAATCCTTATTTCTCCTAGAAATAAGGTTTTCAGAGTCCTAAAATTGAGCACCATTTTTCTTTTTCTGCATTCTTTCTCTATCTGTCAGGGAAAAACTACTATGTATTCAGATTCTTCTAGAACAAGTCTTCCTTTTTCTCCCTTCACTTTGAGATAAGAAGACAACCAAGGATTGTTCCCTTAGTAATCAAGGGCTCTTCTCCCCATGGGTAAGAGCTGAAGCAGAACACAGCCTTGGCACTGCTATTGGCAGCAGCCCTGTTTAGGCCTGGGTTTGACCTCGCCTGTGCCTCCTATGAGCTGCATGGTGCCAGTTTGCCATCTGGACAGTGGGTAAAGACATTCCCTTAAGAAATCACAGAGGCACAAACCTCTGAAGCATCACTGTGTTTTCAAAACTTTCATCCAGATGATGTAAGTAACTAGCATTGTAATTAGTTCTTGTCGTTGATGAGCTAAAGGGAGTTACATGTGTCAGGAGGAGTAAGAGTTACCACGAGCTCTGAAAGGCATTAGGTGTGTCTGACCACCCTGCAGTGATCTCCCAAGAAACAGTTTTATGTTGTGGTGCTGCACCAATGCTAAACCAGAGCATTTCCCCACCACTCTTCAGTGACCTTGATCAACTTATTCAATTTCTCTGTCTCTAAAATGGGCATAAAAGGCTGGATATAGTGGCTCATGCCTGTAATCCTAGCACTCCAGGAGGGGGAGGCAGAAGGATCTCTTGAGGCCATGAGTTTGAGGTTTCTGGAGCTAGGGTATACATGGCATTCTAATCTGGGCAACAGAATGGGACTCTGCCTCAAAAAATGAAATGAAATGAAATGAAAGTAAAATAAAATAAAATGGCATCCATCTCATTGGGTTGTTTCAAAGCCCTCAGAGTTGAGCTGGGCACTCTGTTCTCATCTGTGACGCTCTGCCAAGCTGCAGATGGCAAAAGTTCCAGAGAGTTCGTTCCCTTCTCTCCCCACTCCTGTCTCATAGAGCCCCAGGCTTGAGTCCTGGGGACTTGCTGCCATGTGACTCCACCAAAATTGAAGAGCAGCAGGCTCCAAGTCACTCTAGGACCAGGACCAGCCCCCTGCTTGGCTCTCCACAGACAAAACCACAGGCATCCGGCACCATGACTGTCTTCCCCCTGCTGGAGCTGAATGTTGTCTCAGGGCCATCTGTGGATTTTCTTACTGACTTCTTCCTCTGTCCATTGTCTTGGTGTCCTGCTCCCAGAAGTCCTCAGTCACTGCCTGGTCTGTGTCCTCACTCAACAACCAGTCCCGTATCCTCTGCTGCTTCTTGCCTTTTTTTTTAATTCCCCACATAGCAGCCTTTGTGGCCTAGGACAAATCAGTGTGGAAGCATCCAGTCTCCTGACCCTGGCTACATGCATGTCAGGAGCCTGCAGAGCCTTAGCAGCCTCTGCCTCTGCAGAGCTCTTCCACCTGTAGGGAAGACCTGGGGTCAATGATCAGCAATCAGGCCAAAGAGGAAACTAGGGAATGCTCCCTAGGAGAGAATTCTGAACTAGATTTTAAAGCAAGTTTAGAAAAACCTGCGGAGGGGAAAGTTGCTATTGAGTCAAGGGAAGGGATCATATCCACATGGGCTCTTAGGGTTTCAAGCCAGGCAATCTCACAATGCTTAACATAAGCATAAGAGCTCAACAAATTCACAGAGACAGAAAGTAGATGAGGGGTTGCCAGGGGATGGGGTGGTGCAAGTGACTACACGTGGGTGTGGGATTTCTTCTTGAAGCAGTGAAATGTGGCAATAGTAGTGAAACTGTGGGTATCCTGAAAACTACTAAATAGTACCCTTTAAAAGAATGAATCTTACAGTGTGTGAATTATATGTTAATAAAACTGTAAATTTTTTTTTTAGAAGAATAATGAAGTTCTAATATGATCCTGTCATGGAAAGGTCTCCCTGTTCTGCTGGTCCCCTTTGGGAACTGCCAGAAAGCAGATGTGCTCTTGATATGATTCCACAAACCAAGAGGACAAACAGGGAAATTAATTGATGGTAACATTTTTGCATCTAGCTCAGTGGTTCTCAGCGGGAAGTGACTTTTACCCCACAGCATGTTTGGCAATATCATGACTTAGGGAAGGTGCTCCTGGAAGCTAGTAGTTAGAGGCTATGCTGCTGACCCTCCTGCTCCAGACACAGAATGACCTTGCCCCATTGTGCTGAGGCTGAGAAACCAGATCTAGTGGAAATTCTACAGGTCTCTCTTTTAATCTCTCTCTTAAAGCAAATTTTGTTTATTTAAGGCACAGAAATGAAAATCTAAAACAGTTCAAACTTCTCTTGCCAAAGTACTTTTCCCTATAGATAATTGTAGCAGTACCATCCTAGTTTCAGTTTGTTCCAGACTTACAAGGAAAATAGACTTTTTCTATAATTTCCCAGTTTTTTCCTCTTTTGCAAGCAAAACTAGGTAAATTCTTTACAGGAATATGGTGCTTTTAGTAAATTAGAACATTTGTATGTTCAGTTAGATTATTCTGTTTCCTATGTATTCCTCTAGGCACAAAAATAAAGCTTTTATTTAACCAAACACTAATAATATTGCTTTTTCTCTCTAAAATTTAGAAGAAATCAAAAGTGTGTGCTTATCAGCAGGGATGGCAGAAGCAAGAGGCAGTTTGGTGGAGGGAAAGGAACAGGAGCTTTGAGCTGAGTATCCATCTTCAGCCTGTCTCTGTCGCCATAGGGCCCTGGGCAGGTCACTGTGCTCTCAGACCCCACTGTCTTCCCTCACAGAAATGGATGTTCTTGTCCACTGCCACTGCTCACGGTCACCATGGGACCAGAGTGAGGCCATGCCTGTGTGAGCGCTGAGCTGAGGCCTAGTGTTTTCCCCCAGCAGCTTCTGCCTGGGCCAGACTGGGCCGCCTGCCACACCCCAACAACACCCACCCACACATTGGTGAAGACACCTCAAGACTCACAGCAGCAAACATCGACGGTAGCTTCGAGAAATGGAACTAAGTAAGCGAGCTTGCCATTGCCAGACCTGGTGCAGACATGGTTAGTGATGGTTTCTGTCATCTCCCTGGCCAGGTACCTTGGGGTGCTGCAGGGCCCATCCCTTCTCTGTGGTCACATGGGCTCCCAGGGCTGCCCTGAGTAGGTATGACACAGACCTCCTGCCACCTGCCCCACATCTGCTCCGACTCCCCTGCACACGTGTCGAGATCTATCTCAGACCCATCAGCTGGGATGCACCTCAGGAAGAAGCACTGGTGCTCACTGAGCCCAGCCACAGGGCAGTGCTGTGCCAGACTCCACATGGACTCAGCCTCACTTGGCTCTGCAGGAGGGAATCCCGGCTCTGGTCATGACAGGCCAGTGATTGCTGGCTCGGTGCCAAGCCATGCTCAGCACTTCGTGTGCACTGACTCATTTTAATTGCATAGTAAACATCTGAAGATGGTGCTAACATTATGCCCATTTCACAGGTAAGAAAATCAGGACACAAATGGGTTGAGTAATTTGCTCTAAACTACACAAGAGAAGAGTTGGGACTTGGCCCTCATCCACTGAGAAGTTTATAGGTAAGGTAAGTTCTGACAGTGCCCTCAGAACTTAGCAACTTGCTGCCCTCAGCCTGCACAGCCCCCCCACCAAACTGACTCCTTTCTGTGTGTGGAGACTTGCCTCCAGGATGGGACCCTAAGTTAGCACACTGGGGTGCTGGTTGCAGTTTGATGTGTCAGGACCAAGTCTGCTGCTGAGCCCCAGTGAGGAGACCCGAGACTCCAGTACAGGCTCTTAAACCCAGACACCAAATATAACTTAACAGTCAGGAGCATGCTTTCAAAACTGGATAATCCTAAGGTCTCAGCCTTCAAAGCACTCTGAATTTTAAAATGAGTCAGTCTTAGTAGTTGTCCATCACCTTGAGGTAGAGAAACCTTGACAGTATCCCTCCAAGGCCCTAGGTGGAAAGGGTCATGAGCCCTGCCTATCCACCACTGCATCCTCTGAAAAGTCCAGCCCACACCCCACCCCCCACAGCACCCACGTGGACCCACGGACTCTCTTCCTTCCCAGTAAGCCGCATGTCTTTGAGAAATCCTAGACCAAACCTGACACCTCTGGACCTGCCAGGATAGCTCTGTGCTATGATCAATTCCTGTGTCCAGTGCAGTCCACACTGTGTGAACCCAGAAACAGTCTTTGGGAAAATGGGTTGTAGGCCATGAACTGGACAGGACAGCCCAGGGTTCCATCCCTGTCACATGAGCAGAAAGAAGCACAAATGAAGGACACACGCTGATGACTCACCCGTCAGACCTCCCTCCAGTGGCGCTCCCTCTGCTAGAGTGCCATCTTCCTGTCCCTCCTGTTCAGATGCCCACTGGGAGCACTCCCCTCTGCCCACCAGATGACCATCTCTGATCTCTGGGCCGGCCCCTGTGTACTGAACCGCTCCCATAACCACCGATCTGGAAATGGCCTGCATGGGTCCCTCTGTACCACCAAACTGAGTGGAGGGCAGAGAGTACATTTACTCACATCTGAGCCCCACTGCCTGTTAGGACCTGAGCACAGGGGTTGGAGAAGATCACTGTGATGGGAGGGGACAGAGGGAATGGGGGAGGGAAGGAAGGGCAAGAGGGTAAGACGGAGGCCAGCAGGGTAGAGTGCACACATCCCAGCTCCACACAAGGAAGTCAGCATGGTGAGAGTTATCTGGGTGTCCTAGGGCTGCCAGGACACATTACCACAGCTTGCCAGTGATAGCAGGCACTTCTTCTCTCCCTGTTCTGGAAGGCAGAACCCCAACCATGGTTCTAGCCAGGCCGCCCTTCCTCCACGGGTGCTGGAGGAGAACCCTCCTTGCCTGCCCTGACTCTGGTGGCTCCCAGCGCACTGTGGCTTGTCGCAGTGTGACCATCCCTCTGCCTCCTTCTCTGTGTCTCCAGTCTCCATTTCTTTTCTCTCACAGGGATGCCAGTCAGTGGACTTAGGGCCCACATTGAACGCATGATGATCTCATGTCCAAGACTCTAGTCCCCAAAAAGGTCATGTTCACAGGTGCCAGGATTGGAATTTGCTCATCTTGAGAAATGCTGCAGAAATAAACCTGCCTCCTCAGCTCTCCCAACCCACTGTCACCTGACTATCCTGGACAAGGCACCCTCTCTATTCCAGAGCTTCCCACCTTGCTCACCTCACAGTACACTGGGGCAAGGACCCAGCTGCTAATGGCCTGAGGCTGCCGCCAAGGGCCTCCAGCTGCCCAGACCTGCTCCAAGGACCCATTTACAGCAGCTGCAGCTCACCACAATGACCTACAGAGACATCAGGAGAAAAAACTTGGGGTCACCACCTTCAGGCTTAGGAGCCTTCTGGTGGAAAGCTCAAAAGCAGCATTTGTCTCTGGGAGCCCTTTCTTCTTCTTCTCAGGCAACCCCCCTACCACCACCACCAGAAGTTCCGGCTCTCCATCCTCACGTGGGAATCATGATAGCTGAGGCAGCAGAGGTCTGCACCTTTGTCAGAGGGGTCAGAAACACCCTTTTCCTGTGAACTTTCTCCTGATAAGGGGCATGAATCTTACCCTGGTGGCTCCATGCAAGTTCAGTGTCAGGTGTACGGTTCTTTAAGTGCAGGCAGGATGCGCCCAAGACCACCCAAGGGAGTGGTGCCTTCATCCTTTCTGCCTAAGGTCTGCAGCAGAGGAAGTCAAAGTTTTCCTTTACATGAAACGCTTCCGCCCAGCCCATGTAGGCCTCTGTAAAAGGCTGTTCCTAGACAGAATTCACTTCACACCTCTACTTTGCATTCTGATGCTGACTGAGTACAATCTGTCTTTCCTGAAACACCCCAATCAACCAGCGTGGCCAAGTTTGTTCCTAATCAAACCCCATGCTGCTTCCAGTTCTGTTTCCACGAGAAACACCAAATCAGCTGCTCTGTGGTTTTCTGGTGAGCCTGGGACCTGCATTTCGTTATCAGCCCCTCTCCTCTAGCAGCCTATGGAGAGCTGCCCAGAACATCTAAACTGACTATTATTGAAGCTCATTTCATCTCAGTTCTGGGCCTGCTTCTGTCAGCAAGCTGAAACACAGGCTGTGTATCAAAATGGTACCCGAGGGGGGAAAACGCATGAATAAGATGATTATGTTGGCAAATGAATCCAATGTGTTTAAAATACTTACATTTCTTTTCAGATTTAATCATTTACTCTTTCATCTGTGCAAGGATGAGAGTCAATGTTGACTAAAGATAATCAGTTAAATTTTCCAGGAATATATTCTTCAACATGCAGCAAAACACATGTGGCTCAGCTCTCCATATTTGAATGGGAAGGTAATTTTTTATAAAAGCAATTTTTTGCAGAGGATATTCATTTACAGAGCTGGGGGAGGTGTTACTCATCTGCCCTTGCTGGGCTCACATCTCAGCAAGGCCCCCCACAGCCCTGGAATCTGACAGGGCTCAAAGCTTCAAAGACTGAACTCATTTAAATTCACAGCTTCCATGGCAGTTGGATGTAAGCAATTGTGGCAATGCTGACATTCTGCCCCTTAACTTATCTGTGAGTCATAACACAAACTATCACAGCACCAAAATTTTCAAGGGATGACTTTAATGTTCTCAGCTGGATTAAGGTGGACATATATATATGCTTGTCAGCTGTGCCCCATGACCCCTCTGGGTGACCATACAATTTATCATCCAAATGGGAACACTTCTAAGAGTAACAGAGGTTACATGTTTAATAATTTTCAGGGAGCATGGCCATTTGGAAATCTTCTATGCCGTAAGCTCCAGCCAATGAATAAAGCCCTTCCTCTTATAAACGTGGTGCTTGGGTGCTCTTTCTCTCCATTGGGCCTTGTCTCCCTGCAACATTTTTGATTCCCTGACCAGGAAGCAAGATCACCCTTGGAGAGAACATGCACCTAGTAGTTGCTGCCAATCCTCTGGACACCCACATGGGGGCCCCTGATCGGCCTGGTTGATGTGAACTACTGAGTATGCCAGGAAGGCAATTTGGCCTCCCTGTGTGGATGCCTCGACTGGGCTGAGAAGGACTGAGAAAGAACCCTGGTGGCGGGTCTTCAAGGAGTCAAACACTGGGAGGAACTGGCATGTAGGAACAGGTACCTACACAGGGAGACATCTAAGGCAAGGTAAGATCCATTTGGGACCCACTACATTTTTAGTGGAAGAGGGAGTCTGATCAACCCCTTGGGTGTTAGATCACTGGCAAGTCTGTGGAGAGGTGTGTGAGAGTGTGTGGATGTGGTGTGACTGAGAGAACTCTGAGGGTAGAGTTGGATCTCCTGTCACAGGGCCTAGGGGAGTGTTGGTTTGCCTCCTATGGCTAAGTGGCAGCTCAAGTGGGAAATCTAGGCTTCCCAGGTTAAGAAATGGGTTGGAACTTGTGTGCATGTAAGTGCTTGGAGAATGACTGAGATGGGTAACAATAGGTGGGGTTTCACCCTCCCCTCCATTCATGGGGTGAAACAAATGTGTGAGTGTGCCCTTCTTCCCTGCTCCAACTTTGCCCCCTGGCTATTCTGAGAGAAACTGGAGCAAGGATAAGGATGGTCACTTTATATTTGTTAAGGGTAATACTCAATACAATGAGATTTTCAATCATCAATATTTATGCACCCAACCAGAATGCACCTCAATTTATAAGAGATACTCTAATAGACATGAGCAACTTGATTTCTCCCAGCTCCATCATAGTTGGAGATTTTAATACTCCTTTGGCAGTGTTGGATAGACCCTCCAACAAGAAGCTTAGAAAAGAAATTTTAGATTTAAACTTAACCATTCCACATTTGGATTTAACAGACATCTACAGAACATTTCATCCTAACAAAACTGAATACACATTTTTCTCATTGGGCCACAGAACATACTCCAAAATTGACCACATTTTAGGTCACAAGTCTAACCTCAGCAAATTTAAAAGAATAGAAATTATTCCTTGCATCTTCTCCGACCATCATGGAATAAAAGTTGAACTCAGTAACAACAGATATCTGCATAGTCATACAAAAACATGGATGCTAAACAACCTTATGCTGAATGATAGCTGAGTCAGAGACGAGATTATATGGTCTGTCTAACAAGGGTACAAGTGAACTTTTCTAGAACTAGAGTATAAATGTTTTAACACAATAACTAAGTAAATGACACAAAGTCTATGTTAACCAGTTTGATGAAAATATTTCAAATTGTATATGAAAACACTACACTGTACCCCATGTTTGCATTAATGTATACAGCTATCATTTAGTAGAAAAAAAAAGGAAATTACAAAATTTTTGGAACAAAACAATAATGAAGATATGAATTATCAGAACCTCTGGGATACTGCAAGGCAGTCCTAAGAGGGAAATTTATAGCATTACAAGCCTTCCTCAAGAAAACAGAAAGAGAGGAAGTTAACAACTTAATGGGACA
>NW_003852513.1:1126050-1140250 GCF_000181295.1 Otolemur garnettii
CAAAAAGTTGGTTTTTGAAAAGGTCAATAAAATAGATAAACATTTGGCCAACCTAACCAAGAAAAACAAGTAAAATTGTCAATTTCATCAATCAGAAATGGTAAAGATGAAATAACAACAGACCCCTCAGAAATAAAAAAAAATCCTTAATGAATATTACAAGAAAATTTATTCCCAGAAATATGAAAATCTGAAGGAAATTGACCAATACTTAGAAGCACGCTACCTTCCAAGACTTAGCCAGAATCAAGTGCAAATGTTGAACAGGCCTATATCAAGTTCTGAAATAGAATCAACTATACAAAATCTTCATAAAAAGGAAAAGCTCGGAACCAGATGGCTTCACGTCAGAATTCTACCAAACCTTCAAAGAGGAACTAGTACCTATACTACTTAACCTTTTAAAATATAGAAAAAGGTGGAATACTACCCAACACATTCTATGAAGTAAACATCACCTTAATTCCCAAACCAGGAAAAGACCCAACAAAGAAAAAAAATTACAGACCAATATCACTAATGAACATCGATGCGAAAATATTCAACAAGATCCTAACAAACTGAATCTAGCAACACATCAAACAAATTATACACCACGACCAAGTGGGTTTATCCCAGGATCTCAAGGCTGGTTCAACATATGCAAATCTATAAATATAATTCATCACATAAACAAATTAAAAAACAAAGACCATATGATTCTCTCAATTGATGCAGAAAGAGCTTTTGATAATATCCAGCATCTCTTCATGATCAGAACACTTAAGAAAATTGGCATAGAAAGGACATTTCTCAAATTGATAGAGGCCATCTACAGCAAGCCCACAGCCAAAATTATACTGAATGGAGTTAAATTGAAAGCATTTCCACTCAGATCAGGAACCAGGCAAGGTTGAAACTTCTCTGAAGAAGACAGGCGCATGGCCTACATATATATGAAAAAATGCTCACCATCGTTAATCATCAGAGAAATGCAAATCAAAACTACTTTGAGATATCATCTAACACCAGTAAGATTAGCCCATATCACAAAATCCCAAAATCACAGATGCTGGTGTAGGTGTGGAGAAAAGGGAACACCTCTACACTGCTGATGGGATTGCAAAGTAATACGTTCCTTTTGGAAAGACATCTGGAGAACACTTAGAGAACTAAAAATAGACCTGTAATTTGATCCCATGATTCCTCTATTAGGTTTATATCCAGAAGACCAAAAATCACACTACAATAAAGATATTTGTATCAGAATGTTCATTGCAGCCCAATTCATAATTGCTAAGTCATAGAAGCAACCCAAGAGCCCATCAATCCATGAATGAATCAATAAATTGTGGTACATGTATACCATGGAATACTATGCAGCCGTTAAGAAAGATGGGGACTTTACCTCCTTTATGTTTACATGGATGGAGCTGGAAAATATTCTTCTTAGCAAAGTATCTCAAGAATGGAAGAAAAAGTATCCAAGTACTCAGCCCTACTATGAAACTAATTTATAGCTTTCATAGGAAAGCTATAACCCAATTTTAGCCCAGGAATTTGGGGAGAGTAAGGGCAGGGGAGGCTGGGTGGAGGGATGGTGATTGGTGGGATCACGCCTACGGTTCATCCTATAAGGGTACATGTGAATCTCTCTAAATGTAGGATATACATGTCTTAACACAATAACTAAGAAAAAGACATGAAGGCTATGTTAACCAGTTGGATGAAAGTATTTCAAATTGTATATAGAAACAGTACACTGTACCCCATGATAGTATTATTGTACATGGCTATGATTTAATAAATAATAATAATAATAATTTGCAGGAAAAAAGGGCAGACACCCAAACCATCCCTGGCCAGCTGGGAAGTTTGGTCAACCCAGTCCCATCCCTACTTCTCTTTCCTCCCTCAGGCCCTCTCATCCCCACACACCCCTGGGTGTGCAGTCCCTCATGCTGTTGATGGCAGCTGTGGCTGTGGGTGGGGGTGGGCTGAGTGTTGGTGGCAAACATCTCAGCCCCAGCTTCCTCAGCCCGTATGTGCCAGGGAGCCTGGAAGCCCAAACTTGCACTAGGCAAACGACACTTAACTTCTCATCAGCCAGCATTCAATCTCGATGACAGAAACAGATGAAGAATCATGGATTTGGGAAATCCTTGAGATCATGGCTGCCCCAACCACTGACCCTAAAGGAAATAGTTTCAGTCACATAAGCATAGATATTGTTGTTAGAAATTGTCTATAGATTGCACTTCCAAAACCTATCTCAATGAATCATGTTTACATTCAGCAACACAAGCAGCCAGAACCCTGCCATGTTAAGCTCGCTCTGGGACTAATTTCCTCCTGTCTGCCAATGTGGAGCACACCCTACAGGACAGTCCCTTCCCACTCTTTCTTCCTAACACTTCAGTCTTGCAGTTTCACAGCCATTCTCAGTTGCACAGACTACCAGAGAGATGGCTTAGGAAGGATAGTTTTCCTATTGTTTTTAGATCCTGGAAATTTGACTTTATAATGACATCATAATTCACAGATACTCCTGGTGACACCTACATGCCATTCTGCCTCCCCTGGGCACAGCCTGCCATCCATACTTTCTTCTCAGTACAGATTTAAGTCTAGAAAGTCAAGATTGCCACATCCCAGGGATTTGCACACTTGTTCTTTGGCTTCTAACCCCTCTCTGGTTCATCGGGGACATCTCTCTGTCTTTTTCTTTTTTGGAGACAGAGTCTCAAGCTGTCACCCTGAGTAGAGTGTGGTGGAGTCACAGCTCACAGCAACCTCAAACTCTTGGGCTTAAGCAATACTCTTGCCTCAGCCTCCCAAGTAGCTGGGACTACAGGCTCCCACCACAACACTCGGCCATTTTTTTGTTGTTACAGTTGTCATTGTTGTTTAGCAGGTCCAGACCGGTTTTGAACTCTCCAGTCTGTCTTAATTAAGACAACCAAGATGAAAGCTATCACAAATTTAGTTACAGAGGGAAAAGATCTATCAGAACTTTGGGTAGGACATATAATGCCTTGCAATTGCTGAGTACTGACATATTTGTTGAATTAAATTAATTTCAAGCCTAAAGCATTCTTTTCATAAAACATAAAGGTGTGTTTCAGTGCTGCCAGTGAGAGTCTGCTCCCACTCACCCTGCAGTGAGCTTGGGCTCATTCCTCAGTCATTTGGTTTGCTTATGGGCCATGCACATAATGTGTGAGGAACAGAGCTCTCAGTTCAGGGTGGTCAGGAACCTGGGTCTAACCCTGATGACATGCAGCTCTGTGACCTTAAAGAAACCACCTTACCTCTCAGGGCTTGGTCATAAACATGGACCATAAACAAGAATTATATTTCAAATGCCTAGATCATAAATTCCATGATTCTATTCCTTTACTCAGTTAAATTACTAAATTATTATTAAAATGTTGTTCATATGAACAATGGACATGTGAACATTTAAAACATAAAAATTATGAATACTATAACAACTATTTTCCATCTACCAATATTTAATACATCATAAAATTTTACCATATTTCTTTGAAATCTTATTTTAAAAGAGAGACAAAGAAAAAATGAAAAGAAAAAGAAAGGCAAACGTCCTTCTTTAAAGCCCCGTTTGGCAACTTCTCTGGTCCTTACCACTTCATTTCCCAGTAGTGAGCTTTTTATTTCCACCTTTATTTTTATACTTTCATCATATATGCACAGACCCATAAACTATAATGAATATTTTGTGTGTGTGCTTTAAATTCTTACATAAATAAGGCAATGACTTAAACTCTTAAATTCCTCTTCCTTCCCATTTTAACTTCCTTGGGTTTAGGATCAACAGTACTATTTAATCAGCCTGTTAAATTTCTGTCCTTACATATCAAATCCCTTATGCTATTAATCATTTTGTTTACATTTACTGGTATTGAATTTCATTTAACTCTTTGTTCTTTCTTGTCATAATCTAAAAATGTACTTTCTTGAAGGGAGAAGGAAAATTTTCATTCTAAATGCCAGAATTTAAATATTGAATGAGAATAACAATTATAGAAAATGATACTATTTTGTAGAGCACTTTCTGTAAAGAATTCCTGACAACCTCTAGAGAAAAGGAAAAACAATTCCAATGGATGTAGGATAAAGAATGATGTTTTTGTTTCATTTTTAACCATCATCCATTGGGAGGACTTCAAGAAAGGCTTAGCTGGGCTGGTAACTTTCTCATACTGATCCATCAACATCGTCTCTCTTACAAGATACACACCAGGGAGACCCCTGCCTTGAGAAACACCAGAGGCAGGTGTCCTTAAACTACTGCCCTCCAGAAACATTTATCTGGCCTGCCAGGTATTTTTGCTGCTGCTGCCTGTCCTGCTTAGCAGCCAACTCGTCCCGGGACCCGCAGTCCAGCCCTCCAATGGTCTGAGGGACAGTGAACTGGCCCCCTGTTTAAAAAGTTTGAGGACCCCTGCTGTAGAGAATACCAGGATGTGATGACAGGAACTGTTGACAGTCACTGCTCTAGATACAAGGCACCAGGAAAAAAGGACTGAGACAAATCAAGGCAGATGTTAACCTTTATTTGGATTTAAATCACATGCCTTGTAATTATCAGACCAAAAGAAAATTAGAGTAAGCATTATTAAATCCCTTCAGCTAAAAATGGGGAGAGTGATAATGACCACTTACTTTGGAACATCTCACATCAATATCAGAGTACAAAGCAATATTCTAACATCTGGTGGAAAATACAACTTCTGCATTTTATAAATATTGCTGCTGTGGGGTAATGAGAGTCCAAGTGATTTGATAAAATTATGTAAGGCAATGAATTGTCGAGCCAGGATTTGAACTCTAATAGAGAGAATATTAACCAAAGAAGATCTTGCTGTGAAGGAAGTGGAAATATCTCTAAAGAAAATGAAGCACTGTGCATCTGAAATAGTGAGCAGATTAGCTCTACATTTGGCAAGCGTCTGCCAGTTGGCAGCTACCCACCTGGGGAAAGGGACCTTTTCTCACATCCTAAGAGACTGGAGACATGTTAGAAAACTCAGCTTAGTGTCCAATGGAGTGTGTCAGACTGAAGTTGTGATGTTAAACTACATGCCATCCTGCATCTCGGATTGCAAAATAGAAATTCAAAGAGAAAGGGTTCTTAGAAAATCTTTCTAGCATACTAAGGAGTATGATGAACTGCCTGGGGAAATCAGAGATGATGAAGGGAGTTTCTTAAGCATGAAAAAATAATCTTCACACATGAGGCACTGTTTCTGATCCTCTAGAAAATAACAAAGGGAAACCCAACATCAAATGCAGGCCTTGGTGTATTTTCCCCATGCTTTCCTGAGCTCTCGTCATTCATTACTACACAGAACAAGCATTTCATGCCATTCTTAATTGCTGGGAAAATGAGTACTTAACACGTTTATATGTGATCTAGATTCAATCCCTCTCTGCCATCACTGTAACAATGGCTAACATTTCCTGAGTAATTCTTTCACATAAAGCACTGTGCTGAGCATTTCACATTGCATTTTCCTATATCATCATCATCACTACCACTCTCATCATCTGTATAAAATACTGTTGTAGGGAATAGATTGATCTAAGCAAAAAATAAATAAATAAATAAAAATAAAAAACAAGACTAAAATAAAAAGATAACATAACAAAAAGGCCAAATCTGGCTCAGGTGCACTTTGGTGCAGGGCTCAATGTCAGGAATCCTTTTCCTCTGGAGTCCTTCCCTGGCTCCACCATCTCTGGGTCAGCTCTGTTCTGTCCTGCACCCTTTCAAGATAGTGGGCAACGTTCTCTGCCAAAGTCAGGTCTAGTGGAGAAGCTTGCCTACCTCTACCCCAACCTTCTCTGCAAAAGTCTCTTGTTCTGAGTGGGTCATACTCTAGCCACAGGAAGTGCCATCTTCTTAAACCCTGGTCCCATGACACATTTCCAAGTAGTAAAGTAGGTCCCACCCAGAGCACCCAGGCTAAGAGCAGATGAAGCGATAGTTCCAAGACCAGCCCGGAGGCTCGGACCAGATGCAACAGGCAGCAGGCCATGGTGCAGACATGGAGAAGGGGAAGGGAACGCATGAGGAAGTGGGCTTTCTGGGACACTAGAAAGCTGGAGGGGGGATGTGATTCCTAATGCTCTCAAAGCTCCTCCCCGGACGTAGCCTTGGCCTTACTGGTAGTGAGTTCGGTTTAAGAATAAGAAGTGGATAGGTGTGGTGGCTCAGACCTAAAATCCAAACACTTGGGAGACTGATGTGGGAGGAGCCCAGGAGATGGACACCAGCCTCAGAAACATCCCCATCTCTACCAAAAACTTTTAAAACTAGCCAGGCATGGTGGCACATACCTGTAGCCCCTGCTACTCAGGAGGCTGAGGCAGGAGGTTGCCTGAGCCCAGGAGTGCAGGGGCACGGTTGGCTATGGTGGTGTCATTGCACTCCAACCTGGGTAATAGAGCAAGACCTTGTGTCTGTAAATATATAAATAAATAAATAACACAAAACAACAAGGAGAACCTAGGAATGTTTATAGATATCCCCTTAAATGGAAACACACAGGCTGTTAGTGTGAATTTTTCTGAAATATTAATATAATGTTTAAGATTAAAAGTACAGAGTCTTGGCAAGAATTATGCTTTTATGATCTAGAAAATACTAGACAGTGTTGCTGGCAGCTCCAAGCCATCTCCAGGGATTCAAGGGACTGAGAGAAGCTGCACTGACTTGCCCTGTGTGCTCTTGCCCTGCACAGCCCCACCAATCCCAATGAGATTTCATATCTCAGATGAAGGGAGGAGCTCAGTGTCACTTCAAAGCTGAAAGTGACATGGGGCAGCCTGTGGCAAGCAGTCACAGTGGGTCTTTCCAATACACACCCCAATTGCAAAGTCATGGTTGTGTCAAAGTGGGAGTGGCCCAAAGACCCTCCTTTTAGTACAGTTGGACTCCTAAATGAGTGTCTAAAGAGCTCAGAACAAGGCATGGATCAAGATGCTCCTGAATACAGACTTGTTGGTCCCTCATAAGAGACTGTAATGTTTTTGAGAGGTAATTTGAGGGAGAGACCTATGGAATTCATAGGTCATCTCTTTTCCTCCACTGGATAATTTAAAAAGTCATTGTTCCAGGTGAGTGTCCCAGGACATAATTCTCTGCTTTGCCTAAGTATGAAAGACCTAGTATTAGGGACAACAGAAAGTCTCCAGAGGTAAGGGGGACTTGGAGTCAGGAAGGCATCTTTGCCACCATCATCAGGGACCATACTACAAAGCAACACTCCAGGTTCCCACCAAGTAGACATTGGAAAACTGTTGTGGTTTTATAAGTATGAAGGGGAATGCACAGAGCTGAAGGGCACTTTAAGCCTTACTTACTTAACTGATACCATAGAGGGTAATAAAACAAAGGGAAATTAAGTAGATTTTTAAACGCTGTCTTTACTGGCCTTTCCAAGAAAGAGGGAGGGAGAGGGGGAGGGAAATAAGAAGGAAAGAAAGGCCAAGAGAACATGGGTTCTAATTTTAAATTTTTTTTTTTTTTAAGACAGAGGCTCATTTGTCACCCTTGGTAGTGTTGTGGTGTCACAGCTCACAGCAACCTCAAACTCCTGGACTTAAGCAATTCCTTTGCCTTAGCCTCCCAAGTAGCTGGGACTACAGGTGCCCACCACAACCCCTGGCTATTCTCTGGCTCAGGCTGGACTCAAACCTGTAAGCTCAAGCAATCCATCCACCTCAGCCTCCAAAGTGCTGGGATTACAGGAATGAGCCACTGCTCCTGGCTGATTTTAAATTTTTAATTGTGACTAATACTGTTTCTAAAACTGTGTGCAAAATAGTTTCCCTGACATGCAGATCCAACCTTGAGACACATAGGCACCTTTTCAGGGTGTTTGTGGTTTCCAAAAACATTGAATTAAATGGCCTCAAGGCAATTCAGATATAGTGTTCAGGATCTGACTTCTGTGTCTTAGACCTGGTTTTGTTTGGGGCATCAGTGATCTTGCTGGATCAGAACCAGTAGAGATAAGGAGAAGTCTGGCAATGCGCCCAGTGTCTCCAAAGCAGGAATCTTAGGAAAACAAGCGTTTTTTCCTCTCTTTTGGGTCCCTTAGGGTCTTGGCTTGAGGTCACACTTTCTTTGGTGTCCCAGCATCTCTGCTCAGGAGAGTGAGCAGACAACTGTGCCTCCCCTTTTCTTCAGTGGCAGGCAGTGCTGGGGAGGGTGACCATCATGGACGCTGGGGAGCAAGTAGACAGTGCCACACAGAAGGTGTGGTGCCGAATGTTGGAATGGAAAAGTGTCAGGGATTTTGTTAGAAAATGTGTCTTTTATGGGACACAAAGGGAGTTGAGAAACAAGAAGGAGACAGGCACACTGGGGCAACCATACCAGTATTTGAAGAGCTAGGATGAGAGGCAGAACCACACAGATGGCAAGCAGGGGATCCTAGCCCTGCCCCAGGAGAACCAGGCCCCCTGTCCACTCAACTTCCTCAAGCTAGATAGGCCAAGTGGTGTGGTGCTGAGGGAGTCCGCTGGTCTTCACCTAGAAGCAGGAGGAAGAGAAAAAGAACTTGCCACCTCTTGAAGCAAAAGAGAGTAAGGAGGAGAAGGCTGCATGCCTGGGGAGCTGAGCCCCAGCCGGGGCTCCATACCACAAGAGCCCTATATGTTGGTTCACCTGTGTCTGTTACCAGCAAATGTTGAAAAAAAATTTAAAAGTATATACATCTGAGTAGACATCCAGGGTCAGGAAGTAGGCTGTGGCCAAACAGGTTTGTATTCAAGTCCTTTGAATATACTCAAAGCCAGAGGGTGGCCCATTCTAGGGCCCTAGAAAGCTTGAGGCTGTTCTAGGAGCTCTGGAGCCCAGCTCTGTGCTCTTGAAAAAGGATGTGACTATTCCTTTTGTGAAGAGGTGTGGCTGATAGAGACCTTCTGCAGTGGCAATGTGAGTGCAGGCTTGAGGTCTTCACAGCTGAAGGTGATGCCCCCCCCCCCAAGCCATGGGGCCCTGGCTGTGTACACAGTGCTGCAACACCATGTGCCCCACAAGGAACCCGGGACCCACGGAGGCAACTCAGAGGTAGGCTGTCTTCTCCTGCTGGCATGCTCACCTCACATCAGACTCTGTATTCTTGGCTCCTGACGCCAAGAGATTAATGTCACCTCACTGGGGCTGTGGGTGTGTTGGGGCAAGTAGTGCTGGGGAGGGCCTTGTGTTGCCAATCTATAGCCTGCTCAACATGTTACACACCTCATTTTGAAAAACTGCCTTAACAAAACAAGCAGGAATGTAATTTCTGGAGCAAGAAGTGAGAAATCCCTGAGAGTCACCCTCAGTCCCCACAGAAACGACGCTTCTCAACACCCTCAGTCATCACCCTCGGTCCCCACGGACAGGACACTCCTCACCACCCTTGGTCCCCACAGACACGATACTCCTGACCACTGTCTAAAGGTGACTGAAAAGTGAAGTTTAGCTCACAAATATTTTCCCCTTACATCCACCTGAGGCTGCAAAATTCAGCCAGAATTTTTCTGATCTCCCATGAAGGGTACTCATTAACTATAATTGTGATCATTACCTGAATTCTGTTCATACTTTCCTCACTTTTTCAGTGTCTTCTATAAGAAGGCATGACATGGTCCATGGGAGCCATGGCATTAGCATTTTTACCTACTTCCTCACTTACGCAGGCTAGAAGGCGGCATTTCAAAGCCCTGGGTCCCTGGGCACTGGTCCTCATAGCATCCTGGGTCACATGCTCCTGTGGGTGGCACTCTCTGGCAAGCATAAAATTTCATTCCAAAACAAATGCACCGATAACTGGCTTGCGGAGGGTACAATTAGTCACTCCCTCAGAATGAGGAGCAAGGGCTAATTGTTCTGCCAGTGGACAATTGCTGCTATAATTATTTAGCCCTGTAATTTCTCTTCCACATGTGACCATGCTCGTGGCAGGAGCTCGGGCCATCTCCCTTGGTCCCAGGCAAGGCTCCCACTAGCATGATCGAGTTTCTTCCCACCACAGTCGGTTGTGCTTTTCCATAATTATCTTTTCTGACTCTGTAAAATACAAAAGCAATAGTTACTTTAAAAAGTTTCCCAGAACAATGTAAATACTGAATCAGCACTCTAGTTACTTGATTTGTGTTCCTTGCAACTTGGGTGTTTAGGAAAGCCAGTTTCTGGCTGAGTTTTATGGCATCACAAAAAGAAGAAAGCTGGAAACATCCCCTCGGCTCTCTCCTCAGAGTCCCCAGGGAGAGGAGGAGGCCTCACGGCGGCTCCATCCCAGCATTGTGCCTCCAGCTGTTACAGATCTCCAGCTGTGGCATGTTCCCAGTCTCATCGTGGTGGTGGAGGTGATGGCTTCTCCAAGCATAGTGGACCCAAATTTGCCGTACTTAGGTTTGCAGCCAGAAATGGTCCTGAGAGGTAAACTCACTTGTTTTAGTTTGCATGTGAATTTTACATAAAATGGTTTTAGAAGCAGCTCACATTTCTCACAAGGTGTTTGGCTCAAATCTACCCAGCCTCATTTCACGGACCACCCCAGGCCCTCAGCACATGGGAGGAAAGTGCTGGGCAATAGAGGGGGTGCTGGGAAGATTCCCCAGTCAGTGGGGGGGAAGGGCTGCCTGAGAACCTCTGTCCGAAGGGTACCGCACTGCCCCAGTACAGCTGGGTCACCCAGACAAACAAGTTTGCCCGGCACCATGGAGCTGCAGGCTTCTCTTCAGATGAAAACTCTGAATATTTAAGAAGATTCTTTTCAGCTTTGTGACCTCTTATAATTCAAGAAGTCACAAAGCTGGGTAATGCTGGGCAAGACAAAATTTATTTAAAGGATTTGAGGAAAATCATACCATTAGGCAACCCTTTGATATATTTTTTTTTGCTTGTTCTTTCACTACTTTCAAATAAAAGTGAGTCTCTGAAAGATCTAACATCTGCCTGCTGAAGCTGAGAAATTGGCTCCAGCAAAATCATTGCTCTTAAAGGTAATCTGCCTGTACATGGACCCAAGACACACCCCGCCCACCTGCAGGTCTTTCTAGCAACTTCAGAATAGCACTGTGCTGCTCCTGCTTCATGACCCCCAAGAGCCATGCGACCTGAGCCCCACCTAAGAATGGGAACAGCCACTGCCAGGAACATCTCCCACATTTCAGTGCCAATACCCCTCTTTTTCCTGCTCAAAGTGAATAGGACCATAAATGTGCAGTGCTGGCTTTTGTGAGGACGCATTTGCTGTCAGCCTCGATGCAGCCCAGATGCTTCAATGGCATCCATAAGAGGGGTGGCAATCTGAAGAGCCTTATTTTTGTCCCTGATATTCACCCCAAAAGGAAATGTGCTTCTTACTAATAATAGAGGATGTGACCAAAAACATTGAGCATATTTATCTGTTCCTAGTTCATTTGCCAAGGCTGTATTTCCCATTAGAGCTCTTTTAGAAAGGCTAAAACAATTAACCTCTTTCTCAGTCACTCTGCCAAACGCTGAGGTCTAGAAGGTTTTTGTTTAGGAGAGTCAGCTGAAGACCAGCCCTCCCACCCAGCACCCAAATCAAGTTCTTGTGTGATGCTGACCAGAGGGGCTGGGTGCAGGACACTGTCCTAGCATTTACTTGGGTTAACTCACCAATCCCCAGAAAGCTCCCAAGAGGTAGGTCCTGTTACTATTCCCATTTTACAGTTGTAGAAAACTGGGATACAGACCATTGAGTGTTGAGCGCCCTGCCCGTGATCACAGCCAGGGAGTGACTCTGTTTTACAGGCCGGGTTCTGCGTCACTGTCTGGTGCTGCCTCTGTGTCGCTGCTGTCTCAAGTTTGAAGATATCATGGACTGATCCGATGCCTCAAGATCAGTGTCAAGGGACACAGGGATGAGGAGAAGGACATTTAGCTTTCCCTCATTCCCTGAAACTGGGCTCCCTTAACCATGGCTCCAGCTGCCATTTAGTTCATATGCCATTTGGCTGGATTCTTGACTTCCAAACCAGAAATGCTAAAAAAATAATAATAAAGGGAGTCCCTGGTCCATTTACTGAGAAGGCTCTGAATAAGTTTGCAACATGGCACATGTGTTAGACAAGCTCATTGTTAGATCATGTGTCTGAAACAATATTACCAGGCAACACACAGAAGCCAGTCATGTAAGCTTTACAACCATCAGGCGTTTGTCAGCCTCAGTCACCCCACCTATCCTATGAATGGTGCCATGTTATGAGACAGGAAGACAGTTACAGATAAGCTTGGTTGGCATTTGTGTCTTCCATCTCCCCTGACTTGACCCATTTCTGTATACTATATAATAAGAAGGTTTTGCTAATCTGCATATAAATATCTTTGTTATTTTAAAGCAAGTTTTCAGAAGCTCTTAGCCCTTGTAATAAGTTGATGACATTAGTTTCCTGAAATGTCTGTTTGTTTTTTAAATAAAAGCTAAATTTTTTAATAGTTCTTTTAGTCTTATAAAACTCTTACACCTTCATTTTGAATATCTTCAGCAAACTGTATAGTTAAGAAGCTAAAAATCAGAAACTGGCATCAAATAGTATTCTCTAATACAGAAATGCCTGCCTTGTGCAAAACAGAAAGCCCCAGGCAACCTCTTTCTGCATCAGACTTGATCGACTCAGGAAAATTCACGAGAGGCTGCAGATGTGTGGCCCAGGTGTTTCCAGGTGTGTGTCCAGGCTGTCACCCTTCTCCTCTCCTGAAGCTGCCAAACCTACTGCCCTGCCACTGCCCCCACGGACCACCTGCTCTCTTCTCAAAATCTGATGGAAAGGAGAAAAGGGCCTAGGAGGCCTGCTCCTGAATTGAATGGGAGCAACACTACCCTGGTTCCATCATTAGAGATTTTCAGGGTTTAAATAACGGTTAGGTTAGCCATTGTCTTGGGCCACAGAATGCTTCCCTCCACGGGAGAAGCTTGCAAGCGTCATGTAGGGCATCTCTCTGGTTCCCCAGCCTTAGCCTTCCAGGTTTTCTTCTCATAACTAACATTGTTGTTCTTCAGAGTTGTTAACTCCAGGAGAAATCAGCAATCTGCCTTTACTTTAACCCTCTTTGGTTTCCAAATAAAAACAAAAGACACAGCGGCCCACATTTGACCAGGGCCCCAGCCAATGGCTTCCCTTGCCAGGACAGTCTTCAGCAGGCGCTGTTGCCCAGGGGGCCCTCAGGATGGGGGGCTTTGAGCAGAAAGCCCTGTTTCCTTTCAGCCTTTGGTTTCCTGAAATGATTGTGTTTCACAAGAGATCCACAGATTAAAGAAGATTATTTTTTCTCCATTTCAAGTGAAGGAAAGCACAAAGCCCGGGTTTATCAGAAAGGCAATTTCCAGCAGCAGTTTAATTAAGTGTTAACCTTTCTGTGAAGAATTATAAATCGCATTAGAACATAAACGTCAACCAACGACATTTAAGACCTGAGCGGAACTTATGTAATGTTTCCAATAATAAGTGTGTCTATTTGAGATGTCAGTGAAAAGTTCAAAACCTTGATCTGTGGGTGCCCCCAAAGAGATCAGAATGCAGCCCACACAGTGGTGTTTGGGGGGAGAATTTCCAGGAAGGTGACAGACTGTGACCAGCCTGAAGATCAGTTTTCCTTCCACTCTTCTGGACCTTCTGCATGCTTGAGAAAATCTCACGGATATACAGGTGGATACACAGTCAGCGTCTGTGATGCTTTTCTCCTTCCTACCAAGCTGAGGGCCCTTGGCTGACAGTCCTTTCCCGGGAGTGATGATATTGCTGGTTCTAATCTCCCAAACTCCTTGCAGTCTGCTCACTGGTAAGAAACGGCTTTCCCTCCCACTGGCTGACAGATGTCATGAACTGCACATTACTCTGTCAGCTGTGAAGTCAGCGCATCGATAACTTCCACAGGGACAAATTGATAATCATCTCTTGGTCTAAAATTGTCTTCTAGAAAATTAGATAAGTGGGAAGCTCTCCACATTTGTTGGGAGTATCACTCAAGGCAGCTTGGCCATTTCAACAACCCAGGCAGCCAGCACAGGCATGGAGAAGACATGTATGTGTGTGTTCGCAGGCATGGGGAAGACGTGTGTGTGTGTGTTCACAGGCATGGGGAAGACGAGTGTGTGTGTGTTCACAGGCATGGGGAAGACGTGTGTGTGTGTGTTCACAGGCATGGGGAAGACGTGTGTGTGTGTGT
>NW_003852513.1:1141398-1148137 GCF_000181295.1 Otolemur garnettii
TGTGTGTGTGTGTGTGTTCGCAGGCATGGGGAAGACGTGTGTGTGTGTGTGTGTGTGTTCACAGGCATGGGAAGACGTTTGTGTGTGTGTGTGTTGTGTGTTCGCAGGCGTGGGGAAGACGTTTGTGTGTGTGTGTGTTGTGTGTTCGCAGGCATGGGGAAGACGAGTGTGTGTGTGTTCACAGGCGTGGGGAAGACGTTTGTGTGTGTGTGTGTTGTGTGTTCGCAGGCATGGGGAAGACGAGTGTGTGTGTGTTCACAGGCATGGGGAAGACGTGTGTGTGTGTGTTGTGTGTTCGCAGGCGTGGGGAAGACGTGTGTGTGTGTGTGTGTGTGTTTTCAGGCCTGACAACCCCCTCTTTATTTCAAACCACAAAGTCAGAGCCACAAAGCGCCACAGCCACGCCCAACCCTGAGTGGTCCTGACAGCCCTAGTGCCGGGCAGCTTTCAAGGCCACTCTGAAGTAGCTGACTCTGAGGAATAAATATTTCATCACACTCTGATAATATCTCTTTTCTACAGAGATTTCTGTGACGAGCCTTGACAATAGACATGGTTCTTTTGTTAATCCACAGGTAGTGGATAGTGGTAGAGGAGAAGGAGGCAGTAAAAGAGAGGGAAGCCCCAGCACTACACTGGGACGTAACTCCACGCAGTCATCACAGCCCACGTTGGAGAGTATTCTAACAAATGAACTAAGTGGGTTTATAGGGTCTCTGAACTGGTTGTGTTGGAAGGGTCCCTCTGGTCCAGTCTATGGCTCAGGGAGGGACACATCCTTGCTGGCCTTCTAGATGCTCACCCAGTGGCTACTGCTAGAAGCTTGTTATTATTCACAGAGGAATCTCTTTCCTCAGCTCCAAACTCTTCTTGCTGACACCTTCCTGAGTGGTTTATCTTGCCTGCTCTCTGTCAGACACTGTGAGGCTGCAGACCATGTTTCCTGACACCACTGCACAAGAATCTAGGGACACCTAATTTAGGATCTGCCCCTCAGGTACTCAGAAATTGAGATTTATGATTTCATGAGTGCACAAGGAGCCAGGAGCAGATCTGCCTTGCAGCAGCTCTCCAATCCTCTCCTTCATAAAACCAGGAGCCCACACAACAGTCCCCCAGACCTGCAAGTCACTGCACACCCACCTGGCTCAGCCCCATCTCAGGGCTCTCGCTCAGACTGTCCCCTCTGTTTGGAGCTCTCATCCCTCACATGTCACACTGGCTCACTTCTCTAATTACCCTGTCCCATCCCAGAGGCACAGCCTGACCACCCACCCCACACTCCTGAGCCTTGGCCCCTGCCCTGTAGTTTTTTTCTACCTTAACCACTTTCTGTGTGCTGCCACAGGTAGGTCTATGTGTCACTAGTCTGGGCCATAGGGGAAGGGGCCAAGAGATTTGGTCAAACATTCTTCCTGTGGTGTGTGGGTGTTTCTGCAGGAGCCTGAGGTATCAACCTGCAGTCTGTCCTCCTGGCATGAGTGGGCCTTGCCTGAGCCACTGGAAGATTCACTCTCCCCTGACTTCCCTCCAGCTAGGACATCACTCGCCTGCGCTGGGCCTAGAATCAATACCCCTGGCCCTCTCGGCTCTTGGGCCTCTGGACTTAGACAGGACCACACCACTGCTCCCTGGCTCTCCCCCTGTAGGCCGCAGGTTGTGGGATCACTTCTCAGCCCCCATACACATAAGCCAATTCTGTAAAAATCTCTCTCTTTATATATGTAAAATGTGAACTCCTGAGCCTATGAGCTATACATGACACGACAGAACATCCTATTGGTTCTGTTCTCTGGGGGACCTTGGCTAATGCTCACATTATACAGGATGGCCCTACAGTTAAATAGTTCTATTGAAGTTTCACATGAACTTATTGGCCACCCTGTAAAATGTGCTTAGTTCAATTTACACACCCTGTAAATTGTTTGTTCATAACTGGTATCTCCCCAGCAGGAGTATAAGCCATGAAGGCAAACACAGGAGTTTGTCTATTCCCAGCACCTGGAGTAGCATCTGGCACATAGCAGGTGTGTCATCAGTGCCTTCTGAGTGCACAGATGAGCACACATCAGACCAGCGATGGGCAGAGGAAGGACCCCTGCCTGGCTATCTGCAGGGCTGGAGGGAGCAGGAGAGCCCCCACAGGCTCCCCAGGGAACCTGCAGCTCAGACATTCTGCTGTCTCTCGGCATGTCACATATCTCATGACAAAGTTTATGACAAAGTCTATGTTTATGGGCTATGCCAGTGTCTGTGAGACTGAGCCTTCATCAAAATCAACTCATTCACTGCACACATGGTCATAGAGATCCTGCCATGTACAAGCAATGTTCTAGGTGTGGAGGATACAGCAAGGAACAAAACTCCCTGTCCAGGGAAGCCTGCAGTCTCTAGGGTCTAGCCAATAAGAAGACATCTGTTCTAGACACACCTGAGTCTGCCTTGCTATGAGCTGTGACTCCTCCTTGGATCCCTGCCACCTCCAGGACAGAAGTCAAGGCCCTTCTGTCCAGGATCAGATAGCTCTTTCGTGTGGATTTCAGCAGCCTGACACCTGTCACATGCACTGCACCTGCCAGGCAGGGGCCCCACTGTGTCTGGCTCCCTGCCACCACTCTGCTGTGCTGGCTGTGGACTGCCTCTCCTCCCTTCAGCCCTCATCAGGTCAAGTTCCTCTTGTGCCTGCTCTGGTACCATGCAGTAGTCTTTCCCTGCCCCCCCTACACACACACACTGCCTCACCCCTATTTCAGTCAGGTGCCCCTTTTCTGTCCTCCCATCTCACTATGTACAGCTCTGTCCTGATACTCTCCCTGCTACCTGGGGTGATCTGTCACCTTTATGCCACCTAAGTGCCTGACCTATGGTAGGCAATCAAGAAACATTTGCTGAATAAATGAATGGATGAATGAAAGAAGGATGGAAGGAAAGACAGATGAGTGAACAAAAGGTCAAAGATGCCAGGCATGTGGTTCCCTCCTATAATCCTACCCCTCTTGGAGGCCAAGCCAGGAGATCCCTTGAGCTCAGGAGTTTGAGACCAGCCTGAGCAAGAATGAGACCCCCTCTCTACCAAAAATAAAAAACTAGCTGGGCATCATGGTGAGCATCTGTAGTCCCAGCTACTTGGGAAGCTGAGGCAAAAGGATTACTTAAGCCCAAGAGTCTGAAGTTGCTATGAGCTGTGATGCACTCTACCCAGAGTGACAGAGTGAGACTATGTCTTGGGAAAAAAAAAAAAAAAGAACAAAGGAGGTTGGGATCAGTGGCTCATGCATATAATCCTAGCAAGCACTCTGGAGACTGAGGCAGGAGGATCACTTGAGGTGAGGAATTCGTGATCACCCTGGGGTTAGTGTAAGACCTCCATCTGTACCAAAAATTCAAAATAAACAAACAAAAGATTGGTGGATGGAAGAAAGGAAGGTCCTACTTTCTGTGTGAATGGGTGGGTGGGTGGATGTTACTTTCCCCACTCCACATTGGTGTCTTCCCTCAAGTTCCTTACCCTGCCTGTGACTCCCTGGCTTTTTCCAGATGACCCAGCTTAGCCCTTGACATCAACCACCACCCATCCTGCGGCCCTCAGCCTCCTCTCTTCCCTGAGGTCCCCCCCAAGGCTCTCCTATTTTTCCCAGAGCCTGCTCCTTCAGAGTGGCTTTAAGCAGCTCCTCAGCTCAGCCTCCATGCTGCTGGAAAGAGCCCCCCCTCCACAAGAACTCAGATCCAGCTTTTCTTCCACCTGAGGCCCCACCCAGCCACCTCACTGGTTCTCCTACAACCCTTTGTGGGAAGTGAGCACTCTTGGTGACCAGACCTGGCCTTCCCAGGAGGCCCTAGACTGTGCCTCTATTCACTCCTCACTGCCCCCAGGGTAAAGGCCCAGGCTGTACTCTGGAGCTGAGCAGCCTGGATGTTAACCCTGCTCTGTCACCCCAACTGTGCGACCTTAACCTGCTCAACAATCTCTCTACCTCAACACCCACATCTATAAAATGAGGATGACAGCAGGGCCTTCCTGGCAGGGTTAGGGCACAAGGCTATGTGCAGAGGGCCCAGAACAATGCCCATGAGTCCTGCCAATTGCAGCTGCTATGATCCACCCTGACTTTTCACCAGGGCACTTTTTACCCTTAAACCTACCCTATGATGCCATTTGGGGTATTGTGTCTTCCTGGCACACCTTTTCTTTTTCTGCTTCTTTTACTGCAGGCAAAATACAGGGGTGGGGACAGTTCTATGAGCTGGCATACCCAGACCAACAGGGAGAAGGCAGAAGAGCACACCTCCTCCACCCTAGCCCCACCTGCAGCCTTGCTCCAGAGGTGACACCTGGCTGGCTCTGAGTTTTCAATTGTATCTTCACATCCTTGGTCCTGGGGTATTCCCAAGAATGGTCTGCCCCTGAGTCTCCCCTAACTCTTTTAGGCAGCTCTATTTCCCAACTAAGAAAATTTCACAGCAACTGAAGAACAGCCAGAGTAGGACAAATTAGAAAGGGCACAGCTAATTTTCAGCACAGTACTAGCTGATCCTTTTATCTTGTGTGTGTGCATTATTGTAATAAAAATTAAGTACAATAGAATGTTTCTTCTCAATTGGCAAACAGTTGAAAGACAATGTAACTGAAAAGCTGGGCCATTTCAGCTTCCCTTTTTTTAATTGAGGTAAAATACACACAACATGAAATTTGCCATTTTCACCTTTTTTTTTTTTTGAGACACAGTCATAGCATCTTAGCTCACTGCCACCTCAAACTCTCGGGCTCAAGCAATCCTCCTGCCTCAGCTTTCCCAGGAGCTGGGCCTACAGACACCCACCACACCACCTGCTAGTCTTTCTATTTTTAATAGAGATGAGGTCTCACTCTTGCTTAGGCTGGTCTTGAACTCCTGAGCTCAAGAGTCTCTGGCCTTGGCCTCCTAGAGTGCTGGGATCACAGACATGAGCCATGGTGCCCTCCCATCTTAACTATTTCTGAGCACGAAGTGGCATTAAGTACATTCATGTCACACTGTGCAGTCATTGCCACCATCCATCTCCAGAATTTTTTCATCTTCCAGAACTGAATATCCATACACATTAAAAAATAATTATTGGTGACTACCAGGAATTTTGGGAAGATGGCCAACTGGAAGCAACCCTTGGCAGAGGCTCCTGCCCCGAGGGAGAAAAACTGGACAGAATCAGACTCTTTGAATCCAAAGGCAGGAAGCTGAGCCAAGAAAGAAGTTCAGAAAGCTGTAACTCCAAGGAAAAGCATTCAAGAAAACAAACTTCAGGAACAAAGCCTATTGACTAGAGAACAGAAGACCCCCTACTCCAAGCAGGAGACCTGCCACAGGCTATATGTGAGGGAGCAGGAAACAAAAGACCTCTCATTTTACCTCACAGGAGAAAGCCACTAAACACCAAGGAGGTCCAAGAGGCTCCACTTATGAACCTAGACACCAATCTACCAGGCATAAAATTGAACTGATATTTTCCCCTACAAGTCCAAACTCCAGTCCACCCTTTCCCTCTTGCATGGCAGTCTGAAGTTCTGCCCCCTACAGACCACCGAGTGTTTGGTCTTTTCCTGAGAGATCTGAGCATAGTGTGGACTGCCAACCACCAGGATAGAGTTCATGACTAATAAGGAAGAAAGAGGGTCTGGGAAGAAAGGGACACTTGGCAGGAAGAGGAGCAGTCCCCTGGTTATGACTATGCCCAACCAGTGGTGGCATTGACCAGTGATGCCCTGCCAGTGCTGGTGTTCAGGCTGTGTCTGGTGGGTTGGGGTGCAGAATCCCTTCCTCTGATGGCACCCACAATAGGAGAGTGGTTGCCCCATGTGGACTGAGTTCTGCAGGCAGGGCTGGTCCCCATCCCCTGCTGAGCCTGCAAGCAGAGGCTTGCCAGGCATAGAATGAGACCTGAGGGCAAGGGCGTGGTCCCTTGACTCCAGCAGAACCCTCTAGCAGAGGCTTGCTGGGTGTGAACCAAGACCTGAGGGCAAGGGTATGGTCCAATGTCTCCAGTGGGCCAGTGAGCAGAGGCTCACCAGATGAGGACTGAGACCTTCAGGTGAGGTGTGGTGCCCTGACTCTAACAGAACCTGTGAACAGAGGCTTGCCAGGCAGTGGACTGAAACTGGCAGGTGGGGGTGTGGCCCGTGGCTCCAATTGGGCCTGTGAGCAGAGAAGCAGACAACAGTGTGGACTGAGTCTGGAGGAGCATGGATCCCTGGCTCCAATTGTGTTATTGAAGACCCTTAAATCCTTCTCTGTTGAGCAGAGTTTGCACTTCCTGAGACAATTTAATTGGAACTCGTGTCTGGGGCTGTCCACTCGGGGGCATTCTGAGGTTGATCTTCGAAGTTCTGTAGTGGAAAAGAACTAAAGGATGAGGGCTGGGCACTGCAGCTGTTTGAATCTCTTCACAAGCAAGACTTAAAACTAACACCGTGGCTTCTTAGGATAGGGTAGAGGTTGGCTGATATCAAAACAGAGCTAGCTTGCCCTATTTCACCAAGAGTATCTCTGGCCAAAACTCTGAAAGGGTCCTTTGTACGATTTAGGAGATAAGCCACAATTATAAAACCTAGCACTTTGGTAAGGGGCTATCTCTACTACCTGGGAACCCCAATTCAATCTCATCCTACCACTTCTAATAACCAAATGTGGGAAATAAACATGGTGCAGACCCAGCAGAAGAACTCTGGGAACATGAATAACCAGAGTAGATCAACCCCCCCCTC
>NW_003852513.1:1148213-1160741 GCF_000181295.1 Otolemur garnettii
GATGGCAAATAAAATAAATAGAATGAAAGAAAAGATAGAAATTGAATTCCAAAGAGTAGTTCTAAAGTTGTCTCAAGAAATTAATGAATTCAAAGACAAAATCACCAAAGATGTGGACATAATGAGAAAAGAGATAGCTCAAGGAAAAAAAAATTTAGTTGAGGAGCTTCAAAATACAGGAGACTCCCTCAGTAATAGATTTGATGAGGCAGAAGAAAGGATTTCTGAAACTTAAGACAAAGCTTATGAACGTTCCCAAACACTCAAAGAGGCAGACAAATGGAGAGCAAAAACTGATCATTCCCTGAGAGAGCTGTGGGATCACTCCAAAAGATCAAACATTCATCTTATAGGAATTCCTGAAGGAAAAGAGGATGGTCCTAAAGGTACAGATGCTCTCCTCCAAGAAATTTTGGAGGAGAATTTCCCAAGCATTGCAAAAGATACAGAATTTTAGATAGTAGATAGTTTCAGAACCCCAGCAAAACTCAATCCAAAGCATCTCCTAGAAATATTGTGGTTAACTTTGCCAAAGTTAAGACAAAGGAGAAAATTGTGCAAGCAGCCAGATGTAAAAAAAGCATCACCACAAAGGGAGAAATAACAGAATGACTGCAGATCTCTCTACAGAAACATTTCAAGCCAAAAGAGGATTGTCATCGATCTCATAAAACAAAACAACTTCTAGCCCAGGATCCTGTATCTAGCTAAACTGAGCTTCATCTGTGATGGAGAAATCAAATACTGTAATGACATACACATGTTGAAGAAATTTGCCATAACTAAACCAGCTCTCCAGGATATTCTCAGACCCATCCTCCACAATGACCAGTGCAATGCTCTACCTCCAAAGTAAACTCACTCGGAAATATTTTTTTGTTAAAACTTCCATAAGTTTAATGTTGGCACTGTACATTTACATATTAATTGGTACAATTTACATCAGATTTTATAGTTACTTGTTTATGCAGAAACATCATTGTCCAAAGATATATATTCAATAACTGGGAAATCATAAAACTTTTGATCTATACTTTTAGGTTTGTTCAATCATGATACTTCTGATAAGGATCATCAGCATACCAGTTTGCCTCTTCCAGAAAGACGTTGTCATTTTATCTAAGAGTTTACTCTGGGTTTTATTGCAGAACACAAATTCCCTCAAGCATCTTTTCCTTGCAGCTTTCTTCTTCCATAATTTTTTCTTATAATCAGCCCTTCTCCTTAGCCAAAGGCCAGAATGAAGTTGAAGAAACCTATAAATGACAGCTTTCACAGTCTTTCGCTTGCCTTTTTGTGAATTGAAGTATGTTACAGTTCTGACTGGCAGCTTCAGGACATTTGGAAACAAGGGGACCACTCTACTAAGAACTGTTATAGTATGCCCACATGTCAAGTTTCTGGCAGATGTGGTAAGACTGGGAGCACAGGAAACAAGTGGTGTCTAAACATGACTAAAATGACCAGTTGACAGTGTAGAAATAAGAGAGGCATTCCTGGCACAGTTTTGATAGGCTGAGGATGCCAAAATATTCAGGGGCCATAAGATTCCTGAAGCCGCTCTCACAGCACAAACAAAAGTGAATGGAGCCATCTTGATCCCATGACTACAGCAGCTGCATTGGGTTCTCACTCAAAAATTTTTGAGCAAAACTCAACTTCTGCAGTGATGAAAGGATTAAAAATGTCCACTGGACATCCAAAAATCATAACACCCAAAATACAAGCAGGCTTATCAATTCTCTCAATTAATGTGAATGGTTTAAATTGTCCTCTAAAGAGGCACAGACTGGCTGGCTGGATACACAAACTCAGACCAGATATGTGTTGTATACAAGAATCTCATCTTACCTTAAAGGATAAAAATAGACTCTGGGTGAAGGGATGGACATCTGTAATATAGGCAAATGGAAACCAGAAAAAAGCAGGGGGTGCAATTTTAATTGCAGATACAATTGGCTTTAAACCAACAAAGATAAAGAAAGATAAGGAAGGTCACTACATATTCGTCAAGGAAAACACCCAACATGAAGAGATTTCAATAATTAATATTTATACACCCTACCAGAATGCTCCTCAACTTATACAGCAAACTCTAATGGATATGAATAAATCTATATCTTCCTGCACTATAGTAGTTGGAGATTTTAACACTCCTTTGACAGTTTTGGATAGATCTTCCCAGAAAAAACTAAACAAGGAAATATTGGACTTAAACCTGACCCTAGAACAAATGTACTTTACAGACCTCTACAGAAGATTTCACCCTAATAAAACTGAATATACATTGTTCTCATCAGTCCACGGATTATCCCCCCAAATAGATTGTATCCTATGACACAAGTCTAACCTCAGCAAATTCAAAAGAATAGAAATTATTCTTTGTGTCTTCTCAAACCACCATGGAATAAAAGTTGAATTCAACAGCAAGAGGAACCTTCATACTCAAACAAGTCATGGAAACTAAATAATCTTAGGCTGAATGATAGTTGGGTCAAAGATGAGTTTAAGAAGGAATTCATCAAATTTCTGGAACAAAATGATAATGAAGACACAAATTATCAAAACCTGTGCAATACTACAAAGGCAGTCCTAAGAGGGAAATTTATAGCATTGGAAGATTTCATCAAGAAAACAAAAAGAGAAGAAGACAACAACTTAATGGATCATCTGAAGCAACTAGAAAAGCAGCAGTCCAAACCCAAACCCATCAGAAGAAATAACAAAATTAGGGCAGAATTAAATGAAATCGAAAACAAAAGAATCATTCAGAAGATCAATGAAACAAAAAGTTGTTTTTTGGAAAAGATTAACAAAATTGATAAACCTTTGGGCAACCTAACCAGAAACAGAAAAGTAAAATCTCTAATATTGTCTATCAGAAACAATAAAGGAGAAATAACAACACCTCAGAAATTCAAATAATCCTTAATGATTACTACAAAAACCTCTATTCCTAGAAATATGAAAATCTGAAGGAAATGGACCAATACCTGGAAGAATGCCACCTTCCTAGACTCAACCAGAAAGAATTAGAAATCTTGAATAGACCTATATCAATTACTGAAATAGCATCAACAGTAGGAAATCTCCCAAAAAAGAAAAGTATGGGACTAGATTTCTATCAAACCTTTCAAGAGGAACTAGTACCTATATTATACAACATTTTCCAAAGCATAGAAAAAGAAGGAATACTTCCCAACACATTCTCTGAAGCAAGTATCACCCTGATCCCAAACCAGGAAAAGATCCAACAAAGAAAGAAAATATAGACCAATATCATTAATGAATATCGATGCAAAAATATTCAATAAGATCTTAGTAAACATAATTCAACAACACATCAAAAAAAATTATACACCATGATCAAGTCGGTTTTATTCCAGGGTTACAGGGTTGGTTCAACATACATAAATCTATAAATATAATACATAACATCAATAAAATAAAAAACAAAGACAATAAGATTCTCTCATTTGATGCAGAAAAAGCCTTTGATAATATCCACCATCCTTTCATGATCAGGACACTTAAGAAAATAGGCATAGAAGGGACATTTCTTAAACTGACAGAGGCCATCTATAGCAAACCCACAGGCAATATCATATTGAATGGTATAAAAATTGAAAGCATTGCCACTCAGATCAGGAATGAGGCAAGGATGCCCATTGTCTCCACTGGTATTTAACATAGTAATGGAAGTCTTAGCCATCACAATCAGGCAAGAGAAGGCGATCAAGTGTATCCAAATAGAGTCAGAGGAGATCAAACTGTCACTCTTCACTGATTACATGATCCTATACCAGGAAAATTCCAGGGACTCAACCTCAAAACTCTTAGAATCAATCAAAGAATACAGGAGCATCTCAGGATACAAAATCAATACTTACAAATCAGTAGCTTTTATATATGCCAACAATATTCAAGGTGAAAATATAGTCAAGGACTCTATTCCTTTTACAGTAGTGCCAAAGAACATGAAATATCTGGGAATTTAACAAAGGACATGATAGATCTCTGTAAAGAGAATTATGAAACTCTGAGAAAAGAAATAGCTGAACATGTTAACAAATGGAAACACATACCATGCTGGAAAGAATCGACATTGTTAAAATGTCCATACTACCCAAAGCAATCTACAGATTTAATGCAATCCCTATTAGATAGGGATAGATCTCTGTAAAGAGAATTATGAAACTCTGAGAAAAGAAATAGCTGAACATGTTAACAAATGGAAAAACATACCATCACTGGAAAGAATCGACATTGTTAAAATGTCCGTACTACCCAAAGCAATCTACAGATTTAATGCAATCCCTATTAATGCACCATTGTCATACTTTAAAGAACTTGAAAAAATAGTACTTTGTTTTATATGGAATCAGAAAAAACCTCTAATAGCAAATATATTATTCAGAAATAAGGATAAATCAGGAGGTATCACATTACCAGATTTCAGGCTATACTATAAATCTAGAGTGATTATAAACAGCATGGTACTGGCACAAAAATAGAAAGGTACATTTATGGAACAGAATAGAGAACCAAGAGATGAACCCGGCATCATCATTTGATCTTCGACAAGCCTATCAAAAATATTCAGCAGGGGAAAGACTCCCTATTTAACAAATGGTGCTGGCTGATATCCTGTATAAGACTGAAGCTGGGGGCAGTGCCTATGTCTCAGTGAGTAGGGCGTTGGCCTCACATACCAAGGGTGGTGGGTTTGAACCCAACCCCAGCCAAACTGCAACAAAAAAAATAGTCAGGCATTGTGGCGGGCACCTGTAGTTCCAGCTACTCAGGAGGCTGAGGCATTAGAATTGCCTAAGGCCAAGAGCTAGAGGTTTCTGTGGGCTGCGACACCACAGCACTCTACCGAGGGTAACAAAATGAGACCCTGTCTCTAAAAAAAAGACTGAAGCTGGACCCCCATCTTTTACCACTTATAAAAATTGATTCTCACTGGATAAAAGATTTAAACTTAAGCCATGAAACTATAAAAATACTAGAAGATAGTGCAGGGGAAACACTTGAAGAAATATGCCTGGGTGAATATTTTATGAGGAGGACCCCCCGGGCAATTGAAGCAAACAGACAACCTTCAGAATGGGAGAAGATTTTTGCAGGTTATGCTTCTGACAAAGGTCTGATAACTAGAATCTACAAAAAACTCAAACTAATCAATAAGAAAAGAACAAATAACCCCATTTCTATGTGGGCAAGAGGCTTGAACAGAAACTTCTCTGATGAAGACAGGCACATGGACTACAAACACATGAAAAAATGCTCATCATCCTTAATCATCAGAGAAATGCAAATCAAAACCACTTTGAGATATCACCTAACTCCCATAAGATTAGCCCACATCACAAAATCCCCAAACTACAGATGTTGGTGTGGATGCGGAGAGAAGGGAACACTTCTACACTGCTGGTGGGAATGCAAGCTAATATGATCTTTTTGGAAAGAAGTTTGGGGAACACTCAAGGAACTAAAAGTAGACATACCATTTGATCCCGCAATTCCTCTGCTAGGTATATACCCAGATGATCGAAAGTTATTTTACAACAAAGACATTTGCACCAGAATGTTTGTTGCACCCCAATTCATAAATGCTAAGGCATAGAAATAGTCCAAATGCCCATCAATCCATGAATGGAGTAACACATTGTGGTATATATACACCATGGAATACTATGCAGCCATAAAAAAGATGGAGCCTTCACATCTTTTATGTTTACCTGGATGGAGCTGAAACATATTCTTCTTAGTCAAGTACCTCAAGAATGGAAAAAAAGTATCCAATGTACTCAATACTACTGTACTATGAAATCAATATATAATCACCTACACATTCATATGAATGGCAAAACATAACTATAGTCCAGAAAGTAGAAGGGAAGAGGGGAGAGAGAGGATGAGGGATATGAGAGGAGGGAGGGTATTTAGGGGGACCTCACCTAATGTGCATGATTAAATGGTACATTTCAAAACTATTAAGAAATGAGTATAGGTGGAACCTGTGACTCAAAGGAGTAGGACGCTGACCCCATATACTGGAGGCGGTAGGTTCAAACCTGGCCCTGGCCAAAAACTGGAAAAAAGGAAAATGAGTATAATTGTGATAGATGTGTTACTTAGTTCAATGTAAGCATTTCATATTGTACATCAAAGCAGTACACTGAACCCCATAAATGCATCAATGTACAAAGTTATGATTTAGTAAAAAGTAATAATAAAAAATAAATTAAAATGACTGGTTCAGCAAAAATAAATAAATAAAAATAAACAATAATTCTGTTTCCCTTGCCTCCCCTGTCACTGGCAACCACCATTCTACTTTCTGTCTCCATGAATTTATTCTAAGTACCTCAGATAGTGGATCATACAGTATTTGACCTTTTTGTGATAGGCTTATTTCACCCAGCATAAAGTCCTTAAGGTTCATCCTTACCATGGCCTGTGTCAGAGTTTCTTGTTTAAGGCTGAGTAATGTCCATGTATATACAAATATATGTGAGTGAAGACCTATGAAAATGAAGTGTGAGACATTATGTATATATACACTACATTTTTCATCCATCTAATCATTGATGAACACTTAGCTAGCTTCTATATTTTGGCTATTATGAATAATTTTGCTAATAATGTTGTACAACCAGCTCAGCTTTTTGAAAGCACATTTTTAGGAGTATCTCTTCATGTTAGTTTGGAGATTGGGAGGTGAAGGAAGGGCATGTGTTATGGTCTGAATGTTTGTGTTTGCCCAAATTTGTATGTTGACACCTAGTCACTAATGTGATGCTATTTGGAGGTCAAGCCTTTGGGGAGATGGTCAGGGATGGGATTAGTGCCCTTATAAAGTAGGCCCAGGAAAGCTCATCTGCCCCTTCCTCTATGTGAGAACACAGTAGAAATGCATCCTTTGTGACCCAGGAGGTGGGCCCTCACCAGACACTGAATCTTCCTGCACCTTGATTTTGGACTTACTGCTTCTAGGACTGCGAGAACTAACTTTTCGTTGCTTATAAGCTACACAGCCTCTGGTATTTTGTTACAGCAGCCCAGATAGACAGAGATATTTGGGGAGGGAAAGAAGTTACCACCTCATTGTCCCTAAGTGTCCCACGGTCCCCTGGTGCTGTGTTTGAACATCTCTGAAGCAGGGGCTGTTATCCTCTTTTCCCTCCTCGGGAAACTGAGGCTCATAGAGGTTAAAAAAGTCACACGAGGTAACACAGCTAGAAAGCAGCTTAGATTCACCCCAAGTCTTACAACACAGCCCAGGACCCTCCCACTGCCTCCCAAAAGTCGGGTCCCAATGAACTGATGTGTGCAGATGAGAGAAGGCAGGAGAAAGGACCACTGTCCCTCCTTCTCTTGTGCAAGCTTGGGTTTTTTGAGAAGCTAATGGAGAACGAAGAAAAATACAGAAAATTGAGCCTAAAGGATGCAGAAATGAAGCCTGACTTGGACCAGAACACAGTTAACTACTTAGGATACTGCTGAAAGAAGGGAAGAATTCTCAAAGTCTGCAAGGAAATGCTGAGCTGAAGGGGACAACATGCCAGGAAGTGTTTCAAGGCTGGTGGGTGGACAGTGAAATGACACTGCACTCAGAGACAATCACCAAGCTGGGCTTAATAGGAGGATTGCTGTACCTGTAGCAGAAGTCCTATGTGAGTGTGGGTCAGGCCAGGGCTCTAAAGGGAAAGGATGCAAAAGGGCAGCCCTGGGAAAGACATTGGTCACAATGTGAAAAACAAAAACAAAACAATGAAACCCTTACAAAGATCAAAGGCAAGGCTTTCACTAAGGAAATGAATACACACCAGAATGAATGACTATACACCAGTGTCCATCACAGAGGGGAAATGGGAGCTGTCTGATTTTTGTTTGTTTGTTTGTCCATTGAGTCATAAACACATAGATCATGTATACATTAATGCATCTATGGGATACAATGTGCTGATTTTAAATACAATTTGAAATGCTCACATCAAATGTATTTTAAATGACATACTGCCTGCTGCTGGCACCAGAAAGTTCAGAAAGATGCTGAGTGTGGTCAGAGAGACTCCATGAGCAATCTGAGCATCCATGCCCACCTGAACCTGCCCCATACACCTGTCCCCAGCCCATGCCTGTCCCTCTCTGTGCCATCGCAGCAAAGCAGCATGGATGTGACAGGTGCAGAAGCGGTCTGGCTGCAGACATCCAGATTGAACTGTGAGAACCAGTCTAAGAACTTGGGATTTTCCTAGAGTAACACCCACCTTGAGGAGCTGACAGTGACCTGACAGGTTGTATCCAGAAGCCCCTCCTCTGGCCTGGGCTTTATGTCCTTGTGTTTGAGGGGAGTGATTGAGTGGAGAAGATTGAAGTAGACATTCTCACACACTAATACTCAGCCTTAAAGAATCTTTGGGGAGTTTCTCCCTGAGGCAGACTCAGGCAAGGGCAGGCCTGACACTCAGGGTATATTTAAGTCCCACATCCATTCAAACTAGACCTGACCTTGGCTTATGGGTCCACAGCCTCAGGAAGATGGGCCCCAGGCTGAGCTTGGCAGGTGAGCCCTTCTCAGGCTTGTGGCTTGGAGACATTTTGCTGAAACTTCTCATTCTAAAGCGACGCCTTTGCCACCTGGAACAAGAATCTCAAGTTAGGGCAGTAATGGAGGTTGTGACTTCCTAGGTTGGGACCACTCTACCTAGTCCACATGTCAACACCACACCTGTCCCTGCCACCAAGCACTAAGAAGCAAGGCTTTCTCTGGTCCCCAGGTCTGGTACACAAGCCCCTTCACAGATGTTCTGACATAGGGGCCCCTAGGGCCACTTTGTTTGTACTCAGTCCCTGAGGAGGGTCCAGTGGTGACCTGGTGGGCTTTGGTTAGGGGGAATAGATGGGGATGGGCACAGGAGAGAGGAGGGAGTAAGGGCAGAAGGAAGTAGGAACTGAAGGAGGCAGACAGTGGAGGAAAGGTCAGGCGCCCAGTCAAGCTCCTCAGCCCTAGTAGTGAATGAAGAAGACCCTGTCCAGCTGTGCAGCTCCTCACTGCACAGTGGTGCCCCACAGAGGCCAGAAGTGAAGGCAGAAAGTACATGCTTGCCTAGCCCTTGGCCCTCGTCCAGGGCAATGTCCACTGCAAGGATGGGGACTCTTTCTTATCTACTCAAAGATGCAACATACATAGGAGGATAGTCTCAGCTTCTCACAAAGGGGGCGTGCAGGACATCCTGGCGTGACTGTGAGACAACCATTGAGAATGAGTTTGCCTCCTTCATCATGGGAATGTATGAGGTGCACATGTGCCTGGGCTTGGTCAGCAACTCTGGCTCAGCACAGCCAGAACCTTGGCTGGCAAATGGGGTGATGTGATGCAGCTGCTGGCCTCATTAATCCACAGGACAGGTGCCTGCCTGTGACAGGCCCAGGACTGGGCAGCAGACCTGTGCCTTCACCTGGGGTCATGGGTGGCAGCCTGCCCTGCCCGTTCCCACCACAGGCATAAGAATCCCAAGTTCCCATTAACCAGCTGCTCCCCAGGGAGGCAGGACGACACCTTCCTGTGGCTGCTTCACAGAGAAGACATGTGAGAGACACAGTGTGAGGGGCCAACCTGCTCCATGCACTTTTTTGGCTTACTGGGAACAGCTGGTCAGTGAAGTGTTGCTAGCAGTTTAACAAGACTCACAGCAGGAGGCATCTGCTGAGAAATCAAAAGGGAGCACCCAGCTAAATGAAGTTTAATTTAAATTCCTGTCTCGAGCTGGGAGAATAGCTTGGTCAAGCCTTCCAGTGGTGCTAATGCAGTGAGCATGGCTGGAGTCTCAGCCAGTCAGGTGGTGACGGACTCACAGAAGTGAGCTGTAAAATCAAGCCTGCTGCTCAGAGGAAGAAAGGGAAGAGAGAAGATGCCACTTCTTCCCTCACAGAAATAAAACCCACAAAGATGTCCTTACTCCATTTGGAAGCCAACACCCATGATGGCCATAAACACAAGCCCGGTAGTCACCCTCTGACTGCAGAGGGCAGGAGCTCACACACAAGACCACAGATGAGCTTGACAGGAAGGAGACATGTCCTGTGTAACTGTTACCAGTCAGAACCATGGTACCCCCAGGGAAAACAAGAGCTGCTTCCATCTCCTTGTTCACAAGTACAAAGAGCTAGACACAGACTGCAACCGTACACAGCCAAGCTTAGACACAGCCCTCTCCACTGCCTTGTGAGCTCCGCAGCTTGAGTGCACTTGACTCTCCCCACACATCCCCTTCTTTCTAACATCAGGGCCCCTGGTCTATGCCAGGCAATAAGCTGACGCTGCTTAGCCTATCCTCACTGCGTGTGTCTGTCTGCCAAAAGCAGGTGCAAGGCACCAAGCCTGAGTCCCTGCAGGTGCATCCCTAGCCAGGGGGTCAGCCCAGGTGTCTGCCCCCACACAGGTCTAACAGGCACTCAGTCCCCAGCGCAACCCTGGAAGAAAGTGACCCTCAACCAGCTGGTGCCAAAAGCCTGGCTAAAAACCCACATATATTCAAGCCAACATCAATATCACTGCCCTCCTCATCTACATACTCCTCTCAGGTACTCTTTCCAGCTCTGCCTTCTTCAACATATACCTTGAAATCAGCATTGGTCATTAAGAAGGAGACCTATGGCTAGGCATGATGGCCCACGGCCATAATCCTAACACTCTGGGAGGCCAGTTGGGGGGGTTGCTTGAGCTCACAGGTTCGAGACCACCTGAGCAAGAGTAAGACCCCCATCTCTGAAAATAGCTGGGTGTTGTGGCACATGCCTATAGTCTCAGCTACTCAGGAGGCTGAGGCAAGAGAATCCCTTGAGCCCAGGAGTTTGAGATTGCAGCAAGCTATGACACCACAGCATTCTACCAAGGGCAACAAAGTAAAACTCTGTCTCAAAACAAAAAACAAAACAACAACAACAACAAAACGCAAGAATAGCCAGAGCAACCTTGTCCCCCTCTATAGTAGGTTTCAAGGCTGACAGGCCAAGACAGCACTTAAACAGGAGTGTACTTAAGAAACAAGGAGAAGACAGAGGTTTATTTTTCTCTCCCAAGAAAGTTTCCCATTGGCAGTCCTAGGCCAGCATGGCCATTGCATCAAGGACAAGGCTCCTCCATCCTGAGGTCCCACGATATCTTCAGCATCTGTCTTTGAAGCCACAGGTCACCCCATGAGCAAAGACTGATGCAGGAACACCAGCTACAACATCCAGATTTCAGGCAGGAGGCAGAAGTGGGTGGGGTGCACAACAGAAATTACTTACCACTTGCTGTCTTTAAGAGGCTTTCCCAGAAGTGCCACCCAAGAATGCCTGTGAGTACCTCATCAGCTGCAAACCCATTGCACCACCTCCAGGATAAACAGGGATTCTTCTACAAAGGAAAGAGGAGGTTGGATGCTGGGGCCACCAGCAGCCTTGCCACAACAGGCAGCATCTGGATTTCATTACACCATCTGACTGGCCTCCCATGGGGTTCTAAGGTCCAAATGGGACATCCTGTGTAAGAGCATCTCAAAGGCTATCTGTGTATTCAACTGTGCCAGGCAGGATTGGCATCTCTAGTGACAGGCCCTAGTCCTGACCGCACATGTTATCAATGGCTTAGATGGAGTTTCCTAGAAGATAAGATCTTCACTTCATTAAGGAGGGAGACATACAAGAAAAGCAAGTAAAGATGTCACAATGTGACAGCATCTTTGGGAGCACTGAGGGGAGAGATAATATTATTACTCCAACTTTATTTTTCTTTTTCAAAATTTGTTTCAGCTATTCTGGCTCTTCTGCCTTTACATATAAATTATAGAATAAAACTTTTGTATATATCTACAAAAAACCTTGCTGGGATTTCCATAGGAATTGCATTAAACCTACAAATCATTTTTTTAATTAAATCATAGCTCTGTACATTAATGCAGTCATGGGGTACAGTGTACCGGTTTTATATACAATTTGAAATATTTTCATGAAACTGGTTGAAAAACTGGTTGGTCACTTAACCAAATGTGTTAAGACATTTATATTCTGCATTTACAAAGATTCACATGTACCTTTGTAGGATGGACCATAGGTGTGGTCCCACCAATCACCCTCCCACCACCCATCCTCCCACATCCCCATATTCTTGGGCTATAATTGAGCTATAGCTTTCATATGAAAGCTATAAACTAGTTTCATAGTAGGGCTGAATACATTGGATACTTTTTCTTCCATTCTTGAGATACTTTGCTAAGAAGAATATGTTCCAGCTCCATCCATATAAACATGAAGGAGATAAAGTCTCCATCTTTCTTTATGGCTGATAATATTCCATGGTGTACATATAGCACAGTTTTTTGATCCATTTGTGGATCGATGGCACTTGGGCTTCTCCCATGATTTAGCAATTATGAATTGTGCTGCAATAAACATTCTGGTACAAATATCTTTGTTGTAATGTGATTTTTGGTCTTCTGGATATATACCTAGTAGAGGAATTGCAGAATCAAT
>NW_003852513.1:1176044-1180797 GCF_000181295.1 Otolemur garnettii
TGAAAACACCACACTGTACCCCGAAAGTGCATCAATGTACACAGTTACCATTCAATTAAAAAAAAAAAAAAGTCAATGACCACCCTCTCTAGCCTGAAAGTTTTCTGCAGAGAGATCTATAGTCATCTAATATTCTTCCCCTTGTAGGTTATGGTTTTCTTACATCCGTGTGCTTTTAGAATATTCTCTTTCATATTAACTTTAGTGAAGTTAATTATGATGTGTCTAGGGGATGTCTTATTCGGGTTGAGTCATGCTGGGGTTCTGAAAGTGTCTACTATCTGAATTTCAGAATCTCTTGGCATATCTGGAAAGTTCTCTTGCATAATTTCATGAAGAAGTGCCTCTGTGTTTTGTGAAGCAACTTCATCACTTTCAGGGATTCCTATAAGATGAATATTAGTTTTCTTCGAATTATCCCAGAGCTCTCTGAGAGAATGATCTGTTTTGCTCGCCATTTCTCTTCCTCTTTGGGCACTTGGGTGCATTCAAAAGCTTTTTCTTCAATGTCAGAGATCCAATTCTTCTGCCTGCTTCATTCTGTTAGCAAGGGATTCTACCATATTTTTCAGATCTTTGAAGGCTGCAAACTCTTGCCTCAATGTCTCCAAATCTTTGGTCATTTTATCTTTGAAATTGTTGAATTCTTGAGACATCTTTTGAATAATTTGAAATTCTGATTCCCTCCTTTCCTCTATTCTGTTGATCTCATTTGCTATCCAGACTCTGAACTGGATTTCTGACATCTTAGCTATCTGTTTATGGATGGGATCTTCAGTTGCATCTGCCATGTCCTTCCTTGGGGGGGGAGGGGTTGATCTACCCTGGTTATTTATGTTACCAGAGTTTCTCTCCTGTTTCCACCCCATGCTTAATTTATACCATTTGGCTTTTCTCCTAGAGCTTTGCCAAGGACCTGTACAGTGCTGCGGCCTGAGAAACTGGGGGCCTCCTTAGTTTGGTGGGGCTAAGTCTCTCTGTCTTGTTTTCAGCTGGTCTCTGTTCTGCCCTAGTAAATGAGTTACTCTGGGTTGAAGTCTCAGCTGTGGAGAAATACCAGCAATTAAGTCACCCTGCCCCTCACAGACAACAATTAGAAAATGAAAATCACATCTTCCCACAACCACATACCCAGGGTAGCACTTGGATAGTCCTTGGGTGATTGGCCCAGTTCAAGAGGTCCAAATCAATTGTCCCAGTCAGCACTGGTCTCAGGTGGGTGAGTTCAAAAGGACTCTGGTAACTAGATAGCAGGGGTCTGCTGGCACCTCAGTTATGACTGGCTACGGTGCTTCACCAGGTCAGAAGGACCAACCCAGCAAATAAATTAGTCTGGGAAGGTTGATGCCTCTGTCCCTACCTTGCACCTCTTTTACACCCAGTCACTGGTAACTCCAGTGGGGCTGGGGCTGTGATCCAATTCACCCCAATGAGCAGATGCCCCAGGGGTTTATGCCTGCCTGAGTCAGAGAAAGATCTGTCTCCTCAGCCAGGTCTCTGTTCTTGGCCACTATCCAGTAGCGGGGAGGTGAGGCCTAACAACCTCGGGTGCTTAATGGAGGTGGGGCGGTTCACTCAGTTCCAGCCCTGCCCCTGATTGATGTTGCTGTTGGAATAGCACCACTTCACAAAGTTTGTTTCTGTCCTGGTTATCAGACGCTGCTTGAGGTGACAGAAACCATGACTCAGTTCTGGACAGTGGCAAGAAGTTGGAGTTCACACTAAGCTGTCAGTTCCTCCCTCTGCCTGCCTGCCTTTGTCTCAGCTATGATCCCCTGGGTGCCAGGTGTGTCTCAGCCTCAGTAAAGCATACCTCTGGCATGGCCCCTCCCTGGAAGGCTCTGAGCATGCAAATTCTAGTCCCCCATGCTCCTTGACTCACATCCCAGGTCTGTCCACCAGTAGCTGCAACCAGAGAAGGTGCCCGGCTTCCTCTGGTTGCCCAGAGAGACAGAGTGTGTCTGTCCAGGATAGCCACCCCAGGGATGTGAGCCTCATTGTTCCTGCTGTGCTGTTGTTCTACGCCTGGGGGCACCACCACCACTCCTGTGTGGTTCCCTCTCAGCTGACCATCCTCCCCTTACTCCCGTGCCACAGAATCAGCACAGCTGAGCAAGGGCCCTTCCTCTGTCCACACCTCTCAAGAAAATGCCCAAGAATCTGGACTCCAGGGAGGACAGCCTTCCAGACCTCAGGGTGAGAGTGGAGGAGAGTGCTGGGAGCTCAGAGTTGCAGGTAGAGAATATATACCATTTTATACAGTTTTATGCCTAGCAGAAGAGTGCCATGGCACCCTCATACAGGTAGGAAGTCCAGTTTTTAGAGGGTCTCTCCCATGGGATGGAATGGGAGGATGTTTGGACTCTGCTCACTTGTTTGTATGGAGTTTACTACAAGCCCTTCTCATGGGGGAGGGGACCCCTGTCTGCTTGGTGATGGATTCAGTACCTTTTGTTTATGTCTTTGGTGTCACAGCTCACCTCAGCAGGGTTGATATGTGTTCTTTGACCTTCTATCTTGGCTCAGCTCCAAACCATCGGTTTACTTGCTAAACTTCTGTCTTTTAACTCTCCTTCTGGACAGGAGCCTCTGTGGAAAGCTGGCTGTAGTCCACCATCTTACCTCCTTTTTCCAAAACCTATAGATCATTTTTTGAGAGAATTGACATCTTTCCTGTGTTGAGTCTTTCAGTTCTGAGTGTGGTCTGCTCTCCATTTTTTGAGATCGTCTTTGATTTCTTTCATGACTCTTTTGTCATTTTCAGCATACATGTCCTGTGTCATAAGTATTTCATTTTTTGAGGCTATTATAAATAACATTTTGTTTTTAATTTTGATTCCCAATTGTTCATTCCTAGTATACTTAAAAATATATGATTGATTTTTGTTTGTTGACTTTATATACTGCACCTTAATAAACTCACATTTTAGTTTTAGAAGCTCTACAGATTATGGAATTTTCTACATACACAATTATGTCATCTTGTATATAAATATGGAAAACATTATTTTTTATTATTTGTGGGTATCATATATTTTCAGATTCAATTTCTTAGCATTTTATTGAGAATTTTGTGCCTCTTAGCAATGTAGAATACTGGTCCTTGGTCTCTCTCTCTCTTTCTATCTTTATTTGATATTGGTATTAGCATAACACTGATCCCATGAAATGAATTATGAAGTGTTCCTTTTTTCTTCTATTTTGTAAATTATGTGAAACTGGTTTTAGTTCTTCCTCAGATGGTTGATCAAGAAATAGCCAGTAAACCTGGAGATTTTTTTTTGCAGAAAATTTTAAACTATGAATTCTATTTCCTTAATAGTTACAGAATTATGCCAATTATCTGCTTCATGTTGGGTGAATTTCTTGTGGTCTCTGAGGAATTGATTCATCTCATCAAAGTTACCAAATTTATGTGCATAAAGTTGTTTGTAGTTTCTCTCAATATTCTTCAAATATCTATGTGATATATATTAATATCCTTTCATTCTTGATATTAGTAATGTGTCTTCCATCATTTTTGTCAATCTCATTAGAGGTCAATCAATTTCATTGATCTTTTCAAAGAACTGGATTTTGATTTTATCACTGTTTTCTACTATTTTCTGTTTTCCATTTTATCAATTTCTGCTATTACTTTTTATCTTCTGTTTACTTCAGGGTTTTTTCCCTTATATTTTTCTAATATCTTGAAATAGAAGTTTAGATCATTGATTTGAGTTCTTACTTCTTTTCTAATATAAACATTTAGTGTTACAAAGTTACTTCTAAGCTCTGCTTTAGCTGTACCCTATTGATTTTGATATATTGTATTTTCATTTCATTTCATTCATTTCAATATATTTAAACATCTCTTGAGACCCCTTTTATGCAAGATTATTTACAAGTGTGTTATTTCATTTTTGAAGATATTCATGGGTTTGTTATTGATTTAGTAATCAGAACATATACTTTATATGACTTTCCAAAAGGGGCATATTAGTTTGCAATCCCATCAGCAGTGTAGAAGTGCTCCCTTTTCTCCACAATTCTGCCAGCAACTGTGATTTTGGGATTTTGTGATATGGGCTAATCTTATTGGAGTTAGATGATATCTCAAAGTAGTTTTGATTTGCATTTCTCTGATGATTAATGATGGTGAGCATTTTTTCATATGTCTGTAGGCCACGCATCTGTCTTCTTCAGAGAAGTTTCTCTTCAACTCCCTTGCCCACCTTGAGATGGGATCACCTGTTCTCTTCTTGTCTCTTTTGGAAAGACATCTGGAGAACACTTAGAGAACTAAAAATAGATCTGCCATTTGATCCTATAATTCCTCTGCTAGGTATATATCGAGAAGACCAAAAATCACGCTACAATACAGATATTCGTACCAGAATGTTCACTGCAGCCCAATTCACAATTGCTAGGACATGGAAGAAGCCCAAGTGCCCATAAACCCATGAATGGATCAATAAATTGTGGTATATGTACACCACGGAATACTATGCAGCCATAAAGAAAGATGGAGATTTTACTTCCTTCATTTTTACATGGATGGAGCTGGAAAATATTCTTCTTAGCAAAATATCTCAAGAATGGAAGAAAAAGTATCCAATGTACTCAACCCTACTATGAAACTAATAGCTGTCATAGGAAAGCTATAACCGGATTGGTGCCTGTGGCTCAATCGGCTAAGGCGCCAGCCACATACACCTAAGGTGGCGGGTTCGAATCCCCAGCCCGGGCCCGCCAAACAACAATGATAGCTGCA
>NW_003852513.1:1181019-1202737 GCF_000181295.1 Otolemur garnettii
GGAGGGGAAGGGGGGAGGATGGGTGAAGGGAGGGGTATTGTGGGGACCATGCCTATGATCTATCCTATAAGAGTACATGTGAATCTTTCTAAATGTGGAATATAAATGTCTTAACAAGACAACTATGAGAATGATATGAAGGCTATGAAGGCTATGTTGGCCAATTGGATGAGAATATTTCAAATTGTATATGAAAACAACACACTGTACCCCACAATAGTATTCATGTGCACAACTATGATTTAATTTTTAAAAAAATATATACTTTATATAATATGATTTCAATTTATTTAAATGGATAATCAAGTTTGTTTTATGATCCAAGATATGGACTATCTTGGTGAATATTCCATTCTTGAATAGAATGTGTATCCTGCCATAGTTAAATGACACATTCCATAAATATTAATTAGTAACTAGATCACGTATGCTAATGGTGTTGGTAAGTAGTTCTTCTGTACCCTTGTTGATATCCTGTCTACTAGTGGGTCTTTTCTTTCAGTTGTTTCAGTTTTAGCTTCAGATATTTAAAACTCTTATTTGGTGCATACACACTTGGGATTGATATACCTTCTCGACAAATTGACCCTCTTATGATTGAGCAATAACTTTATAACTTTATTTTTCCTTTATTTCTTGGTAATTTCCTCTGCAGAAGTCCACATTTCCTGATAGAAATACACTTCCTGTTTCCTTTGATTAGCTTTATAGCTTTATATATTTTTCCTACTTTTACATTTAGATGACCTATGTCAAATATTTGAAGTGAGTTTCTTATAGACAACATATAATTGGGTTACCTTTTTTTTCATCCATTCTGTTAATCCTTGCCTTTTAATTGGTGTGTATAGACATTATATTTAATGTAACTATTGGCACTTTAAGATTTGTATTTTAGTAGTTGTTTGCAATTTGCTCCCCTCCTTTATGTTCCTTTGCTTTCCCTTTCTTGCCTTCTTTGGAATTACTGTAACAGATTTTAGTACTCTGTTTTAGCTATAATGTTTCTGAGTATACAGTAGAACCTCTGTAAGTTGACCACCCAAGCAAATGTAACAAACTGGTCAACATATGGAGGTGGTCAACATAAGAAACTAGGGCTACTATACTATATGTACATGTCTGGTCTATGAAAATTAGGTTAACTTGAGGAGGTGGTCAGTGTAGGGAGGTGGTCAACTATGGAGATTCTATTGCATTTTTTAAGATAGTTTTTAAAAAGTATTTGCTGTAGTGATTGCAACATATTTACATATACAAACATATTCTGTCAGCACCAACTCACCACTTCAAGTGGAATAGTAAAACCTCACCTCATGCAGATTTCTTTAGTAGCCCCCTTGTGAAACAATTATCTCAATTTTTTTACTACATTGAAGACCACATCAGACTATTATAATTTCCTTATTAAATTGAAACTCTTAAGAACTTAAGAGAAGAATAGTCTATTATATTTGTCTAGATATTTTCTCTTTCCACTGTTTTTCCTTTAATAACTGATGTTCCAACTTTCCCTCCATTATCATTTCCCTCCTGTTTGAAGAAATTCTTATAGCATTTTTTTTTCACACAGGTTTGCTGACAAGAAATTTTCTTAGTTTCCCTTCATTTGGGAATGTTTTGGTTTCACTTTCATTCCTGAAGGAAGTTCACTAGATATAAAATTTTAAGTTGACAGCTGTTTTCTTTCAGCACTTGAAAAACATTCTGCCTCTTCCTTCTGGCCTCCATGGTTTCTAATGAGAAATTTGCTGAAATTAAAATCATTCCTTCTCCAAAGCAATGGGTTTCACAATGTTTTCTTTGTTTAATTTTCAGGAATTTGATTAGATGTCTATGAATATCTTTAGATTTATTCAGTTTCATATTTTCTCAGATTCATTAAATATGTAAGTTTATAACTTTCAGCAAAATTGGGGAATTTCATCGCCATTATTTCTTAAAATATTTCTTCAGCCTCTTATTTATTCTCCTCTGTTAAGATATTGAGGATATTTTAAATCTTTTGTCACTATCCCACAAATCCTTGAGAGTCATTTTTTTAAATATGTATTTTCTTTCTTTTTCTCAGAAATTGAATAATTTCTATTCACTTATCTTTGAATTTACTAAGTCTTCTTTGTCATTTTCATTCTGCTGTTGAACCCGTCCTGTGAGATTTACAGTTTTGATTATTATATTTTTAGTTCTAAAATTTTTATTCACCAAAAGTTTATAATTTTTTACTTGTTTCAAGAGTACTTGTAATTGCTTGTTGGATCACTTTTATAATAGCTGCTTTAAAAATCTATGTAAGTGGGGGAGCAGAGCAAGAAGGCAGTCTAGGAATACCTCCCTACTAGCCACTCCCAGTAAGGCAGGGAAAAACAAAAACAAACTATCTCTGGCTGAGAGAACCTACCTGAAGTCATCACTCTGGGGGCACACTGAGGCAGTGGTGGACTACAGAAGCCAGTGAAGAGGTCAGGGGCTAAAGAAAGCTGACACGGAAGGTGAATGTGTGGGAACAGGCAGGGACTGGCCAGCCAGCTCTCCCACAGAGGCCTGGAGATGGGAAGGGGCTGTCCTGCAAGTTTTTGATTTGGGGCTGGACTGTGCATTGGACCTGCCTAAGAGGGCCTAGATGAGTGGGTAGGCTCAGTGTGCTGTGACCAGGTTTGAATACCTGGTGGAGTGGATCTCCCATCAGCTGGGCTGCTAGCTGGGCCGCCATTGTAGGACGGTCATGTGGAGAAGCGTACGCAGGGTCCTAGTGCATGGTCGGCTCTGGCATGTTTGATGAGGTCTTGGGGTGAGAAGAATGGTTTCCACACCGTTAGGAATTGTTGTCAGTCAGAGGGCACTGTGAAATGTGCCTCCTAAGGATTTTGGTGAAAGCTTTTAGACCCCTAGCCTTGTGGGGACTAAATGCTGATGATAATCAGGACTGAGGGCAACTAAGTCAGGAAGACAGGGCCCAATCTCCTCAACAATTAATGCATGGTTTTCAGCAGATGTTCTCCATCTCTGAACACTACAGAGGTGGCACTGTAGTGCTTAGAGATGGAAAAATGAGGATGGTAATTTTATATATATAAAATTTTTGCTACCTTTTCCAATTTTTTTTTTAGGTTTTTTTTTTTGCCTTCTCTCTTTTCTGATGCTTTTCCTTCTCTCTTTTCTGATGCTTTTCTCTCTTTTCAAATGCTGATGATAATCAGGACTGACTGAAGACAACTAAGTCAGGAAGATAGGGCCCAATCTCCTCAACAATTAATGCATGGTTTTCAGCAGATGTTCTCCATCTCTGAACACTACAGAGGTGGCACTGCAGTGCTTAGAGATGGAAAAATGAGGATGGTAATTTTATATATATAAAATTTTTGCTACCTTTTCCAATTTTTTTTTTCCTTCTCTCTTTTCTGTTGTTGGGGTTGTTGTTTTGGTTTTTAAGTTTCAGGGTTTTTTTATTAGTTGATTGGCTATATTCTTAATTGTCTTTCTTACTTTCTTCATTAGCAAGGGCTCCTTCATTCTGGTTAGGGTATTTCAGCCCCCTTTTTTCTCTCTTTCTTCTTTATTTGTCTCCTTTTTTCTCTCTTGGTAGAGATTTTTCTACTTTCCTCATCTGTCCCACATGAATTACTCATACAACAACTAAGATGTCCCTTTTCTTTTAATATTATATAATTGTATTTTTAATTTTGTCTTTTTTTTTTTCTTTTCTCTAAGTGCTGGTAGGTCAAAACATTGATCTGGTTGGGAGGTCACAAAAGTGGTCTGGCTCAAGGAGATCATGGGTTCATGGTTCAGGTTTCTAGCTTTGGCCTTTGCAACGTCTTTATCTGCAGGTCCCCATTGTGACATAGTGCTGAATTTTTCTTTTCTTTTTCTTTTCTTTTTTTTTTCTCTTTCTCTTCCTATATTTGGCAAAGGTGAAGTCTTGCTTTTGCACAGACTGATAAAAAGCTCTGGATTTCAAAGGACCCACTCAACCTATAATCCCAAAGTCCTGGGATTGCAGATGTGGTCATAGGACCCTGCTGAACAATACCATTTCTCTTGTCACTCTCTTTATATTTCTGTCCTCCTTCTTTCCTTTTTCTGATTCTTTTCTTTCACCCCTCCCCCTTCTTGTTTGATTTTTTTCTTCTTTCTTTCTTTTTCTCTTCTTTCTCACTGCTTGCTCTTTATACTTCGCTCCCTTTTGGCCTTATAGCAAGAGACCACTTCTACATCTAAGCACTGAGACAAGGTAATTCAAAGCAAAGGAGGCAGTGAGAAGGAAAAATTAGGAGAAGAAAGTGAACAAGTAGAAAATACACATGAGGAGGAATGAACAGAAAACTTCTGGCATCATGAAAAACCAAAACAGAGCAATCCCCCCACCCTAGGGACCATGAGGCAGAGGATTATTGTAGAGGACCCCATCTATAAAGAAATAATGGAAATGACAGAAAGGGAATTTAAAATGTGGATGGTAAAGTCAATATTAAGGGAATTGATGACAAAATGGAAAAACAACAAAAAATGGATAAAAGATATAAAAAATATAGAAAGGATATGATGGAGCTAAAGAAAATGAAGTAGTCAATTAGGCAACTTAAAGATGCAGTAGGAAATCTCAATAGCAGATTAGACCTTGGAGAAAAAAGAATCTCAGAGCTAGACTATAAAGTTCACAAACTAACCTTGGTAGTTAAATAAGCAGAAAAGAAGAGAGAGAACACAGACCACTTGCTCAAAGAATTATAGGACTTCATGAAGCATTCAAACATATGAATTATAGGGTTCCCTGAAGGGGATTGCCCTATTCGAGGATATCATAAATGAAAACTTCCCAAGTTTCACTAAAAATTGCAAAACACTCCTTTTAGAGGTATAATGAACCCTGGGTCATCACAACACAAACAGAGCATCTCCTAGACACATTGCCATGAACCTGTCCAAAGTCAAGACAAAAGAGAAAATTCTGCAAGCAGCCAGGAGTAAGCATCAACTGACCTATGGGGCAGCTCCATCAGGGTGTCAGTGGATTTTTCAGCTGAAACTTTCCAAGATAGAAGAGAACTTTCATCTACCTTTAACCTTCTTAAACAAAAGAAATTTTGGCCAAGAATTCCATATCCTGCTAAACTAAGCTTGAGAATTGATGGAGAAGTTGAATATTTTGCTGATATGCCAATATTAAGGAAATCTTCAACATCAAGGTCAGCTTTACAGAAAATACTTAGACCTATTCTCAACACTGACCATCACAATGGACCACCAGCAAAGTAAACACCCAGGAACTAATGGACAAAACCTAGCTCCTGAAGTGATGCCAAGGATAAAAACTAAGCTACAGACTCTCACAAAATAAGATGAACAGAAATATTATCAATTCTCTCAATAAATGTTAATGGTTTGAATTCCCCACTGAAGAGGCACAGGCTGGCTGATTGGATAAAAAAGCACACATCATTTATATGTTATCTCCTGAAAACACACCTAACCTTGAAGCACAAATCAAGACTCAGGGTAAAGGGATGGAAAACAGTATTTCAGGCAAATAGAAATCAGAAGAAAGGAGGGATCACAATCTTATTTTCAGATACAAGTGGATTTTAAGCAACTAAAGTTAAGAAAGACAAAGATGGTCATTTCATAGTGGTAAAGGGAACAATACAACAAGAGGACATTTCAATTCTACATATTTATGCCTCCATTTAAATGCTCCTAGATTTATTAAACAAACTTTGATTGGTCTGAGCAATATGATATCCCCTAACACCATAATAGTAGGGGACTTTGATACCCCTCTGACAGAACTGGACAGATCCTCTAAACAGAAACTAAAAAAACTAAGGAATATATGTTTTTCTCATCAGCCCATGGAACACACTCCAAAGTAGATTATATCCTAGGATACAAATCAAACCTTGACAAAATTAAAAGAATTGAAATTATATTTTGTATCTTCTCAGACCCCAAGGCAATAAAGGTAGAACTCAACCCTCAACAAAAACACAAAGGTGTGAAAATTAAACTTTATACTGAATGACAGTTGAGTCAAGGAAGAGATAAAGGAATAAATTGTTAAATTCCTTGAACATAACAACAATGAAGCTACAAGTTACCTATGGGATACTGCAAAAGGAATCTTTTTTTTTTTTTTTTTTTTTTTATAGACAGAGTCTTACTTTATCGCCCTTGGTAGAGTGCCATGGCATTACACAGCTCACAGCAACCTCCAACTCCTGCACTTAGCTGATTTCCTGCCTCAGCCTCCTGAGTAGCTGGGACTACAGGCACCTGCCACAATGCCTGGCTATTTTTTGGTTGTAATTTGACTGGAGCCAGGTTTAAACCCACCACCCTCAGTATATGGGGTTGGCACCCTACCTACTGAGCCACAGGCAATGCCCCGCAAAAGCAATCTTAAGAAGGAAATTTATCACATTAGATGCCTATATCTGAAAAACAGAAAGACAGCACATCAACAATCTAATGAATTATCTTAAGGAAATGGAAGAGGAAGAGCAATCCAATCCCAAACTTAACAGAAGAAAAGAAATAACCAAAATTAAATCCATAAATTAATGAAATTGAAAACAAAAGAATCATTCAGAAAATTAACAAAGCAAAAAGGTGGGTTTTTGAAAAAATAAATAAAATTGATAAACCTTTGGCCAGATTAACTAGAAACAGAAAAGTAAAATCTCTAATAACCTCAATCAGAAATGAAAAAAGAGAAATAACAACAAATACCACAGAGATACAAGAGATTATCTCTGACTATTATAAGAAATTCTATGCCCAGAAATTTGACAATGTGGAGGAAATGGACCAATACCTGGAATCATACCCTATTCCCAAAAGTAACCAAGAAGAAATAGATCTCTCAAACAGACCAATATCAAGCACTGAGATCAAAGAAACAGTAAAAATCCTCCAACAAAAAATACCCTGAACCAGTTGGCTTCACACCAAAATTCTATCAAACTTTCAAAGAAAAGCTTATACCCATACTATAGAAACTATTCCAAAATACTGAGAAGGAAGGAATCTTCCCCCAATATTTTCTATAAAGCAAGCATCGCCATGATAACAAAACCAGGAAAGGACCCCTTTTTTACTAAAAGGGAACTACAGACCAATTTCACTAATGAATATAGATGCAAAAATTCTCAACAAAATTCTCAAATAGATTATAGCTATATGATCAAATATGCTCCATCCCAGGCATACAAAGCTGGTTTAACATGAATACACAAATCCATAAATGCAATTTATCATATCAGCAGAAGCAAAAACACGGACCATATCATTCTCCCAATAGATGCAGAAAAGCATTTAATAAAATTCATCATCTTTTCTAGCAAGAACACTTAAGAATATAAGCATAGCTGGCTTATTTCATAATTTGATTGAAGCCATCTACAACAAATGCACAGCTAATATTACATTGAATGGAGTAAAACTGAAAGCTTTTCCACTTAAAACTGGAACCAGATGAGGATGTCCTCTACCACCACTACTATTCAACATAGTGCTGGAAGTTCTAATTCCAGTTCTAATTCCAATGCAATCAGGTAAGGGAAGGATATAACGGGCATCCAAATAGGGGCAGAGGAGATCAAACTCTCACTCTTTGCCAATTATATGATCTTACACTTAGAGAACCCCAGGGATTCGATCAGAAGACTCCTAGAAGTGATCAAGAAATGCAGTAACATCTTAGGGTATAAAATCAATGTCCACAAATCAGTAGCCTTTGTATATACCAATAACAACCAAGTTGAGAAATTAATCAGAGACACGATTCCCTTCACAATAGCTTCAAAGAAAATGAAATACCTAAGAATATACCTAATAAAAGAGGTAAAAGATCTTTACAAAGAAAATTATGAAACCCTAAGTAAAGAAATAGCAGAAAACATTAACAAATGGAAAAGCATATCATGGTCCTGTCAGAATCAACTTTGTCTATACTTCTCAAAGCAATCTACAGATTCAATGCAAAATACCAACATCATACTTTGAAGAACCAAAAAAATGGGCAGTGCCTGTGGCTCAAAGGAGTAGGGCACCGGCCCCATATGCCAGAGGTGGCGGGTTCAAACCCAGCCCCAGCCAAAAACTGCCAAAAAAAGAGAAAGAACTGGAAAAAATAGTTCTGCATTTCATATGGAATCAGAGTAAAATGCTGTATAGCCAAGGCAATTCTTAGTAATAAAAGCAAAGCTAGAGATATCACCCTACCACACTTAAGGCTATATTACAACTCCACAGAGATTAAAACAGCATGATATTCACACAAAAATAGAGACATAGAAATATGGAAACAAATAGAAAACCAAAAGATGAAACCAGTCTCTTATAGCCATCTGATCTTTGATAAACCCAACAAAAGCATACACTAGGGAAAAGAATCCCTATTCTATAAATCATGCTGAGAGAACTGGATAACCACATGTGGAAGACTGAAACTTGATCTGCACCTTTCACCACTTACAAAATGGACTGAGATGGATAAAAGATTTAAATCTAAGGCATGAAATGATAAACATCCTAATAGAAAATGTGGGAAAACTCTTCAAGATTTTGGGCTGTGGAAAGATTTTATGAAGAAGACATCCATGGCAATTACAACATCAACAAAGATTAACAAATAGGACTTAATTAAACTGAAAAGCTTCTGCAAAGCTAAAGACACAAAAATCAAAGCAAATAGACAACCTTCAGAATGGAAAAGCTATTTGCATGGTATGAATCTGACAAAGACTTGATAATTAGGTTCTATAGAGAATTCCAATTAATCAACAAAAAAAACAGCAAACAATCCCATCTGTCACTGGGCAAGAGATAAGAAGAGAACCTTTTCTGAGGAAGACAGAGAAATGGCAAACATGTGAAAAAATGTTCATTGCCCCTAGTCATAAGAGAAATGCAAATCAAAACCGCCCTGAGGTATCACCTAAGCCCAGAAAGATTAGCCCACATCACAAAGTCCCAAAGTTGCAGATGCTGGCATGGATGTGAAGAGGGGACACTTTTACACTGTTGGTGGAACAGCAAACTAATACAGCTTCTTGTGAAAGAAATATGGAGAATCTTCAAAGAACTCAAATTAGATTTCCCACTTGACCCCACAATCCCAGTAGGCATCTACCTAGAAGAAAAAAAATCATTTTATCATAAGGACATATGTACTAGATTGTTTATCAGAGCTCAATTTACAATTGCCAAGACATGGAAACAACCTAAATGCCCATCAACTTAGGAATGGATTAACGAACTGAGGTATATGTACACCATGGAATACTATTCAGCCATAAAAAGATGGTGACTTCACATCTTTTGTATTACCCTGGATGGAGTTGAAACACATTCTTCTCTATGAAGTATCACAAGAATGGAAAAGTAAATATCCAATGTACTCAATACTAATATGAAGCCAGTAGATGATCTAATTCACACCCACATAGGAGAAAAATTCATTTTAATTGAATTGGGGGGAGGGGGAATGAGGGATGCAGAAGAGGGGAGGGGAGAGGGGATTTGGCATGCTCCCACTTGATAGGCACAATGTAGGGGTGTGTGGCACACCTCTCTGGGTGCAAGACACAACTATAAGTTAGACTCTACCCAACAAATTCAGTCATGTGACTTGGTTGTTTGTATGCTCACTTAACCTAAAAAAAAATTATATATGTAAAAAAATCTTTGTAAGATTATTCTAACATCTGTGTTGTCCCAGTGTTGGCATGTGTTGATTTTATTTTCTTATCTGAATTGGGATTTTCCTGGGTCTTGGTATGAAAATTATTTTTGATTGTCTCTCGAACATTTGTGTATTGCCTCATGAGACTCTGATACTTATTTGAATATTCTATTTTAGCAGTCAAACTGTCTAGGTTCAGAACTTACATCCTTGCCCACTTCTGTGGGATCATTGTTTAAATATCAATTTATTTTGCAAGGTATTTATAGTTCTATTCTCATCTGCCCCACTTATATACTACCCAGAGGTCAATCTGAAACCTATAAAGTATTATTTGAAACATATTGCTGTGTTGATTCTGACCGGTATCATTCACTGGCAACTGGAAAGTCTGCCCATGGCTTTGTTCACAAATTTAAGAAATTCCTTTCTTCTAAGAAGTTTACAAAGAGTTCTTCTCTGTAATCTCTCCCACCCCATTCTTCAGCTCCCTCTTCTCTACATCTTCCCCCTTTGCTGATCTTGGTGCAGGGTGATGACAGTCTGCAGCTGCTGCGAGAGGGGAACAGAAAGAGAGGGGAGAACACTTTTCACTGACATTCACATAGTACAGGGACAGTGGACAGGGCTTTGCCCCAGCCTCCCAGTGACAGATGGAAAGAGATGGAGTGCTGCCTCTTCAATGCAGGAAAGTGATGGTCCCAGGGCTCTGACCACAGTCTGCAGAGCCACAGCACCTAATGGGGGGATGGGGGAATGGAGCTTTTTTTCTTTTTCTGCTCTTTGCCTGACAATGGGTAGATATAGTCATACAGGAACACTTTCCCAGTCCATTAGCTAGAGAAGGCAGAGTTTTCTTGGGGCTATTTGTGACTGAGCCAGTTGGCATTTCTAGGTTTGGGGGGTGGTGTCTGTCTAGTGCCCAGACTAGGGTATGTATATAGGAGGCACACCCACACATATGCACACACACATACACTCACGTATACACACAACTCATCTTGGGTTATTCTCAAATTCTGGCCACCCATCTTCTTTTCCCTGCCTTTTAGAGTTCTCTAGTAGTTCATGCTTCATGTATTTTGTCTGGTATTTTCAGTTGCATTTAATAGGAGAAACATGTGGAGTATACTCACTGCACGGTGTGTGGAATCCGAAGCCCTGTCCTAATGCTTTTTTTTAGAGACAGAGTCTCACTTTGTCACCCTCAGTAGAGTGCTATGGCATCACAGCTTGCAGCAACCTCTAGCTCTTGGGCTTAGGCAATTCTCTTGCCTCAGCCTCCTGAGTAGCTGGGACTGCAAGTGTCTGCCACAACTCCCGGTCATTTTTTGTTGCACTTTGGCCAGGGCCAGGTTTGAACCTGCCACCCTTGGTGTATGGGGCCGGTGCCCTACCCCGTGAGCCATAGATGCCGCCCTGTCCTAATGGTCTTAATGCAAAGTGCTATGCTCTGGAATGAAGGTCAGTTTAACCTTGTGAGCAGGAGCTCCCAGATGAAGGCTTGGTCATCGACTCTGACCTTGGGTGGCCTTGCTGTCACACAGGATGTCCCTTGTGTCTGTGGGTTACATTTTGGTGACAGGATTCCTTCTGTTTTTACTTGTCTATCAAACACAGAAGAGCATGACTACCTTTGTTTCTGTTTTTGTTTTACATCACATGAGAGAAACATTAATTCTCATTTTCAGATAACATAACAGGGCAGCCCAGCATTTTATGACATTTGTGGGGTGATGCAGTTAGCTAGACAAAGCAGTAACCAACCCACAGAGCCATTACCATGAGAGAAGTGACGAGAAATGAGGCATTTGCAATGGGTTTGAGAAGTAACATGAGGCACGTTTTCTTTGGTGGAGAATTGCAGCACTAATTGGTGTCTGCCACATCCAGACCATCTCCAGAGAGAGGCGGTGTGCTCCATGTGCAGCAGTGTCACACACTGAAGGCACACGTTTCAACTCCTTGCTGAGTAAGGCCAGAGTGGTCGTAAAATTGAATATAAATTGTCTCCAGCAGCTTGCTACAGCCAGTGAGCAAAACCAAAGAAGCAAAAGCAGGAGACATTGGAGAAAGGGGTCCCTTAGTCACTGCTTTTGCATGAGAGGGTGAAAACCCTGTGTGCAGCTGCAGTCTGGTACCCGGATCGTATCACCCACAGCCAGCCCTTTACCAAGCCCCAGTGGATGCCTGACCTCCGTGAGCTGTACCATCACCTGCAAGATGGCGCTGCCAATGCCGCCACCTCCTGGGAGCACAGTAGCCTCTGCTCGGCAGCCATGGCAAACCCTGCAGGGAAAACACTGAGACAAAAGCTCAGTGACTTGGGTTGCCATCGAAAGGAAACATGGTTTCTCTTGACGTTAGCAAATGAATTCACGTTTCTGCTGTTGATGTGTCTTAACAAGCCAACATTTTCCGTGTGTTTTTGGTGTAGAAAGTGATCATCCCACCACTGGCAGGGTGAGACTGTGTCTTAGGCTGAACTGCCTTTAAGACTGAACTGCCATTTATACAGTTTTGTCATTTGAGATGACACATTGCCTGGCTGTTGGGGACAGCACAGGAGTAAACTGAGAAACTGTCAGGGACAGGAAAGCCAGCTTCAGCTCCTGATGGGAGGGAAAGCCAGGTCTGGGCGAGCCCCAGGCAGAAAATACCTGTCTCCTTCTTTCCTCTTTGCCTGCTGCCAAAGGACTGCCAAAGAGCAGAGGGCTTTCTGCTTTGGCCACTGAAAGCAGAACTGGCTCAGGGGAGGAGTAGAAAGAAAACGGCCTATCCTTGAGCCAAATCCAGATGGAACTCAAAAGCCGTACAGGCATGTTTCTCTTCCAGTCACTCCAGGAGGTGTCCACCCTCCCACAACACATTTCTATGCCCTCTTCCCTTCCCGCCATCCTTCATGGTCCTAGAATGTTTCCCGGGGAGAAGAGCAGGATTAGGCGTAGGGCTTGGAGGGCAGCAGGCTGGGGAGCGAAGAGACGCTATCGAGTGTGCGGCCGCACAGGCACCCGTGTGTGGTCTAGCGTGAACCCTGCACGTGAAAGCATTACCTCAGAATATGGGCGAATGCTTACTCCCCAACAAACCCCCACACCCAGAGAAACTCCAGTGGCTCTTGCTGTTAATGCTCCCAGTGGCTCTCCGGTGAAATCAGACTAGCTCTACCACTAAATGCACAGTTGAGTTTTTCCCAGAGTCAGGACCAGCCGGTCTGGAAAAGAACACTGGACCAGACTCTGCCATCCTTGGAGGAGGGCTGGGTCGTCCCCCCCACGCGCCTCCTCCTTGCCGCCACTCTGCAGCACCCGGCTTTCCACGTGTGTCGGCAGTGCTATGTACAAGTTAGGCTGCCCTCGCCACGAGTGCTGCATGCTGGGCGGAAGGGGCAAGAAGGGAGCAATAGCAATAGGAATAGGAATTGCCGGCTTCTCCCCCCTGAGGCCTTGCTATTGGACATAGGGGACAGCAGGACTGGAGCACTCCCGCCCACACGGACATCAGTGTCTCTGCCTTGGTTGATGCGAGAATATGATCTCTCCCAGGAAAGGACCATTGTTAGTGATGAGGAGAGGACCTTAAGATGCAGAGCTATTCAGTTTCAAGGCCAAGCTACCCCTGCCCTATTCTTATAAAAAAAAAAAAAAAATTCGTAATTTCTGGCAATGAAGTGTCTGTCTCTCCCAATCCTCGTGAGACGGCAGCACTGGCGCTAACCTGGGCCGTCCACCCCAGTTGCTGGGCAGCCTGTCCAAGAGCAGCAACCTCACCTTGGCCTGGGATGCCCTTCCAGGGCCTCGGCTTGGCGCCAGTGGCAGGGATCACACACTGCTAGGCAGGATCCCAGGGAGACCGGGCAGTGCCCTCTCCCCTCTCTCTGTCTCCCAGAGGGGTATGGGGGAATGAATGATGGGGGGCTACCAGCTCCTCCCCGACTTTTTCCTGCAGTGCTGCCTTTCATCCTTGTCACTTGCATCCAGCGGGCAGGTGAGGTGAGGTGGAGCCTAAATGTCTGCGTCCAGCCGGGCCTGCCTAGGGGGCTCCAAGCAGCTGATTATCTTCACTGCTCGCCTTTTGCTTGTCTTCTAGCTTCATGCTCCGCCTCGCTTGGGCCCTGAACCTTCCATCCTGGCCGCCTTGTGCCTATCGGGTTGTGGGGGCCCGGCAGACATCCTCATGGATCTGCTCCCACCCCTATTCCATCCTGCGCATCACCAGAGCCTGCTGGGGCCCAGCTCCCTACAAAGCAAGCTCACCGGGTGTGCCTGGGCTCCTGACAGCCTGGCACTTCCTCTCAAAGGCTGGCTGGTTACTTTCTTCCTCGGTTCTCCAAAGTGGTGGGACCCTGCTCACCCCTAGCAGGCTGCTTGGCCTCACCCCATGTCCAGTGCCACGGCGACCACCAGCAGGGTGGCTCTACACTTTAAGATGTCAAGTTCAGATGTCAGTCTCATAGACCTGAGAATTCAGCTTTCAGTCATGCTGGCCACTTCACATATCCTCAGCAGCTGCTCTGGAGACTCGGGACAAACACAGCCGGCACTGCAGACAATCCTGGTCCCCACAGGGCTTGGCCTCTAGGGTGGAGGAATGCCCTGATGGGTGAGGTGGCAGACGCAGTTCCAGTGGCCGTCTCTGAACTCTGTGCCTCGAGCCTCCCTGTACCTGAGATGGTAGCAGTGCCAACCATGAGTCCCTACAGTGGGCTCAGAGCAGCAGCCCCCCAGCAGCGCTCACCATCTGTGCTATGGGGCCACACCCAGCGACGCTTACCCTGAGGCTGGGCAGGGCAAACCAGGCCCCATACTGCCCCACCGGGGAGCCAGCTGGTCTTGTCCCCCAGGACACCAATTTGAAGCAAGGTACATGTTCTGAGAATTGTCCCAGCCAATGTGAGCTGCGATAGGGGCTTTCTCAGCCCCTCACCAACTGGCTGGGATAAAAAAAAACGACCACCAGGCTGGCTCCATTGGCGTCCCTCTGCCATTGTCCTCACACCCGACCTGGGAAGCAATCCTCGAGTCTGACCTTAAGGAGCAAGGTGTCCTAGGCCAGGCCGAGCCCCGCGGCAGTGCCTGTCTACCCAGCCTTCCCACCTGCCCATCTTATCTTCTCTTCCCATGGAGGCTCCTCTGCCTCTCTTGGTCTTACAGCCCTGCATTTCTGGCCTTTCCGCTGACACCCTCTCTTTCCTCTATTTTGTGTGCATTCTCTTCCACTTGCTGTTTCCAAAACTGCCCACTAGGACACTAGGGGTGGGGGTCGGGGGGAGCTGCCCTGCAGTCTGTGCCACCCCATTGCCCTGGCCGTCAGGCCTCCAGCTTGGCAGGAGAAGGCGGGTATTATGTGACATTATCACAGCCTTGCTGATTCTGGAGCATCTTCATTTTCCCCATACCCCTCTTCCACATCTACAGTGGCTGCCAGGCTCCTGGTCACACTGTCCCCTCCCCTAGGTCCCTTCAGGCCCAGGGACAGAAGTGGCTCCCCAGGTTGTCATCTCTATACTTTTCCATCCCTCTTTCATTCTCTTAACCCTGCCCACTCCTCCTACTTCTTCAAACTTTCTCCATTCAGCACTTTGTAATGTACCATGTGACTCTTGCCAGGACCTGACTCCACCCTGTCCTGAGCTCTCTGGCTGCGTCAGAAACCACCGCACACAGCAGCGTGTCCGGCAGTGTCACCTGCTGCTCTGTTCCTCATGTCACTACGGGGGGCTCATCTCAGTCTCTCAGGAGGCTGAGGTTACACAGTGGCTGTGGATGGTGACATCTGCAGGCTTTCCTCCCTGGCATGTCTCTCTGCCTCTGGGATCTCAGCTGGGGTATCCACCCACGGCCTTCCCAGATGGCTATCAAGCACTGTGTCTGGGTGCCCAGGGTAAGAATCCTAGGAAGGAGCCGAGCAGAAGCTGCAGTGCATTTGATGACATGACCTTTAAAACAGCACACAGAGTTACTTCTCTAGTCACTGGAGCAAGTCCAGCTGGGTTCATGAAGAGAACTCAACTCCACCTCTCAATAGGAGGAGTGTCAAAAGTTTGTGGACATGTTTTAAAACCACCACAGATGGTAAATTCTTGACACCTTTGTTAGGTGTGGGGACCAGATGTCGGGTTCCTGTGTTCCCAGGGTCTGGGTTCCCAGTACTGAAGAACGGTTCCCCGTACCTGGGGGACAGAGTGAATGAGCAGAGCAAGCAGGTGCAAGCAGGCAAAGTGCCAGCGTTTATTAAAGCACAGAACATTCCAGAGAAGGCCCAGTCAGCCCCCTGAGGAGGGAAGAGACCCTGAGTTTTACAAGATTACTCCTTTTATACGGAGTCCCCAGTTTTGTGTTTAGCAGGAGGGAGAATACTCATGGTTTTTCTTGGGGAAAATGTGGAGAATTCCTGGAAATGGGAACCTGATACTTTTGTACCCTTGTATGGCAATTTCTGGGGTTTGCCATGGTATTTGTAAACTGTCATGGTTCTAGTGGGTGTGATTTTTACTGTGTTAACGAGGGCAGGTCACTTAGGGCCACTGTTTCCTCAGATGTGCACGTGCCCAAAAACTCTCAATCAAGGCTGCGATCACATCTCCACTGTGTGGTTTCTCTGTCTCCTTCTGATTGTTCAGTCCTTAGACACCTTCTATTGTAGACCAAACATCTGGTCAGTCCTTGGGGACCTCCTTTGACAAGCCATCTGTTTCCTTGGGAGCCCACTCTCTGGGGTCCTAATCAGGCTAGTCCCAAAACAACCCAAGTCAGTATGACCACATCTGTCTGTCCATGTCAAGAAGTCCTTGGGACATTGATTAGCCTCTATCTCAAGGCAACCTACCTGCAAGTTGACACACCTGAAAAGTTTTGATTAGCTGCATTCCTTTTTTTATTATTATTAAATGATAGCTGTATACATTAATGCAAACATGGGGTACAGTGTAGTGTTTTCATATACATTTTGAAATACTTTCATCAAGCTGGTTCACATAGATTTCATGTAATTTGCATAGTCATTGTGTCAAAACATTTACATTCTAGTTCTAGAAAAGTTCACTTGTACCCTTGTTAGACAGAAATATAGGTGATCTTTCCGGTCACCCTCCCACCACCCAGCCACCCTTCTCCCCTCCCCTTCCCCACCCCCTCCCCATATTCTTGGGCTAGAATTAAGTTGTTTCTTTCATTTGAGAAGTATATATTAGTTTCATAGAAGGGCTGTGTACATTGGATACTTTTTCTTCCATTCCTGTGATACTTTGCTAAGAAGAACATTTTCCAGTTCCATCCATGTAAACATGAAGGAGGTAAAGTCTTCGTTTTTCTTTAGGGCTGCATAGTATTCCATGGTATACATATACCACAGTTTATTGATCCATTCGTGGATGGATGGGCATGATTAGCTGCATTCCTATGACAACCTGAGCATGATAGTTTGGGCCAGCCTGACTCAAGCCCATCCAAAATAGCATCCATCATCCACCTGCTTGTGTCTAACAACCTGACGGACCTGACACCTTCATCCTGATCCAAGCCATCCATGCCCTGTTGGGTCCCCAGGGCAGGACAGAGCCTCTCTACAGACTCCTGTCTCCTTACCCTACACCCATGGGCGGCAGGTGTGGTTGACTTTGGGCCCAACTTGACGTGTCCTTTCCCCCTGGCCCTACTGCAGGTGAGCCCCAACTGGCTACTCTGGGTGGTTGCTGCTGACCTTCCTCCTTCCCAGAGGCTACCCCATCCACTGGGGTAGCCATCCCAGGCCAGGCCATCCCAGGCATCCTAAGGCTATCCCAGAACCCTTCACTTTCTTGACTGGGAAAATGAGTCCCACAGAGGTGAAAGGACTCACCTGAAATTGCACAGCTAACTGGAGGCAGAGGCAAACTAGAATTCAGGTCTTCTGGTGGCTTAAGGTTGGGCCCCTTCTACCACCTCCACTGCCAGAGGGTGGACCTTTGGTTGTCCTTAGGAAGGATTCTCCCACCAGAGGCCTGCATGGTCTCTTAGTCTCTTCATTCCAGGCCCTAAATATGGTCCCCATTGCTAGATTTTACAATAAAACCATTGCTAGAGAAACACACAACCACTTTTATTATTTTCCTTATTCTAATTTACCATTTAAGTAGGCATCTCCAGATTTCTAAGTGTCATCATCTCACGAAAAAACTATTCTTGCTCTTAAGGAACTTCCATTCTAAAATTATACAAGACACAGAGGATACAGACACACACAGAGAAACACTGGGCTTTTCTTTTTTTGGTAAGGGCTGAGGGAAGTGTAGAGAAGGAAAAAAAATAGAAAAGGATAGAGAAAGATTAACACTGTTTGGCAGATGAAAATAGCAGGAGAGACAGCAAGAACTTGATGAGATTCGTCCCCAGGAAGAAGGGATTTCGAAGCTGCACAACTATTTATTTATTTTTGCATATGGAATCAGCCATTTTTATGCAACTGATAAAATCAAGGACAATTAGACCAAATTGAGCTTTAATTTTGGCTTGAGAGTATGATTCTTCTGCTAAGAACTCCCTCCCACAACATCTGAAATTACTGACTAGCTGCAGAAGGCACCAGAGCCATCAGCCTAGGTAAGGCTGAGCTGCTGCTTGTCAAGGGGCAGAAGCTGACGGAGCTGTGCGCCTGCAGGGCCTTAGAAAGGCCAGATAAGGAGCATCATTCAAAACGTTTGCTTGTTTACAGTTGGTTCAGCTTTGGTAATGAGGAAGAAAAGATGGCCCCTAGACTCCCTGAAGAATCTAGCCAGCTGGTGTGGGTTTAGGAGGAGTAGGGAGGCGGAGGCCACACTCCACGTAAGAGCTGGACTTTCCTAACAACTTTGTTCTCCAAAAGATGCAGAGCTTCCCCTAACCATTAAAAAAATTCTGTCACCTGTCTTTTCCACATTGCCCTTCCTTGCCCTCCTGGTTCCCAACATCAGAATACCAAAGTTGACAGCTTAGCCTCTTTGAGGCCAGGAAGTATGGGAGCGACACAAGTGTGAGAGTGACACAAGTGAGAGCAACACAAGTGTGAGAGTGACAAACGTGAGTGTCAGAGTGACACAAGTGAGAGTGACACAAATAAGAGAGCAACACAAGTGTGAGAGTGACACAAGTGAGAGTGACACAAGTGTGAGGGTGACACAAGTGTGAGGGTGACACAAGTGAGTGTGAGAGTGACACAAGTGAGTGTGGGAGTGACACAAGTGAGTGTGAGAGTGACACAAGTGTGAGAGTGACACAAGTGAGTGTGGGGGTGACACAAGTGTGAGAGTGACACAAGTGAGTGTGAGACTGACAAATATGAGAGAGATGCAAGTAGGTGTGGACGAGTGAATCTCCCCCACAGTCCCAGGATCCATGTCTGCTAAGTGGTGTCTCCTGCCAAGACTGCAGATGGAACTGATTAGGTGACGCACATGGCTCACACAGAGTCAGAGCCAAAACCCACTCATGTCACTCCCACACTTTCATCACTCACATTTATCAGTCTCACACTCACTTGTGTCACACACACTTGTGTTGTGCTCACACTCGCATCAGTCTCACACTTGCGTTGCTCTCACACTTGCATCAGGCTCACATTTACATCATTCTCACTTGTGTCAGTCTCACACTTCTGTCATTCTCACACTTGCGTCAGTCACACACTTGCGTCACTCTCACACTTGCATTGCTCTCACACTTGCATCAGTCTCACACTTGCGTCGCTCTCACACTTTCATCAGTCTCACACTCGCATCACCCTTACACTTGTATCACTCTCACACTTGCATCAGTCTCACACTTGAATCACTCTCACACTTGCATCAGTCTCACACTTGCATCAGTCTCACACTTGCGTTGCTCTCACACTTGCATCAGTCACACACTTGTATCAGTCTCACACTTGCATCGCTCTCACACTTGAATCGCTCTCACACTTGCATCAGTCTCAGACTTACATTAGTCTCACACTTGCATCATTCTCACACTTGCATCGCTCTCACAGTTGCATCATTCTCACACTTGTCTCTCTCACACTTGAATCGCTCTCACACTTGCATCACTCTCACACTTGCATCACTCTCACACTTGCGTTGCCCTCACGCTTGCATCAGGCTCACACTTGCGTCGTTCTCACACTTGCATTGGTCACACACTTACATCAGTCTTACACTTGCATCACTCTCGCACTTGCATCACACTCACACTTGAATCACTCTCACACTCGCATCAGGCTCACACTTGCGTCAGTCTCACACTTGCATCAGTCACACACTTGCGTTGCTCTCACACTTGCGTCATTCTCACACTTATTCGTGTTGCTCTCACATGTATCATGGCATTGGACAGCCTGCAGTGCCCCCAGCCCTCTGGCTACTGCCTGCTGGTTGGGGACTCCTGTCTGGAGCTGGGATGTGCCAGGCTGGTCTTCTTTCCACAAGCAGGAACAGCTGCAAGAACCATGTGGCATTCTTGGTTGGTCCCTTTGGTAGGCAGAGAGGAAGCCAATGTTTTTCGAAAGTGTGGCAGGGCTTGGCAGCTGAGGCCAGGAGAGAGGTGAGGGCAGAGTCCATCTCTGGGCTTTCCTCTCAGGAAGAAAAATCCCGAGCTTGTCACTCTCAAGGGACAGTGGGTTAGGAGACACCTGATAGGTGAGGAGCAGGGATGGTGTCTCTGGAAGGTCTGAGCACCTAGAGCTCCAGGTACATGTGGGGCTCACTGAGACAGCAGAATGGGGACACAGGAATGCAGGGCTCACCTCCACTTTGTTAGTCTATTATATGCTATTAAATACAAGAAAAAATACCTAAGGCTGGGTAATTTAAGAGAGAAGGTTTCTTTCGGTCACAGTTCTGCAGGCCATACGAGAGGCATGGTGCCAGAGTCTGTTTCTGGTGAGGGATCAGGAAGCTTCCAATCTAGGCGACAGGTGGAGGGGAAGAGGATGTGTCACACGGTGAGAACAGGAGAGGAGTGAGGGGCAGGTGCCAGGCTCTTCTAAATAACCGGCTCTCGTGAGCTAACATGGTGAGACCCCCTCATTATCAGAGGCAGGACCCAGACCCTCAGGAGGGAGCTGCCCTCATGACCCAGATGCCTCCCACCAGGCCCCCTCCAATACTGGGGACCAAATTTCAAAATGAGATTTGGGGGGGACGGACACCCAAACCATATCACTTGGTCTCTGGGCTTGAAAAAGGACAAAGCCTGATGTCACAGGCCTTTGTCTTTCTCCTTTTTGAGGCTTTCCTTCAATCAGACTGAATTTTGTCTCTTTCCTACAGGACCAGGAAAGGCAGAGGCTGGGTCTGGACTGGTAAGGACAGGGGCCTGGCTGGTAAATGAGAACCAGGAGGAGGGAAGGGAGCAAGACAGAAAGAAGGATTGGCTTTTCTCGGGGCTCAAAAAACAATATGCAGACTGAAGGACCCAGAAGCAGTCTCAAAAGCCAATTTTTCCTCTGACCCCCTTCCTGTTCTTGGCCCACTCTCCCCTGAAGTTAGCTAGGGACACTGGGATCCCTTTTCCCCAAAGCAGGTCATAGAAACCAGAACCTCTTTTCTTGAAAGCCAGCTATAAAACCTAAAATACTCGGTGTAAACACTGGCCATAAATAATTACCAGGCCTCCCTTGTTTGAGTCTCGGTCCTCAGACCCCATTCCAGGGGCCCCTGTCCACACCCCCAGAGGAGAAATGCTGCTCAGAGAGGCCTAGGAGGGGCAGGACAGGCCTGCGGGACCCCACACTCCTGCTGGCATTAGATCTTACTCTTTTTTGCCCAAATAATCAAGAAAATAAAGGTGATTAATTATTCTTCAGTGATAATGACTAAAAAAACTTCAGCATGTGGGAGAGGGAATCCACTTTGAGTGTCAGTCGTGCTGAGCACACCGCTGGGAGGAGGCTGCATTCAACACCTTCTACCACCAGATTCTTCTTTGAACATTCTTTCCTTTTGGCTTCCATGATACACTCCCACCTACCTTGTAGAGGGCACTTCTACATGGTTGTCCACACTCTGCTGAAACTAAGAGTAAAGATAGACTATCCCCCAGG
>NW_003852513.1:1202949-1238915 GCF_000181295.1 Otolemur garnettii
TGGTTCTCAACCTTCCTAATGCCCTCCTGCCATCCCGGGCTGGATTCGAACCTGCCACCTTAGGTGTACGTGGCTGGCGCCTTAGCCGCTTGAGCCACAGGCACCGAGCCCAGCCTCTGGGTCTTGATCCTGACGGCTTTCATGTATGCACATTAAGAGATGTGTGTGGCTTTTCTCCAGCTCACCTGCCTTCTGCAACTTGATTTCTCGGGGAGCCTGCAGAGCTGTGCAGCCCTCTGCCCTCACCCTCCTCCTCCAGTAGTGTGCCCACCTGTGCAGCCCACGCTGCACCTGGCTCCTGCCCCTGGCTCACAATGTGGGGTGAGCAGGACAGCAGACAGACCCAGGAGGGCCACCTGAGGGCTCAGTAAAGGCTTCCTGGAGACGGAGGGGCCAAGACTGGGATGGGATGTAAAGGGTAAGAGAGCTGGAGCCAGCCCAGCTCGGCCCCAGGCGGTGGTAGGGTGGCGCAGAGCCACCTCATGTGCATGTGCACACTTCAGCTCTGCAACGCAGTTAGGATGACTGGAGCTGCAGGTGCGGGGAGCGGCATGTGAAGAAGGGGAGAGACTGGCAGGGTGCACGTTGCAGAGGCCCCGAGGATGCAGACTTCCTCGGCAGAGGTGATGTGGAGCCCTAGAGATGTTGGGTTGGGGGGCCACAGCAGGTCAGCCAAGCCTGCCTTTGTCCTGGCAGCGTGTGCTCAAAGAGGCCTGCAGGTCTTGGATGGGCACACATCGGCTGCTACGTTTCCTCATTGGCCAGTGGTCAGCAGTGGACTCCAGGCACTACTGCTTGTTTATGCCTTTGCTTAGTGGTTAAAGCCAAATAAACTAGTATTCCATGTCTTCAGAGGAGGTACTTTTCATCTTTTATCAAAGTAGCACATATGCACAGCCTATGAAGTGTGTACAGAAAATCCCTCTTTGCCCACCTGTCTCCCTCCCAGTGCTCCTTGCATGGACTTCCACAAAGTCCATGTCTCTCCAGATCTGTAGGCATTTCTCATGCTTGAACCTACTGTGGCAGACCTCCTAGGCCTGGTCTCCCATCTCTGCTGGGAGCTATGCGGCTATCAGTGGCACGTGCAGCCCCACCAAGCCCTGCATTACCACAGCCATTCCATGTGGCTCTGTCTGCTTCCTGCAGTTAGTATTGCCAAGGCCTGGTGTTTCCACGTTACTGCCACTGACTCATTCCCAGCCTCCCTGCCTCTAAGCATCACAAGCCTCCTGCTCTCTGCCTGCAGGAAGCATTCTGGGGACCCACTTCCTCAGGTAGGAGCCACAGAGACTTTAACAACTTAGAATGATTTGGGGCTTTCCTTTCAATGACACTGGGAATTACTGACATGCCTTAACTTTGTGAAGGTGCAAAATCGAATTCTTTTTGGTTTGGAATCTGCTAGCGCCTCCCCTTTGCCATGCTGACTTGTACAATGATGGCATACAGGAAAGGCCCTGCCATTCCTTCTCAGTGTCACAACACTGTGACTAAATGCTACCAAAGTCTTTCCAAGTAGAAAGGCCTCTGGGACTTGTTTTAATGAATAGATAAAACTAATTTGCAATTAGTACATTTAGTTGTTAACATGCAAATGAGGGCTGCTGTTATCTGTAATTAGCACCAAATTCTTGATTGCTAAGGACACAGCTAAAGTGCTCAGGACAGTCTTAGTCCTCACTCAGGCCTCCAATTCCCTAAGGACTTCCCAGACCTCACCTCATCCCCTCCCAGGCACCTCATTCCCTGCTGAATCTCTCCTCTCTCTGCTCTTGAAGCACCTGGAACTATTCTAAAACCAAACTCTATTTCTCCTCCCTCCCCACACTTGCAGCCCCTTCTAAGAAATCCCTCTGTCACTACTTGTCCTCCTTCCTCCTCCATCTCCAGCAGGGTCCCCACAGCCACCAGTGTGCCACCATCCACACAGTTCTCCCATGCAGAAACCTGTGCCCCTGAACCCACTCTGTCTACTTTCTCCCTCCTCTCCACTCCCATACCCATTTATTTCCAAGGGTGCTGCCACTGCCCCACGTCACCTTCCCAAGTCACACTGTCTCTCCCAGAAACCATGGTGACCTCCCTGTGGTCTCTCCGTCACCTCCCCAAGTCACACCGACTCTCCCAGAGACCGTGGTGACCTCCTTGTGGTCTCTCTGCCTTCTTTCATGGCATCCCACTTATGTCTAATGTTGCAGCCAGTGTGGTTTCCCAGACACTTCTCCCTTCCATCACTCAGCTCTGTTTCCACACTCCTTCCGGTGGGGCATGGCTGATGAGGGTGCCAACTGAGGTATCATTCCTGCCTGCCCTTGAGTGGCCCTGCTGTGCCCACGCGTGCTCGGCCCATTGCTGTGTGCCTCACTCCATCAGAGCAGGGATGTGTGTGGCCACCCACACTCACTAACGTAGAACCCACATCAATAAATGCTATCGAAGAAAGACAGTCTTCGCTGACTGCTTTGAAATGTTCTCCATTAATTCTTGTTATTTGATCAATTTACTTGGCAAACCAACTCCTACCCTCCACATTCTAGGTCAACCTCTGTCTTGACCCTGATCTGAATTCTGACTTAGGACGTCCTGAGTGAACGCGGAGTCATCATGTCCAGTTTTCCTGCTGCCCCAGGTGACACAGCACTCCAGGGCAGCAGGGCTGTGGCACCAGGAAGCAGCTGACTCCCCTGGCCAGCCTGTGTGGCTTCTGAGTGCAGGACTGGCAGCCTGTGAGGCCGAGGCCCCTCCAGCTCAGTCACGTGTGTGCTCTTCTCTTGCTTACATCCCCCGTCTGCAGCCACGGGCCCCAAACACCAACAGTGTCCTTTGACAGCTGACTCTAAAACATAAGGGAGATTTTCCCTTTGGTAGAAACATTTGCAATAACATCTTTTCAAGTGTGCTGAGGACCAGAACATGAATCGGATGGGGGTGTGGCAGGAAAGGGCTGTAGAGGGTGGGGGGTGGGGCTGGCCGCAGCCTGGATAGCTCCAGAGGGGCGGTGGTGAAGCTTGCTTTCTTTTCTCTTCAAAACTGTTGGGACATTTACAGCCAGAATCTCTCTGACATTTTTAAATCTCCCAAATCATCAAAAATAAAACAGAATACCATGTGTATTGGCAAGGGAAGTGCTTTATGTCGTGGTGTTGTTTAAAAGACACCAGTGGAGCCCGTCGGCTTAGCCAGACCCGCTTCCTAGTCTGCGGATACCTGAAACACAGTCACAGTCTCCTGAGCTGCGTTTTCCTCATGGGGAGGACTCATGGCCATCTTACAGGTTAATCTGTAGTCACGGTCAGCACATCAGCCCACATCACCTGCTTCTGGATCACAGGGGAAGAACAGGGAAGATATTTGTGGTCACAAAGAGTAACGCGCTTTCTGACCCCATCCACTGAGTCAAACCTACCTTCAGGCTGGGTGTCAAGGCCAGTGCTAGACCCTAGCTCACCCCAAAGAACCTAGAAAAAATGCAGGAGCCTTGGCTCCCTTCCCCTCACTCCCTGGCCCTGGGGTAGCACAGCTCATGAACAAGCACTTGGTCCTGAAGGTGGAGGAACAAGACTGCAGTGCCAGTCGGCGGAGGCAGTGGCTGTCCCCCCAAAGCCCTTTGGCCACCTATAAACAAACCACCTCTTTCCCCCGTTCTCCACCTGGGATGGCACAACAGTATTAGCCTTGACGTTTTCTCCTCAGTCTTCTAGGTTCTGGTAGGATGCTAAAGTCTGGCAGAGACCGTGGTGGCCTTCATGACAGCCTAGAGCAAAGATGCTGACATCATGCAAGAACCTTAGCATCACTGGATGCACTGCTGTTTGCATGGGAAAGACAGAAAGCAGGGAAATGGTCCCGACAGCCCCAACCTCAGAGAACGGGCCCAAGTGGGCAGCAGAGCCGGAGCCTGGAACAGATTCTCAGCACAGCTGTGCCTTTTTAGGAAACCCAGGACGTGATGCAGGCTGGCCCTGAGGCTAAGAGCCACGCTGTGTGTAACTTCATGTGATAGCAGGGCCGGCTCTGAGCGGTGAGGCCCTGTGTCCTGAGTGCAGGTTGGTCATTCCAGCTTCGTGTCTGACGATCCTTCTCTGTCATCTTGACAAATATACCCAGAAAGGTTTGGTAACTTGCTAGTTGCCAAAAATAAGAGAGTTTCCTGATAGAAACCTACATTATAGCTGTAGTCCGTGTAAGGGACATTCCCCACTTTCAGGAACAGGCCTGCATGGATGCCCAACTCCAAACTTCTCCAAATAATTTTTTCTGGGCTCTGAAACTTCTCAGATTGCATAACAGCTTTACTATCACTTAGGCAGAAGTTCTGGACCCTCATTCCAGAAAATAATTTGCCTATAATTTCCCCCTGAAAGCAGACCCCTCTGGAGCTCACTGGAGGCCTCCAAGGCAGGGCCCCAGTTAAACGGTTGAAAAAAGTCCCTCCAAGGAGAATATTATTCATTGTGACATGTGAATTACTGAGTTCTCCCTGAACACATTATAAATGAGAATCTTACCAGGATTCAAGTTATTTACCACTTCTCAGGAATGTCTCTGCTGATAAAAGCAGAACACAACTGTGATGTGTAAGGCTGGCTTCCTCAGGTCCCTGTCCTGACTATGCGGGAGACTGAGTTAGAGAGCATCACTGATGTTTTCTTGGGCATCTTGTCTGCTTCTGAGAATGTCTGAGCAGGCTTTGTCTAGGGTGTGTTTAGTGACAATGTCACAGGCTCCTCAGCCCGCTGTGGCTTCCTGAGTTGGCTAGGCCATACTACCGTGTCTGGATACACTTTGCCCTGCTGCTGAACTGGCCCCAGCAGCAACACCCATTCCTACCTGTGTGGTCGCCGGTTTCCCTCCTGATGTCCCAAGTGCACTGTCAGGGTGGTCACCAGAGCTAGAGATGTTAGCAATCTTCATCCATTCAGAATTGTTAGCTGGGCTGATGTAAGTGCCAGATTTCAGGAAATAGCTCTCTAGGACAGAGTAAGTGGCTTGGCAGAGTGGGGGCTCTGTCGAGGGAGAGCTGGGAGGGTGACAGGCAGCCTCTGTGCTGTCAGCTGTGCCCTGTTGAGGGTGGAGGTGGGGCTGCCTGCTGCTCCCTCTCGGCAGGTGACCGTGGTTCCCTCTTCTCCAGAGCAGCAGTTTTTTCTAGTCCTCATGAAGGCACAGTCGGCTGGTAGGGCCCAGGAATGAAGGCCACCTAGGTGTGATGACAGGCCCAGCCAGGGGTGGGAAGAGGGGCGGGGGAGGGGGGAAGTCCTTATGTGGCTGTTGCCGGGGCCTGAGGTTCTGTGGTAAAGACAGGCAGGACAGGTCCACCCATCTGCTGGGTCCTGGTAGGTAGGACAAGGGGTTAGCTTTGCATCAAAAGAACTCAGGCCTTTCAGAGGAAGGAACACCAAAGCTGGTGACAGACAAGATCAACAACCTTTCAGCTCATAAGCTGCTGCAAAGCATTTTTTTTTTTATTTGTCACTTTCTTTTTTTTTTTATTGAATGGTAACTATATACATTAATGCACTTCTGGGGTACAGTGTGGGGTTTTCACACACAATCCGAAATACTTCCATCAAACTGGTCAACACAGCCTTCATGTCATTTTCTCAGTTATTGTTTTAAAACGTTCACATTCTACTCTTAGAAAGATTCACTTGAACCCCTGTAAGATAAACCTCAGAAGTGATCCCTCCAGTCCCCCTCCCTCCTAAAACAAAATAACTTTCAAGGGGGGGGGGGCTGCAAAGCATTTTGCAGGCTTTTCACACCACCTGTCTTATCTTCTCCTGCTTGGGGTAAGTTCTACTAGGAGAACTGTGTCTCCTGCTTTTTCAAGGTCTACCAAGGTGCCAGCCCTGAGCATGCAGAAGTCAGTGTCTCTGGACTCCTGCTCTCATGAGTCTCCTAAAGTGTATCTCTGTTCACATCTCCTGGCCTGAAGACCCATGGCAATTGCCACCACAAGGCCACGTGCAGAAAGAAACAAGGGGTTCAGTGCTACCTTTTCCTGGCCACACAACCTTGACCAGCCACTTAAACTCTCTGTGCCCACCCCCATTACCACCCTGCACACAGAGTGATGCTGCTGCAGGGAGGGTAATAGACTGGCCGTGTATCCACACTGGACGTTGTCTCTACAGCCTCTGCAAGACCTGCTGTGCTGATGGCCCTTCCTCTAGGAATTACTTTCTCAAAGCTGACCAAAGATCATCTGGGCCTCTCCTGAGCCCACATAGCATTTCACAGCCTCAAGTCAGTCTTCTGCCTCGGACCAGCCACCACTCATCCCTGCAGCTGTGACATCTGCTGTCACCCCACGTAACACCCTCACACCTGGCCAGACACACACGGGTCTGTGAGCTCTCAAAGCATCTTTTCCGGCTCCACACATGCAAGGTTTCCGGTCCTGACCGGGTCACACATAGCATGCCTAGACTGTGCCACGAGATTGACATAGTGTCCAGGTTCTACGAAGAAAAGCTGCACAGATACTGCAGCGGCGATGTCTCAAACTTGAAGATTTCCTCTGCAGCAAGACTGCCTGTTTCTCTCAGCAGCAGACTTAGCTGGCCATGTAAATAATTTTAAAGAGCCTGAAAAATTACCATTGATTTCAAAGCATTGATTTTCTGCACCACAGTAACACATTAAATCTCTTTTCTGAAAAAGACAAAGAGAACTAAGAGAATAAACTCCAAAGAGCAGGGGGTTACAGAGAGACTAGCACAACAACATGCATTTAACAAGTTGCCTATTTTTATGCCGGATGCCTTATCAAGGATGTTCTGCTTCTGTGCAGAAAACCCCATTATATAACAAGTGCAAGCTCAGACGTGTCCCAAGGAGGGACTGACACCATCCCCGGCCTTGCAGTGGGTATAACTGCTGGAGGCCGCAGCGACACTCCTCCCCCAGACTCACAGCTCACAGGGGTTGGGGGGCAGTTGGGGAGGAAGCAAGAACACTTGGGGCTCAGCGAGCCAGGCTGTGTTCACACGTGGTTACTCTAGAAGGCACATGTCACCTCTAAATCCGAACCATCGCCGCTGGCTTTGTTTTGTTATCAAGACTCCAGGTTTAAGGGGTGGTCAGGCTCTCGTCATGGTTTTCAGCTCTACAGAAGGAATATCCTTGGCAAATGTGTGATGATCTAAATTTATAACTACCATTCATAAATTGTTCCAAGCCACCCATGTTTCTGTGACCTTCAGTCATCTCCTTATTTCCAGTAGAAATGCTCACAGCTTAAACAGCAGGGTTGTTGTAACTTTGTTTTTACACTGTAAAAATTTTTTTTCTACCATCCTTCACTTCACCCTCCCTCTACCATTCCTCCCCACTCTCCCACCAAAAACCCCAGAAATTTCTATACTTGGTTTTAAGCTCAAAGCAGATTTTATTTATTTATTTATTTTTAGAACACATCAGTTAAATCTGTTCATCGTCTCTGAGTGAGGGACTGGAAGAACTCACACATCATTTCTGATGTGATATACCCATGGGCGGTTTCACATCCTACCCACAGATAGCTCAACTTCATCTTAAGATGTTTGCCTTCTTTGGCAATCAAAATCAAACTTTTCTAAGTAGATGTGTGCTGTAGTTTACATAACTCTGAGCACACATCCATATTTCCTATGGTCTCCCTGTCACCTCAGATAAACTCCCAAGTCCTGAAGGTGCAAGCATGCACCAGTGTCCCCAGTGGTGTTCATGTGCAGATGCCTGTTCAGGCTCCAGGATGAGAAGAGGGTGGAGATCAAACTGTCTACCTGCTGGAATTTGTTTTCATCCTCATCTTTATTTCCACAGGGAATCCTGTCAGTGAGCTGGGAATCAGAAAGTTGGAGGCCCAACTGTGTGGACCTATTAAAGTGACCTAACATTTCTGGGGCTCCCTGTGCTCACCTGTAAAATGTGACCAAATGCTCTCAAAGGTTATTTCCAGCTCAAAATCAGTCTCATACTTTTCTGACTGGGAAGATCCCAGGAGGTGGTCAAGGCCAAGGAAGTAGCTAACTCCTCTGCAACTCCCTCTGGCCATCATCCTGCTTGTGACTTTTCTCCTGTCTAATGAACAGCATACCAAGCTTGAGAAGAAGCCAATAATGACAGGAGTTGAGAGGTGGAGAGCTCCTGGATCAAGTCACACCTGAAGTCGTGCCTGCCTTCTGGACCATTCAGTTACCTAGAGCAGGTGAGTGTGCTCTTCCATCACGTATAACAAAAAAGTCCTGATGCCTATGGTGAGGCAGCAAAGAAAGTCAAGCATAAGAAAGATGGAAAATGGTTCTGTTTGGTTTATTTAAACCATGGAGTTTAAATATATGTCCGCTCCAAAACTCATGTTGAGACTCAGTCCCCAGTGTGACAGTATTGAGAGGTGAGGCCTAAGAGGTGATCAAATTGTAAGAGTGCTGCTGTCATGGGGAGACTGATCCAGGCATGGATTAATGGGATATCATGGGAAGGGCAGTGGCGGTGGCGTGAAAAGAGAGGAGAGACCTGCACGTCAGTGCATCAACCCCTGCTGCAAGATGCCCTGCTCTACCTTAGGACTCTTCAGAGAGTCCTATCAGCAAGAAAGCTCTCACCCAATGGGGCCCCAAGACCCTGGACTTCTCACCTTCCATAACTGTAAAAAATAACTTCCTTTTCCTTACAAATTACCGAGTTCCTGGTGTTCTAAGCAATAGAAAATGGACCAGACAGGTACCCTGCCATGCTCTGCTCCTGGCTCTCAGCTCCTCAGAGCCAGCTCTGTGCCAGATTTCTTACCCAGTCTAGACAAAAGCCCCCTCCCCTCCCACCTTCGTCTGTCCTCACCTTGGTACTCTCCAACCCTGAGCCATCAGGACAATCAATGCTTCCCAGTCCTTTTCATGACACAGCAAACACAGATGATGACACCCGGGGTAAACTGGAGACCTAGGTTATCCACAGGTACTGAAGGGCAAAGTCCACTACATTTTCTTTATATAATTGTGATAAGAAAAAGTAAAATACCAAGTCTCAGGGAAGATGTGGCTTTGTATAAACATTAAAATAAAATCCTTTCAAAATGCTCAGTGAGAAACCTGAGCCTGCTTCCATGAACATGCCTTTTCCACATCAGATTGAATGTTTCAAATGGCTATTCTCACATCCCAACTTAAACTTTTTAATGACAATCTCTTCAAATTCTTAGTTGTCACTATCAGTGAGAAATTTTGCTCATGTTGGGAATAAAAAAATTAAAACATTTTTTGCAACCTTTCAAAAGTGTTAGCAGTTTAAATTATATTTAAAGAACCAACTTTTTCTCTTTTCTACACACAAATTTCTTTCTTTTTTTTTTTTTTTAAGAGACAGTCTTACTTTGGCACCCACAGTAGAGTGCTGTGCCATCACAGCTCACAGCAACCTCCAGCTCTTGGGCTTAGGTAATTCTCTTGCCTCAGCCTCCCGAGTAGCTGGGACTACAGGTGCCTGCCACAACGCCCGGCTATTTTTTGTTTGCAGTTTGACCAGCAGGGCTAGGTTCGAACCTGCCACCCTCAGTATATGGGGCCAGCGCTCTACTCACTGAGCCACAAGTGTCGCCCTACACACAAATTTCTTACGATTTCTCATTGACGTTTCTTGTGATAATGCATAGATTTGTAATCCAATGAGACTATATCAAGTAGCAATGAGGCCTTGATGTGCAGAATGCACGTGCACTGTTAAGTGTGTCTCCCAATGACTAGAATGAATGCCTTCAAAGTCATCTGTCACATGGCAAAGGCTCAGTGCCACCCACTAGCGCCCTCAGCCTCCCAGACATCCCTTTCTCATCTGTCACCATCCTGGGCTGGGTGCTCAGCAGCAAGTCTCCAAGGGTTGGATGCCTCGTGTATCTGATGTTGGTCACGGAACTTGCCTGGAGGGGCCTGGCGTGCTCCCCTTTAGCAGCCCAGAGGTGTCCTCTGGCTGGAGGCCATGGTCCAGACCTTATCTCCAAGGTGGGCTGAGAGGATTAAACACAGTATGTGTCCTAACAGTAGCTGGGAAGCTCTAGACAGTTAGTTCCTCCTGTCACCAAGTGAAGTGCCCTGTGTAATCACCACCCCTGGGAATACTGTCACACCCACGTAACTCATCTGTCAGCACAGACAGAAGCCCAAGCCCATCACCTCCATCTTTCCCATTTTCTCTCGTCTTTTCCTTGCTCCCATCCACCTACATCACGCTTTCGCAGCATACTCAGCAACCAGCTTCGAGGTCCTTTTCTCAGTCCATGCTCTCCAGGACTTTGCTGCAGCAGTCAGAACTATTCTGCTTCCTTTACCTGGAAACATTTCTCTTTCAGCCTTGGGACAGCAGTTTCTTGAGCCTCTTCTTACTTGGACTTTCATTTTTCCCCTTCTCAATTTTATCTCTTGATGCCTTGCTTTCTTTTGGTGGGGTCCCTGACCCTTTTTCCTTCATGCGTTTCCCTATCTGTGTGTAGACAAATGTAACATCTTGCCAGCATGAGCTCTAGCTCCAAGATCCTGCTGCTCTTTGCAAAGCTCCACGCCCCTGAGCTTACTCTCCCAGCCCCTGAGCTGAAGAGCTGCCCTTTCCCCACCAAGACTCAGACTCCTCAGGGTAGCCTTGGCTTCTCAACTGACTGCCGACTTTTGGCAACATTCCCTCCTGAGTGCTGCTCACCCACCTGCTCTGCTGTAGATGCTACCCTGGGCTGGGTCCCCTGTCATCTGGACTGTGACCACGGCCTCCCAAGTAGCCTGTCACCTGTTTTTCTTCCTTCTGCCCCCTTAGACAGGTTATTACCAGATTACTCTCACAAAGCAATGGCCCTTATTCCTGATCAAATGTAGGCTGCCTTCTCAGCCAGACACCCCTTCACACTCTGTCCCTAGTCTATTTACATAACCTGTTCCATGCATAGATTCCAGAATATTCGTTTAACCCTATACTATCTGCCACACTGGCCTCGGAACTGGAAATACAGCCATGAATGAAATAAACTTTAAGTTCTCAGGGAACTTTCACAATGGAGACTAGACACATCAGCCTGCATGGCGGGGCCAAAGTGCTGACAGGAAGACAGGGCGGGCTGAGATAGTGGACGATGGCAGTGGGAAGACAGGGTGGGGCGAGAGGCGGTGGCGGCGGCACTGACAGTTTTTATAGGATGGTCAGAAAGACCTTTTCGAGGAGATGATGTTTGTCCAGAGACCTGAGTGAATTGCGACGTGAGCTCTGTGGGTATCTGAGGAAGAGCATTACAGGTAGAGAGAAAGAGAGTTCCGAGTCCTTAATGTGGGAACTTGCTTGGCAAGCTGGAGAAACAGGGAAGGAGCCCGACTGGATGAGCAGAGAATGAGGGGGCAGTAGACGAGGTCAGAGGGGAGTTGGGCCAGGGGGTGCAGGGCCATGCAGACTGGGGTCTGCACCAGGATCTTACTCTGAATGAGGGAAAAGGCACTGGAAGGTTCTTAGTAGCAGAGTGACATGTTGTTAAAAGTCTTGACACTGACAGCTGTGTGGGAGACTAGACAAGGGGCTGCAGGGACAAGGGTGGGACCTGGGGTACAGCTAGCAATGGCTGCGGCAGTTCAGGAGAGGGACCGGCCAGCTGCTGGATGAGCCGGCCGCTGTCATGTCCCAGCTCTGTTTCTATAGGCGATGTGACTGTGAAGTCTGAGAGAGAGAAGAGAGTCAAGGATGACTCAGAAGCAACTGGAAAAATGCAATTGCCATCAGCTAAGCTGTACAGGAAGGCTGTGGGAAGAAGTTTATTGGAGGAGGAAGGAGCTCAGTTTTAGGCGTGTCAATTTAGGGGACTATTAAACACCCAAGTGAAGTGTCAGGCTGCCAGCTATATATCTGAGTCTAGAATTCAAGAGACAGATCTGGGCTAGAAACAAATTTGGAAAGTATTTGTGTCTAGAAGGTATTCATGTTCAGAGATCAGGAGAGGTCACTTAGAGTGGAGAGAGCGGTCAGTGGACTGAGCTTGGGTCACTTACAAGTTGGGAAGGAGAACAGGGCTCAGCAAGGGAGAGAGAACTAGCAGCCGTGGGAAGGAGGAAAACCAAGGGCCTAATGGCCTGGAATCCACATGCAAACAGGGCTCACCAAGGGGGCTGGAGTCTGACTTGTTTGAAAACATTACGTGTGCACATGCCTGGACTGGTCAGTGTCATGAACAAACTGTCACCGAATCGTCATTGCCAAAGCTCTCAAAGAGGGAGTGGGAAGCTGCCAAATACCGCTGACAGGCTGAGGACAGTGATTTGCCTGTCAAGGGGAACAGTCCTCATGGAGATGACAGCCTGTGTAGTGGGTTCAAAAGAGACAAGGAGGAAAGGATGGGGAGTGAGCAAATACAATCAGCTCCTTCACGGAACTCTGTGGGACACAGGACCAAGAAATGGGGCAGTGGCCAGAGGGAAATCACCGTTGGCCAGTTTTAAGATGCAGTGATCACAGCTATTCCCCCTTCTCCTTCTCAACCCTGTCTGTCCCACCTTGCCCCACTTGCCGGCAACTCCCTCAAGGGGAACAAACACCTCCCATGTGCTCCACTACCCCAACTGCATGTGGTATTTGCAGGTGTGTTTCTATCTACATGCAACATTTTCAAGATACAGGAGTGCAGTGCTGCTCACTGGACCTCTGTAGTCCTCCCTGCTGGCAAGTGCTGTGTTAACACTGTAGGTCACCACTCTGCATGGCCTCCCTGACAGCGTTCAGAAGGGAAACAGGACTTCAGTAGAAACTGTGAAGTTGCTTATTCCTTTAGATCCTGGGAGTTAGTAGGAGCAAAAAGAACAGTATCTTTCACTTGCCTTTTCCACTCAAAAAAGGCAAGGCTAGAAACAACAGCTCACACTAAGGAATCATGGACTTGAATTTATTTTTAAAACTAACTGAAAAACCTCAACAGTTACCAAAAGTGTTCTCTTTGAAAACATTGGAGATTGGGTGAGAATGGGTAGGTACAGAGAAGGCGCCTTCTAGTTTAAGAAATGGCAAGTTCAGTGAAACTGCACTAAAAAGTACTTGATTAAAAACAATTTTTCCCTCCCACCTCCCCCAGAGCACACTGCAGCATGGAGACCAGAGCACTTCTCAAGATCCCTCCTGCTGAGAAGTGTCCCTCAGAAGTACTCATTCTCATTGCAAAAGGCTGCAACAGACAAGATGCTTCTAATCAGGGTTAAACACAGGTTAAATATCACACATGGCCTCTGAAGAAACTGTGTAGAAACAAGAGGGGTCACCAGTGCTTCCCATGATGAGAAGGCTTGAGTAACGGGAAATTATATCCAGGCCTGGCTAGACTGAGGCGGGCAGAAGTACAAATGGGAGTTTGAACCTCTTGTGCCCTGATCTCTACTGAGTGCCCACTACTGCCAAACTCCATGCAGTGGGTCACAAAGCGGTCCCTCTGCCACGTGGTTTGAGAGGACCAAGGGAGACTTCTGAGCTACAGTGTGAGACTGAGATCCAGGGTGTCTCTGTGGGAAGATGGCTGCCTCCATCCCGAGATGAGGGGCTGCAGATTCAGGCAGAAGCAGCAGTACCATGTGTGGAGATTTCTGGCCTAGCCAAGTGTTACTTGGCTGTGTCACAGGGAAGGTGCGAGCCTGAGAGCTGGCAGAGCACGGAGGGGCTCTCACTGGAGTGAAGACGCATGAGACAGGAGCATGTTTGAAGTTTTGAAGATCACCCTGGTGGGAGTGATTGAAAGGAAAAATAGACTGTATGCCAAGTTCAAAGCTGTGGAGACTAGTGCCTCTTGGCTGTTCTGGTTCCTGTTGTATTTGGCCATCCTTCTCTCTGCACCTCAAATATCTGGGGGTTTCATTCTCTTCGGCTATTTTTAAGCATTTGGATAATTGCATTTTTCACCTATACACCTATGTCATAAGGGCATAATATAATCAATCCCTATACTTGACCACTGTGAAATAATTTACTATGGTAAATGGCAGTTATGAAAATGCTCTTTAGTTATTAAACCAAGAGCCGCTGCTTTTCTGAAGGTTCCCATGCTCTCCTCTCTACCTACAAAACCCTGACTGGAATCTCACCTATGCAATGATCCCAACTCTAGTCCCTGAAAAAGTTTTCACCAGTTTGGGATAGAATACAGAAGCAAAGGACAATGTGCTGAATCTTTCATAAACAAAACTTTGTCCTGCATAAAAGCCTGTTTTTCTACAATGCATCCTACTTTCTGCTTGGATGTTAAAAGTTCCTTAATTTTATTAAGTGATAGCAACATAATATTTCTTAATGCTCTTATTTGGCAAAACAGTTGGCAACCCCAGAACCATCCACTGATTTTTTGAAATGTGCAATCTAGAAATCTGGCTGTCCCCTGCTTTGAGGCCCTCTGCCACTAGTTACTGTGCACAGTGGTCCCCGTTGTGGGCGAGGGAACATGGCCTGGCTACAGAGTCAACAGCCAGCTTGCTACGCAACTAGCAGGACAATGTCAGTGCTGTATGTCACTTAACCACTGTAGCGTTGGAATTTAGTATCTTAATGAGAATATGTAACTTCCCTCCATGGCAGCTATATTTAAACATTGTTGAATAACTAGTTACATAGGTTCTAAAAATGTATTTACTCTCATGCTCTCAATTTTATCTCCTTATGTTGGAGAAAGGTGCTTGACATCTATTACCCTGTTAGCATGTGATAAATGACTTACATAGTCTGGGACCCTTGGCATTGAGGCAGTTGTCCACCGGGTAAGGTGTTGAAGCCTTTGGAAGAGAACTGCATAAAAAATTAGGCGTTGAAATAGAAAGACCTGTTTGGGTCTCTGCTCACAACTTAGTCTCACGTTCCTCATCTATAAAGTGAGGATAGTAACTGTACCTGTCAGGATTGCACAGTTGTGTTTAGGACAATCTTAGGCACTTGGTGAGTATCTGATAAGGGTGACACTGAATTACCCTGTGAATGTGAGAAATTTACAAAGTATTGGCTTAAAGAAGGTTAATTCCATGTTACGAAAATGCAGAGTCAACAAAAAAATTGGCAGTTCATTACTTCATCATTTCTGAGTATTTATTGGTGAGTATTCTTAAAAACTAAATGCATTAAAAATAATTAGAATATCTGTTCATATAGTAGATGGCTAAGATGAGACAAATGACCAGAAATATTTTTTTAAAATGTGCTTTCCCCTATTTCTCTACCCTTCAAAAATAAAAAGCTCAAACTACCCCTCCCCAATATCAAATTTCTCTGTTTCTCAGAAAGAAAAACAGAGGATTTCCAAGTCTTTAAGCTAATCTCTAGAGTGCAACAAAACCAACTAATTATACTGGGCATGGCTGACAGACAGTATCTGATGCCAGCAACAGAAGGGACACGAGTATCACCAGTAAACAAAGTAGGTACACTTCTGTTACTTTAAATTGATAGTTTTATTATAGTAGCCACGGACACACAAGTAAAGGAATGTCCTGACATTCTCTGAGCAGTTCACGGAAAGTAGATGCACCTGTCCAGGCAGCAGAGTCATCTACACCTTTTCCTAACCAAAAGCAAAAGCTTTACATGTGGTAATGAAGAAAGCAAAGTTTTCTTATTCTTGTCTAAACAACTTCAGCCTCAGAAAATAGCTATTGTGGAGTGAGCTGAAAAGAGAAAAATGTTTTCTTCCTGATGTCCAAAGTCTGCACTTCTCCCCAACCGTCACGTGACTTCTTATGGTACTGCAGAGGGCAGTGTGTTCAGGGCTAGTGGGATCTACTTAGAAGGCCGACTACTATACTCCACTATAATCAAAAAGAAAAGGATACACTAATAAAATTAAATGCTGCTAAAATGCATAATGACAGGGAGACAATATCTAGGTGTATTAAAAGTGAGATGCTCTTTCACATAACACATTTAAAAGGTTACAATTACCATAAACACTTTAATGCCATTAAAAATCACTGGTGACGTTTGCTTTCCTATCTGCAGAGGGCTCTGCTGTTGCCCAGGTTGGCAGAAAGTGACGTGCCAAGCTAAGGCACTCGTCCTGGGCAGGCAGGCTCAGCCTGTTTGGAGTTGCATAGGCTTTATTTTTTTTAAGATCCATTTTGTTTCCAAAGGTCTCTGTGAAACCTTGAGCATTTCTCCTCTTTCACTAGTCATTGCGGCAGTCAGGTGTTTTAATCCCTTTAGTACCCAAACACACATAAGTACTCATGAAAAAAACATTAAAATAGCATTTTGAATAAATTCACTATACATTACATAGCTTGGGAACAACAAAGGGAAAAGCCAGGCTTGACTAGTATTTTATATAGAGAAGCAGGAGAAGACTTCGTCTAAAAACATTACAACTCAAGTGAAGATAAATACATTTTTGGTTAATCTGTGCTATGTCGTATAGAAATCCTGTTGGATACTCAGTCTACCAGGTAACTCTTTCAGATTTCCAAGTCTGGCTGTGTCAGTAGAAGAACATACACTGCTGCACACATTTGCATATATATGCACATACCTATATAAAATTCAGAGCAAGAAAATTTTCTTTAAATACATATGCTTAAAACCTGTCCCTCTAAAAATAAATATATTGCCTCTAATCAGTTGATAATTCTCAGAGCTCCTTCATAAACCAATCATAGTTTCTCAAAAATGTCAGATGACCAATTAGCTGCCGTTCAAATTCATTATCTGTCAATAAAAATTTTAAAATTCAGATGTATAACAGAAACAATATCCCCAGAATAGAACAGAGATAGAATTCTGGCTTTGAAAATAAATGTCTTAGTTTTCTTGATATTCAGCTCCTATAAGTGTCCGCACCCTGCCTTGGCACATGGTCAGCAGCAGGATGGCACCCTCATGACTGTGCCCGACTCCGCTGACATCATCTTCTATTCAAAGGAGTCAACGGGCATTTCTTTTGCTGTTTTGTTCCAGGGAACTAACACAACATCATTTGTATTTGCTACCACTCCCATGGATCACAGTGAGTTGTGTGTTTTAATGTAATTTACAATGTGCTGGTACCACTGAGGTAAAGCAGAAGTGGCTCTGGCATTTGCAATAAAGAAAAGTCTCCCAGGAAAACAACACAAAAAACCTGGTGGTGTATATCCAAGTTCCATGAAATAACTCAAAACCACTGCCAGAATGGGCACAGTGAATATCTGATATCAAGGTTAAACAACAGAGACAGATGAAAATACTCAAAGTACATCCTTTAGAAACAATGCAATTCACAAAAATTTAGCTTTACTTTTTTACTTTTACACTCACTTACAAAAAAAACTCCTTAAAATGATATAAACCAGACCAAGTTGTTTAATATAGTACAATCATTAACAAACTTGTCATTTGTTCTTGAATATGGGAATCTCAGAAATGTATGAAATCCATGATAAATGATAGCAAGAATGTTTAATGCCTTGGCCTATTTTTTTAAAAGAAAAATTTGCCATAGTTGAAACATAACTTGTAAAAAGTACGGTGTTTTATGTGCTCACAGTTCCAGATCACTAACTTTATAAATGTGAAAGTTATCCATATGTAAACAAGGCCTCTTTTTCATTGATTTTAATCTTGTTTAAACCTTTGGATATTTCAGTCTTCAGATCCCCCAAGGTAAGGCTGACTTTATCAGATACAAATAAAACGTTTAAGTCCATGATGTGCTGCAGCCTGAGGAGACCAATGCACCAGTATTTACAGGCTGGCTACAATACCTTTCTCTTTTTTAAAAAATCCAAATGTGTATCAATATCAAGCCACACTCACTTTCGGATTTTCTCTGGCTACAAAAATTGGGCAACAGCACTTTCCCTCCTTCATCTCTCCCGGCAGCCCTGCAGTGGGGGGCGGGTCTCAGGATGAGGGGCGCGGCCTCTTGGGAGGTGGTGGCGGCATCAGCTCTGCGTCAGGGTCCAGATGATGCTTTCGCTTCTGCCCTTGCAAAGCCATGGCACATCTGTCGATGAACTCAAACAGCATCTCCTTGGTGACAGGGTTCGAGATGCTATTGCACACAGCTGTGGACAGAGCAGGACACCGGTCTCATGTGAGGGTTAGTTAGGGCAGCTGACCACAGGCTTATGGGCAGGTTTTCACTCCAACATGCTAACCACGTCCACTTCACCAATGTGAGTGACAAACTTCACATCACACTAATCTCCTCCCTCTCCATACCCAAAGTAAGTGCTTTCCCAGTAGCTACCCTTTATTGTGGTAATTTTAAGCCAAAACTTAATATAGAGAAGACTGCATCTAAAAACATTATAACTCAAGTGAAGATAAATACATTTTTGGTTAATCTGTGCTATGTCGTATAGAAATCCTGTCGGATACTCAATCTACCAGGTAACTCTTTCAGATTTTCAAGTCTGGCTGTGTTAGTAGAAGAACATGCATATACTTACAGCTATATGCATATACCTATATAAAATTCATCAGGAAAATTTGCTTTAAATACATATACTTAAAACCTGTACCTCTACAAATAAATACATGAGCCTAAGTATTTGGGTCATAAGCGTGTCTTCCCTTTGGTGTCCTATCCCTCCCAAACAGTCCTTATAGGATTTGAATCTAGCACAGCACCAGGCACTACAGTCCACGTTCCACTGAAACTTCTCCAGAAGCTGTGCACTGTGGTACTGCTGTCATTCTCAGTCAGACGTCCACTCTGACAAACGTCACTACCGTCCCCATTCCTATTGAATACAGGGCTTCACTGAAGATGGCAGGCCATATTACTTTATCTTTTTTTTAAGTGACCAACATTTAGTACAAGTCCTTTTAACTGTATTTACCTGTGGTTCTGGAATAAAAGACACTGGCTTAATCACTCCTACTTTTGAAATGAATTCATCCTGTTTGAACATTGGTAGTTCCAACAGAAGCCCTAATGTACAAGACTAACTTTTAAACTACTTATTTTCTTGTAAACTTATAGTAATATTATCATCATCACTGATTGAGCACTTTAAAAGCACACAATTCTATTAACTTTTTTTTTTTTTTTAGACAGAGCCTCAAGCTGTCCCCCTGGGTAGAGTGCCGTGGCTTTACAGCTCACAGCAACCTCCAACTCCTGGGCTCAAGCGAGTCTCCTGCCTCTGCCTCCCAAGTAGCTGGGACCACAGGCGCCCGCCACAACGCCCGGCTATTTTTTGGTTGCAGCCGTCATTGTTGTTTTGGCGGGTCCGGGCTGGGGATTTGAACCCGCCACCTTAGGTGTACGTGGCTGGCACCTTAGCCGGTTGAGCTACAGGCGCCGAGCCAATTCTATTAACCTCTATCTTGGTTTTTATCTTTGTGGTCCCAGCAGTACACCTGACAGACTTCACCTGCTGTGTGCTGTTCCTCATGAAAGAAACTTACTCTTCTGAATCCCCGAAGCACTCACATTGTACCCAAAGAACACCGGGAAGTACAGCACAGCACAATTTGTTTCTTTTAAACAGTTTTCATTTACTTTGTTCTCCATTGTTTGAAAAGCTATTTTAGGAGATGAAAATTACATTTTCCCCTGCTAATTTTGTCTTTTACCATCTGCCAAACAATGGTTTTTATGGTTTTAAATAGATGTGAAATTATCATGGCTTTTGTTGTTGTTCAATCAACCCCACTTGTGCAGCCCAGCGTCCTGTCCTCTCTGCTTCTCCCGGCTAGACGGGATGAGCAGGCTCTTTAGAGAGGAGGGCACACAAGCTGACGGGAGCCCCGACACATCTTCCCATCGACAAGGAGGAGGTCCAGATGATTCTATGACCCATCAAGCAAAACAGCAAAGCACATTTTGGCTCTAACACCTTAATTTTTTTTTTTTAAACATGGAAGCACTGGTAGGTTGTCACACTCACCCATGGCAGTGTTGTAGGCATTAGGAAAACTTTTGTCTGTTCTCTGTCTCATGAAGACCCAGCTGTTGTTCTCAAATTTGCATTCTATAATTTTGTTGTCATACTGTTTTAGCTCTTTTGTCACCTGTTTCAAAGAGAATTGAAGAAAATATTCAAATCATTTGAAAAAGCTTTCTGGTTTTTTGCTTCTACTATGTGACAGACACATTAGGTAATGCCAAAAATACCTCTGTAACTGAAGATATGCTGTGCCCTCCCCATATACAAGCTCATTTACCCAAAATTTTATAAATAGTTGTGAAAACCACTGTCAATATATGGGAATTAAAAGAAACTAAGCAGAAAACAGTCACTTCTGGGCCAAATGCAAATATGTTACCATGGGGACCAGTGCCTTCAATACTGTCTGTGCGTCTACGGCTTTCAAAAACTAAATATACCGCCTAGCTCTTATAGATGTTCAGAAATGTCTCACCACCTAAATTCCTATGTCAAACCTAAGAAACTACATTTACTAGTTAAAGAAAAGTTACACACAAAAAGTAAACACTAGGATCAAATGCCGGTGATGTGCGTCCTAAAACATTTTGCTTTTTACCAAAATCTAATCTTAAGGGTATCCACCTTTTCCATCTCTAAGCTAGTGCCAACTTAGAGATGAAGCTACTTTTGAATTTAGTTGGTGGGTTTTTGGCTTCTTCACCTCGGATGATTGAATATGGATATTCCGTCAGAGCTAACAAGTATCCATGGTAACTACAGAACCTAGGCTGTGAGAATGGTTTTCATAAATAGGAACCCAAGCTTATCTTTGCAGTTTTCAAATATAATGCCAGTCATGGTAATATTTTAATTCTGCCCTCATCTTTCAAAGCTAACAACTTTTTCTCACAAGATGGTAGACTGCAATCATTTAACTTCATTAGCATTATTTGAAACGCTCTCATTTTTCTACCCACATATTCACTGCCACTTAGGAATGTGAAGAAAATTTTTTAAAGACGCTTTCAATTTACAGATTAGGCAGCAAATGTCTTCATAAGAACTTTCAAATTATATTTTTTTCCCCAGAATAAGTATAACATTTAACTGGACTATCTGCCTTTTAAACAAATCTGGCAGGTCTAATTCATTCAGTGGTTCTGGAACTAGACATGGCCAAAGAGGTGAGACTTCACTTAGCAAACTTGCTGAATTTATTCTCTAATATTCATTATTTTAGTCGCAACTCCCCTGCCTTGCTTCCTAGGGACATAACTCCTTTTACTTTTTTTATGGAGACCAGAGTTTTCCTCTGCCCCCGGGCTGGAGCACAGAAGCACCATCCTTTTACTTTTGATACATTCTCTACACCCAAGTATTAGACAACTCACTCGGTTAGGGAACCATGTTTGGGTTACACCATATGTAAGGTGTAACAGAAATAAGTTTCTTAACTGTTTAGTCTCCGTTTTCTAATTTCCAAAATGGGGAAAGAAGTTACTAATTTATTGGGTCATTGCAAGAACAATAAATAAAAGTGACTAACACATGGCAATCAGTAAAACTGTTAACTGAATATAAAATTAGGCAATAATACATTACTTTATAAAAACTCTGGGAAAAAGCAACACTAAATGTACCATCCTAACCATTTTAAGTGTGCTGTGCACTTTAAGTATATTCACATTGTTGTGCAACAGCCCCCGGAACTGTCTCTTCTTGCAACACTGAAACTCTGTGCCCACTATCCTCGTAGTCTCCCCTCTTCCCAAATAAGGTAACTACCTTATTACCTTGTTTCTATGATTTTGACCACTTTAGATACTTCATATGAGTAGAACCATCTGTCCTTTTGTGTCTGCATTACTCATTTAGCAAAATGTCCTTCATTCACTGTAGCATGTGATGGGAATTCCTTCTTTTTTAGGCTGAATAATGTTCCAGTGGATGTATGTAGGTATATACACTACACTTCCTTTCATCATTCATCTGTTGATGGACATTTGGGTTGCTTCCATCCTTTGGATAATATTGCAATGAACATGGGCATGCAAATATCTCTAAGATCCTATAAATTCTTCTGGGTAAATACCCAGAAATGAGATCACTGGATGATATAGTACTTCTATTTTTAATTTTTTGAGGAATCCTTACTTTTCTACAATGGGCACACCATTCTACATGTTTATCATTAATGCACAAGATTCCCAACTTATCCCTATCCTCACCAACACCTGTTATTTTCTGTTTTTTTTTTTTTTTTTTTAAATAACGGCCATCTTGGTAGGTGTCAGGTGCTATTTCAGTGTGGATTTTGATTTGCATTTCCCTAATAATTAGTAGGGCTGAGTATGTTTTCATGTGCTTACTGGCTGTGTGCCTTCTTCAGGGAAATATCTGGTCAAGGCTTTTGCTCATTTTTAAACCGTGTTATCTGGTTTGGTTCTGTTTTAGAGTAGAAGCTCCTGAGTATTCTAGCTATTAAGCCCTTCTCAGGTTGCCTCTTCGCTGTTGCTCAGTTGCTTTGGTATGAAGAAATTTTTAAGTTTGGTGCAGTCTATTTTTTATTCTGTTGCCTGCAATTCTGGTATCCCATCCAGGAAATGATAGTAAAATCCAATGTCCTAAGATTTCCCTGATGTTTTCTTCCAAGTGTTTAACAGTTAGCTTTAGGTCTTTAATTTATTTTTGAGTTAATCTGATGATGTAAGGTAAAGACCCAGCTTCATTTCTTATGCATGTGGACTGTGTTTTCCCCACACTGTTTATTGAAGAGATTGTCCTTCCCACTGCATGGTCTTGGCTCCTTGTGGTACGTCATTTGGCCAGATATGCAAGGTTTTAGTTCTGAGCTCTCTATTCTATGCCATTGGTCTATGTAGCTACCATTATGCCAGTAATTAAGTATACTTTCTTAATCACTGTTGATTTGAAGTATGTTTCAAAATCAGGTACTGTAAGGTCTCCACTTTTATTCTTTCTCAAGATTGTTTTGGCTATTTGAGGTCCCTTGAAATTTCGTATAAGTTTTGGGATAATTTTTCTATTCTGATAAAAAATGTAGCATGGTGTTTTTGATAGGGATTGCATGAATCTGCAAAAAGATTTTGGTAGTATGGCTACTTTAACAATACTAATTCATCCAATCCACCAGCATGGTATTTATTTCTATCTTTTTTGATTTCCTTTAGCAAAACACATTGCTCTTTTTTTTTAAAATCTTCCGCGTAAATTTACTAAAGACATCCATGATGATGTAGTAAGGTGCACTCTGAGAACAGCTGTCAAGGGAGTACAACACATGCGTTTCCCAGGGACAGCTTGCTAGTCAGTGTGCAGGCTGCCTTTGTCATGCAGTGTCTCAGTTTCAGAACTGCTATAAATTATGTGTTACTCAATTTGACTATAGCAATTAAGTAGTATTATTAATGATCTGTATGTCTGGTTGGCCATGCATTAAAGATCTGGGAAACACAGCTTTCCAAAAAACATATGCATCTGCCACTACCAACTTTAATATAGTTCCACGGTAAAGAACATTGATCTTCATTGATCATAGCAGTTATATTCCCAAGAGAGACACACTAGAGGTACTCATTTGGTTAGACAATAAAATATATTTAATTGATAAAAATAGTGCCTCTCACAGGTACACAAACCAATGGCAATTTATACCAATGGTTGTAACAAAAGAATGACTAGCACATGGGAGAGAAATTTAATTCTGATATCCAAATTCCAATTTGTTATTATGACAATAATCATTGTCAGTCAATTACATATTATTAACTACTAAAACAGGACTGCAGTGGAGGACATTCTATAATCAACTCTATCTTAGTTTGAGCTAATGAGCTAACGAAAGCTTGAAAGTAAAAAGAATAAAATTTTTATAAATCAGGATTTCATATCTATACCCGTAATTACATTGAATTAATGAGGTTTTATTGGTTTTGGAAAAAAAAGAGCAACACACAGTATAATTCATATTGAAAAACTTTTTTTTTTATGTATTCCTCTTACTGAGTCCCACATTTTTATGTTATTTGAATCTACCAATACCCTGGGGTTAAGAGATTGTCAGATGAAACCTGATCTAGTATCTCTGAATATTTTAAATTAGCAGCTCAAAAATAATATCTGGAATGAAGGGCTCAAAGCCTCAGCTGCTCCATTCTGCCACGTTTCACAGAATGCATTTTGTACCCTGAGTGGTGAATGCACTAAGTCACAAAGGCACACACACTCAGTGTCGGCTGCACTGACCTGCATAAAACAAGGAAAGATGCACTTCTGGTTCTAAAATTGACTGTCCGTGCTCTGTAAAAGTTCATTTGTGTTATTAAGAGCTCATCTTTCTTTCAGAGAGATACTACACAAAGACTTTGGAGAAGGTGATTTCTCTGAACTAATTTGCTTTGAAGACACTTTAAATAACGTATATCCTTAGACCGAGAATGCCATCAGGAAGTTGCTCCCTTTTAATTTTTAAATAATTTTAGATTGACAGAAAAGTTGTAAAGATAATACAGAGAACTTCCACACAAGTTCAATATCCCTTATCTGAAATGCTTAGGTCCAGAAGTGTTTCAGATTTTTGAATATTTGCATTATACTACCAACTGAGCATTTTAAATCTAAAAAGCAGGAATCTGAAACAAGCATTTTCTTTGAGCATCACGTCATTGTTCAAAAAGTTTCAGATTTTGTATTTTTAAATTTATGATGCTCAACCTGCATTGCCTTCACCCAGCTTCCTCTAATGTATATATGTTTACCTATCATGATGCCAAAAATAAGTATACACATTTGAAGAGATCTTGTTGGAAGTGAAATTGATAATTCCCAAAGTGTCCTGCAGACAGAATGGATGTGCATAGCAAGTCTAGGCACACTTGACCAGTAACAGTACCTTCAATTCAACTTTGAAAAGTAACACATATCTAGAGGTTATCTAACCTCTCTTAAAATACGTATATTTTTCTGGCACCCTCTGTATTTATTAACTCTTAAAAAACGAACATTGGCACAACACAAGTGACCAAGCTATAGACTTTAGTCAGACTGTCAGTTTCCCCACTACATCTGCACCTGTCCAGGATGCAGTTTGGGAGGCAGCACTGTGTTTTGGTGCCGCATCTCCATAATCTCTTTCAGATTATCCGTCACATATTTTGCACAGTGTTCCTCAATTTAGGATTTTCTAATGTCTTCTTATGATTAGACTGAGGTCACAGATATTTGGAAAGAATGCCACACAGGTGCAGTGCCCTCTCACTGCACCAGCACAAGTGCTGCTGGAGATGCAAGCCCTGTCACCTGGGCAAGGTGCAATCTGCCAGCTTCCTCTCCCGGGAAGTCAGAAGTATTCCTTGCCATACACTTTTAGTTGTGGGTCACAATGTCCAGCCTCACTCAAGGAGAGGGAAATTAGGCCCCACTTCCTGGAAGAAAGGGTAGCAAAGAATTTGTGGATATTTATTAAAACCAGCACAGAAATTACGCATTTGTTACAGGAGATGCTCTGAAACTAAGCATCCGCTTCTCAAAGTCATGCTCACGAAATTTAGCATTCACCATGAATCTTGCATGCAGCAATTACTCTTGTGGTGTTCTAATGGAATTTCTGTGTCCTCCTTTCCTTCTATAATTATAATCTGGGCTTCTGTAAGAAATATTTGTCCCTTCTCCCCTATTTAATCACTTATTTATATCAGTATGGACTCATGGCTATTTATTTTATTATTTGGTTTTTAATAAACACTATCATCATTTATTTTGTTACTCACAGTACTACAGTTTTGGCCACTGGGAATGCATGGTAGGCTCCTATATCTTATCTTTAACTTGTTTCCACTTTTTGTGCAAAGGGCCCTCTACTGGGGACTTTTTAAGAACAAAATTATTCTTCACAGTTTAGGCTATGCTAAGAAAAATATTGCCACCACCTGTTTTGGTCAGAATTTAAAACCACTATTGAGAGGAAGAGTGATGGGAAGAGGGGAAGAAGGAGAATATATGTTACTATAAATGTTAATAGTATTTAACTAAGTTGGGTATTTTTTCTTTTCTGAGGTTATAATTCACTTTTGATAATCCAAGCTCTACCTCTGTAGTGTGACAGAAGGTGAACTTTAAAATCATATCTTGAATAAACGAACTCAAACAAAAATCTTATTTTTATTAAAATAACTTCATTTTTTGGTATTTATGAAGGCAGAGAAAATAAACAAAGCAGAAATGAAATGGAATTACAAAAGTGTTTCATGTGGTGTCAGAACAATATAAACAGCTTAAGTCTGAATTACTAGATAAATAAAATAATCTTTTAAAAGTACTATATTATATAAGGTCTGAAAATTAAGTTCTGAATATCACTACAGTCACCAAATGTCACTATGGTGATCTCTGAAGCACTCCCTTAAGAAGCTATGCACTAACGCCAGCACCTGGTCTACCATTCAAAGCAATTTTGGAATCCTCTCTTTGAAATGGTCACCAGAGTTGTTGTTGTTGTATTACCTTGTCCTGAATGTTGTCAAAATGTCTTCCTTTTAAAATTTCCTTTATTATGAGGTAAAAGAAAAAGTCACTGAAGTAGATCAAGTAAGTAGGGAGGGTGTTTCTGTACACTTATTTGTTTACTGGCTAAAAACCTGTTAACAAATAGGATTTTTACAAAGAGAATTATGAAACCCTAAGAAAAGAAATAGCAGAAGACATTAACAAATGGAAGAGCATACCATGGTCATGGCTGGGAATTAACAACATTGTTAAAATGTCTATACTGTTAAAGCAATTTATAGATTCAATGCAATCTCCATTAATATAGCAACATCATACTTTGAAAAACTGGAAAAAATAGTTCTTCATTTCATATGGAACCAGAAAAAAATCTGTATAGCCATGGAAATTCTTAGTAATAAAAAACAAAGCTGGAGGCATCACTCTACTAGACTTTAGGTTATATTACAGTCCACAGTGATTAAAACAGCATGGTACTGGCACAAAAATAGAGACACAGACATATGGAACTGAATAGAAAACCAAGAGATGAAACCAGTCTCTTACAGCCATCTGATCTTTGATAAACCAAATAAAAGCATATACTGGAAAAAAGGTTCCTTATTCAACAAACGGTGCTGGGAGAACTGAATAACCACATCCAAAAGACTACTTGACCTGTAGCCTTCATCACTTACAAAAATTGACTCAGGATGGATAAAATATCTAAATCTAAGACATGGAATTATAAAAATCCTAGAAGAAAGTATGGGAAAAACTCTTGATGATGTCAGGCTGAGGAATGATTTTATGAAGAAGACTTCAGTGGCAAATGCAACAACAACAAAAATAAACAAATGGGACTTACTTAAGCTGAAAAGCTTCTGTACAGCTAAGAACACAACAATCAAAGCAAATAGACAACCTTCAGAATGGGAAAAGATATTTGTATCTTACGAATACGAGAAAGGCTTGATAATTAGGATCTAGAGAGAACTCAAATTAATCAACAAAAAACCAACAAACAATCCCATCTGGGCAAGAGACATAAACAGAACTTTCTCTGAGGAAGACAGACAAATGGCTAAAAAACATAATGAAAAAATGCTCACTGTCCCTAATCATCAGAGAAATGCAAATCAAAATCACCCTGAGATATTGCCTAACCCCAGTGAGAATAACACATATTACAAAGTCCCAAAGCTGCAAATGCCAGCATGGATGTGGAGAGAGGGGGACACTTTTAACACTGTTGATGGAACTGTAAAATCATACAGCCTTTTTGGAAAGAAGTATGGAGAATTCTCATAGAACTCACTTAGACCTCCTGGGGTTTGTTGTTGTTGTTGTTGTTCGTTTTTTAAGACGAGTCAAGTGCAGTAGTGAGAAGGGGGGAAAGAGTAGAACATGGAGTTCAATCTGTAACTGACTGTGAACAATCAAGTGAGATAACTCACTACCTTCGGACCAGCCTCAACCTCCTGTTTGATCCTACAATCCCATTACTAAGCATCTACCCAGAAGAAAAAGAATAATTTTATCATAAAGACACTGGCACTAGATTGTTTACTGAAGCTCAATTTACAGTTGCCAAGATATGGAAACAACCTAAATACCTATCAGCTCAGGAATGTGTTAACAAACTGTGGGGGTGTGTGTGTGTGTAAAACTATATACCATGGAATATTATTCTGCCATAAAAAGATGGTGACTTTACATCTTTTGTATTAACCTGGATGGAACTATTCAAGTTGGGGAGAGGGGAATGACAGAGAGGAGAGAGGGGGGAGAAGGGGAGAGGAGAGAGAAGGGGGGAGAAGGGGAGAGGAGAGAGAAGGGAGAAAGGGAGGGGATTGGTGTGCTCCCTCTTAATTGCCATGAAGTAAGGGTATTTGTCACATCTCTTGGGTGTGGAGGCAACTAGACGGACTCTACCTAAGAAATGCAAATATTGTAACCTAGTTGTTTATACCCTCACATTGACCTGAAATTTAAAAAAGAAAAACTAACTTCTCTCCCAAACATTGTCATGTGAGCTGGTGCACTGTTGTGATGCAAGAGCCATGAGTTGCTGACAAAAAGTTCAATTTGCTTTTGTCTAACTTTTTCATGTATCCTTTTCAGCACTTCTAAATAGTAAACTCCATTTGGTACAAATTCATAATAAATTATACCTTGATATCAAAGAAGGTTAATGACATTGCTTTGACTCTTGATTTGGACTGACAGAAATATTTTGGTTATGGAGAACTGGCTAACTTCCAGTGGGCACTTTGATGCTGTGTTTCCAGTCATATTGGTTACACCTATGTTTCATCACCAGTGATAAGATGGCTCAAAACATTATCTTGTTTTTCCAAAAGGTCTTGGTTTTGTTCATCAGTGAGCAACCTTGGGACCATTTTTCTATATGCCTTTCTCATGACAAGATTTTCAGTTAAGATTTTCTGAATGGTTTCTCTATTGATGTATGTTTGGTCTGCTATGCTTCTCACAGTCAGGTAAAAATTTTGACACACAATTAGATGAACTTGTGTGATATTTCATCATTTCTGCTCAGTACTGTTTGCCTTGCTGTCTCTTCAACAGTGATGCTTTCTCTCCCCTCAGAAAAACATGTAATCCATTTGTACACTGCCATTTTTTTTTATGACATTGACTACCATGTCCCTGGTTTCATTTCCACTCCTGCAAAGTTTAACAAAAAATTTACAAATGTTTGTTCATTGCTCTAATTCAAACACCAACATTCTGAGGACCACACACAAAAACATGCAACAATAATGAACACCACTCAGCAAGACACCACCACCTGTCCACACAAACACACCTGTGAGACACTGATGTACCACAGTTATGACATCTTACTGAGCTGTTTGTACAGTGCTGCCAACATAAGTGTGTGATGCCAACTTCACAAACTTAATTGTCAGACCTTGAAGTAGGTCCCGGATATATATTTCACTTTAAGAACGTGCATCCATCTACTTGAGGAAGTAAAACACTTGTCAAATTACCTTTTAAAAAACACTGTTAAGACCAGCACTTCAAAAAAAGTTCCTTTACTGAAATCTTTTGGGGTTTATGACTCTATCCTGAACAAGTGACTTAGCTGCTTCCTTTTATTAATAATTGGCTCCCTTCCATAGCTGAATGTCTGATTGAAAGGTTTAAAGACCCTACTATTCATAAAGGAGGGACATACTGCTGCTGTGTTTCTAACTGAGCCAAAACGCAAAGTGTGTTACTTATATAGTAGTTCTTACACACTTTTTTTATTGGTCAGGCAATATCAACCATTTTTTAAACCATTGACACAATGCATCATTATATAAATAAATATGGCAAGCACTGTAAACTAATAATCTATATACAAAATCTCATTTAATGTAAACCACAATCTTATAAGGTAGGAATTACATTACTGCCCTTCTATAGGCATGGAGACCAAAGTTACAAGGGTAGTTACTTATCTCACCCAGAGTCACAGATCCAGAAAGTTAGGACAGTCAAGCCTCAAATACATGTCTCCCTCTCTAATGCCACAATGCCATTTCATGCCACACCAGCTACTGTAAGACCTGGTACTCTATAGACAACAAATGTAGAAACAAAAAAAGTCATTTTCCCGCTCAAGTTTCGGCTGAGATTAAGTACAGAGATCTTTACTGACTAAAGTCAGTCACATCAAAGCACAGTCATGGGACTTCACTCAAACACAGCTCTGGAGCCCAGCAGCAAGCAGTGGGGACCCTTGCCTGTAACCTAGCCCACACACTGTTCTTAAGACAGCTCCAAAGGCAGTGGAGGTCCAACATATTAAGCTATTTAACACAATTTTTATCTGTTCTTAAGTTTTAAATACCCTGTCCCAGCACTATATAATAGCCAAATTTCCCAAACTGGCCAGTCTCAGTTGGCATGGTAATACTCCACTTTAACTGTCACATAATTAACCAATTGGTTATTTTTCTGTTCTTCTGTTTCCCTACTCCTGCCTGTAGGGAGGTAAAGTAAACTGAAATGACTAATCTTTTTTTTTAATCTTTATTTTTGCTTTCCCCAGCCCTTTTCTATTAAAACCAGCCTTCTCTGCTTAGCTCATCAGAACACTTAACAGTATGAAGTGTTGCCCAATTCCAGCATTGCCAATTAAGGTTAATTAAGACCTTTATATTTGTTGTAATTTTGTATTTGGACACATCAAAACAGCAGTAAATGTTTCAGTTAAATAACTGGAAGTTTATAAAATGTACGCAATTTATTAAATACCTACGTGCATACGTGAGTGCTAGGTGATCACAGAATTATACAGGAAGACTGCTTTGCTGGATGGCAAGCATTTTACATTTAAGATCCATTTAGTGTGAGTTTGTTGTGATGACCATCATTCTCCAATATACCCCAATGTGCTTTCCATTTTCCCACTCCAGCAAAACTCTGGCTAAGTTCATCAATGACCTCTCTGTTGGTAAATCAGATGGATTCATTTTATTTAACCCCCCAGCATTGCCTTACGCAGTTAAATACTGCCTCCTTAAACATTTCTCTTTTCTAGGCTTCTAGGACGTAAAATGCGGGTGCCCTCCTCTTTACTTTGCTTTTGCTTTGCTACTCCTTCTCAGGTTTCTTTGCTAACTTCTTTGAAGTTGGCCAGTCCTCAGGGGCTCGTCCTGGGTTCTTATTCTTTCTCTAGCAATCCTGTCTATCTCTATAGTTTTAAATACCCTTATATGTGGCCATCTCCCAAATTTTGTCTCTTTTCACATTTCCTGAGCTCAAGAACCAGTCTTCCTAGAACCATCTGAAAAAGGGCCACATGAAAGGCTGGTGACACAGCCTTGCCCTCTGGAACCTAGTATAATGTCAAAGGCAGACAATAAACAAGTAAAAAATTACAAAGTAAGATAAGGTCTATGAAGAAAACAACATGTAACAGAGACTAAAGCAGAAAGTTACCGGGCTTTAGGTGGGATAGTCTAAAGAGATTATATTTAAGCTAAGATTTATGGAATGATAAGCTAGTTAATGAAAAAGGAAGAAAGAAGAAAGGGAAGGAAGCAGAGAGGGGGAAAGTGAGTGAGTGGCAGGGTAGCAGGGATATGCACGTTTGAAATACCCTGCAGGGAGTGATCAATAATGTGTCCGAAGGCCTGGGGTTAGAAATGATCTTAGCATCTTGGTATGTTGAAGGTGCAAAGGTAATGCAACTGCAAGTAAAGAATCTTTCTGGAAGTCTTTGTACGAGATCCTACATAGATCTGACACATTCCCAAACTCTTCCTCCTTTATATTTACTATATAATAGACATATATATTTTTAAAATTTCTTTCCAGCTGCTTATTAGTTAATATCATTACTTGAAGACTTCTCAAGCACAACATGTTCAAGACAACTTTTCACCTTCTTCCAAATCTGCTTCTCTTCTCTTCTCCACCTTGACGAGTGGCAGCCCTGTCCACCCAGTTTCTTAGGACATAAGCCTTAGTATCCTCCTGATCCTTTCCTCTTCTTTCCCCACACATTTGAATCATGACCTGGGTCTAATAATTCTACCTTCTACCACTGTCTCTCAGATTCCTACAACATACTATCAATTCTTTACACTGAAGCCAGATTAATTTTTGAAAAGTGATATCTAATCAAGTTATTCCTTTGCTTAAAAGAAAAACAAAGACCTACATGTAGAAAAGGGAGAAAAAAACTGTCTATTCACAGATGGCATGTTCACTGACACAAAAACAATCGGCAGAGGCTCTGAGAACTAGTAAGCTGAATCAGATTGCAACATACAAAGGTAGGATATGCACAATGAATACAGAATATAAGAATACTAAAACCAACTGAATTTCAAATGAATAGTTGCATATTTAAAATGTTGTAAAAATCATTGACTATAACACTAAAAACTCAGAAAACACAAACTGTTTAGGAATAAATCTAAAAATCATACAAGATCTATATGCTCACAATTACAAAATACTAAAGAAAGAAAAAATCAAAAAGGACTAAATAAATGAAGAGATATCCCAACTTCATTGATTACAAGGTTCAATATTATTAAGAGGTCAATTCTTCCCAAACAATCCACAGATTTAGCATAATCACAAGCAAAATCACAATAAAATTTTCTATGAATATCAACTATTTGATCCTAAAATTTATATGGAAAGCCAAAAAAACTAGACTAGCCAAAACAATTTTGGAAAGAAAAAACAAAGTTGAAGAAGTAACAATAACTGATTTCATGACTTCCAAATTGTATATAAAAACAGCACATTGTTCAACAAATGATGCTGGAAGAACTGAATAGCCATATGGAAAATACCCAGCCTACTCCATACCATTAAGATTACATGAAAATTAACTCAAAATTGAAAAGTATACCTAAACATAGAACTGAAAACTACAAAACTTCTAAAAGAAAATGTAAATCTTTATCACCTAGGGTTAAGCAAGATTTCTTAGAAACAATACCAAAAACACGATCCATAAAATTTAAAAATTTAAAACTTATGTTCTTTAAAAATATCACTAAGAGAATGAAAAGACAAGACACAGATTAGGATAAAAATCTTTGCAAATCACATATCTGACAAAGGACTTGTATCCACAACATGTAAAAAAAACCTTGAAACTCATACAAAATAAACAATTTAGAGGGAGGAGCAAGATGGCGACTGAGTAACAGCTTCCTTGCAACTGGGCATGGTGAGACTGGGGAGAGAAGACTTCAGGCATCTCTGGCTGGTGGAATATGCCCAGAAACAGCCTTTTGGGGACACAGGGAGTCAGCAAGAAACTTCTGGACCCCATGAAGAGGACAAAAGCAGTGGAGAACTGGCAAGTGGTTGCATGTGTTCACTGGGTCTAACTTCCCTGGCAGCTATAAGTATAGAAACAGTGAGACTGCAAACTGCAAAAGCCTTACCTATGAATTGTTATGTATTTTTTTGGACTTGGCACTCAGTTGAACTTCCTTGGGAGAACTTGGTTGAGAGTGAGGAGGACTTTAAGCATTGTCTAGGGCCCTGGACTGAGCTGCTGAGGCCAACAGAGCTAATAGTGTTCGGCTGTGGGCCGTGTGAACCCACTGTGGGAGAACTAGCCCAGCAAGCTCTGCCCTCAGGGTCACTAAGCGAGGATCTGGTGGGAGACCTTAGGCAGGCGAGTAATCTAGTGACTGAGCAGCCTAAAGGTAGGAACTGAGATGCCTTACAGCCTTGGCCCTCAGGGGCATAGAGTGAGACCAGTTTTGGCATACTGGATAAGCAGACAGCCACTTCAGGAGTGATCCCAGTGACGAGTGCTTTCCTGGGAAAGCTTCTATTTAGCCAAGTTTAACAGTTTAAAGTGCCTTTTAAGCAGGCTGAGGAGAGATTTAGGATCTCCACCCTGTGGGATTTAAGAAATCAGCAGAGGCCTCCACTGTCCATCTCATATAGTTGTATCAGCATAATGATTAACATCTCATACTCCAAAAGACCACCTGTTGCCCAGATAATATTCAGCAAGATATATACTGCTTTGTTTTTGCTTTTTGTTTGTTTTGTTTTCTTTTTAAACCTGTTACCTCTAGATTTTTCTTTTTTTCTTTCTTCATTTTTCTAGTTTAAATATAATTTTCCATTGTTGCTTTTTTTTTTTTATTAGAGCATAGCTGTGTACATTGATACTATCATGGGGTACAGTGTACTATTTTTATATACAATTTGAAATATATTCATCAAACTGGTTAACATAGCCTTCATGTCATTTTCTTAGTTATTGTGTTAACACATTTATATTTTTCATTTAGAAAGATTCACATGTACCCTTAAAAGATGAACCACAGATGTGATCCCACCAATCACCTTCCCTCCACCCATCCTCCACCCATTAATATTAAGTGTACTGTGTTCCTCTCCCTTCTCCAGTGAAAACCATTTTGAACTTGATATTTACTATTTTCATAACTTATTTATACTTATTTGTGTCCACGTGCCCAACTAATATATGTCTTTTATTTTTAATTTTCTTTTTTTTGAGACAGAGTTTCACTATGTCACCCCTGGTAGAGTGCTATGGTGCCACAGCTCACAGCAACCTCTAACTCCTGGGCCCAATTAACTCCCTTGCCTCAGCCTCCCAAGCAGCCGGGATCGCAGGCACCCACCACAACACCCAGCTATCCTTCCTGTCAACACTGTTTAGCTGGCCTGGGCCAGGTTCAAACCTGTCACCCCCTGTGTATATGGCCACTGTGTCACAGGCGCCAAGCCCAACTAATATGTTTTAAAACTATATTTTTAGGGTGGCACCTGTGGCTCAGTGAGCAGAGTGCCAGCCCCATATACCAAGGGTGGCAGGTTCAAACCCAGCCCCAGCCAAAATGCAACAACAACAAAAAATAGCCGGGTGTTGTGGTGGGCACCCGCCCAGCCACTCGGGAAGCTGAGGCAAGAGAATCGCCAAGCCCAAGAGCTGGAGGCCTCCAAGAGCTATGATGCCACAGCACTCCATCAAGGGTGACAGAGTGAGACTCCGTCTCTAAAAAATAAAATAAATAAATAAACAAACTATATTTTACAGTATATGTTTCTGTACTTTGCTTTTTTTCCTCAACATTGTGAGAGAAATCCAGGTTAATACATGTACCTCTGCTTTTTCCATTCTCACTAATCCTGTCATCAGTTTTATCTAATCTGCTATTAAATCCATCTACCATCTGTTGGTTAATTTCAGTTATTACATTTTTAAGCTCTGGATTTTCCATTGATGCTTTTTTGTAGTTCCCATTCTTCCAATCAATTTTTCAATTTTGTTAGTCTAAGTTACTGAATATATCAATCACATTTATTTTAAAGTATGTGTCTGAAAATGCCAAAATGTAGATTTTTCTTTGAATATTTCTATCATCTTTTTTTCTCTGTTACAGAATACTGAACATGCACATGAAAAACTGTAGAGATAATGTGTGGCTCTGGCTTAGGAGTCTACAAACTATGCCCCATGGGTCAAATCAACCTGCCACTTTTTTTGGCCTGGCTTTTAGCTAAGAATGTTTGCTATATTTTTAAATAGTTGAAAAACAATCTCATGAATAGTATCATGTGGCAACACATGAAACTTACATAAAATTCAAACCTAAGAGGCTACAATTTTAATGCAATGCCATCGTACTCCTTTACGTGTTGTCTATGGCTGCTTCAGGCTAAAACCACAGAGGTAAGTAAGCAGTTGCAACAGAAACTTTATGCCCTCAAGACTAAAAGATCCACTTTTGCCAACCCTGCTGTAGCTAGACAATGGTATCTTTCTCCAGAGAGGGTTTACTCCTGGTAGACCGTAGATAGCAGGAAGATCACCTCATCACATTTAGTTGATTCAAAGTTTGTCTAAAGTGTGTGGGAGGGGTGTTGGTCAATCTCTGGTTCACTTCTAGGGTATAGCCTTTCAGGTCTTCCAACTAAGTTAAAAGCCTGACATATTTATCCAGGCTCTTATTCCTTGATGGACTGAATTAATACTTTAGTGTTGGTTCCTCTCCTATAATTTTCCTTCTTTCTGAGATTACAGCTCTTCAAATCCTTGCTGCCTCAGTAATTAATGCCTTTATAAAGTATGTATGTGTGTATATGTACACATATGTACATTTTTTTTTTTTT